>NW_022145602.1:8256394-8853894 GCF_000002235.5 Strongylocentrotus purpuratus | reverse complement strand
TGCTAACTAAAGGTGTCATGGTCGAGTGGATATGTCACCAAGCTGTGGATCATAAGGTCCGCGATTCAAGTCCCGCCGCGGCACTAATGTCCTTTGGCAAGACATTGATCTACATGTACATTTGCTACTCTCCACCCAGGTGTTAAATGGGTAGGAAGCGAAAAATAATGTGGTTTGATTAGCAAGTGGCGCTTGTGAAATGGCGACTGGCTGGAATGGCCCCCCAGGGAGTGGAGAATGTGCATACATTGTCTGCGGGTAAGCATGAATCCGATGACCAGGGTCTGCGGTCCTGAAATGCGCTTTATAAGGAAGAACTTTTCTTATTATTATTAAAGTTTAAGGTTGAGAAAAGCTGATTGTTATAACACCAACTGATGAAAGTTTTCTATATCAACCTTAACATTCAAGTGTAAATGTCAAGAGCAATCTTGATTGCAATCTGTGTGGGATGCGTGCAAAGGAAGGAGGTCATAGATGATTGAAGAATACAAAATATATCAAAACAAAAAAGAAATCGGGCTAATCTTAGAGCTGCATACATATATGCGGTATTACTAAGCATTAACTTTCATGAAAGTTATTGAGAAATAGCTTAAGGCTCAGAGATGATTAATACCAGTAAATCCAGCATTATCCCAGATTATTCATGTTAATCTCTTTCTAATCATTGCAAGGACTAATGAATCAGACACTGGCGAGGGTCTAATAATCAGCTGAACATCAGATAAAAAGTGTGTCTTCTGTTGTTGCGGTCTTCAGAGTTTTTATAATAATAATAATAATTACAGTGCTTATACAGCGCCTAACACTTACTTTGTCAGAAGTCTCTAAGCGCTCTACAATAATGCAGCATAATTACCCTGGCTTTAGCAGTGCAGCTGTTACGCGCGCTGCATTTCAAGGAATAAATTCCTACCAGGTACCCATTTACTTCACCTGGGTGGAGTGTGGCAAATGTAGATCAATGTCTTGCCAAAGGACATTAGTGCAGCGGCGGGACTCGTTTTTAATAGTTTTTGTTGCGTGTCTGTCAAGTAACACTGTAAGGAGTTGTTTTATTTTCATCACAACGCATCTATAGAGTATATTTATATAGCAGCTGCGCTATATAACTTCATTTAATTATTGTTATTCATTATGATAAGTCACTTGTAAGATAACAATGTGCATGACTCTCATAATTTCACAAAGTGAAGTCTTTCATAACAGTAATTATAAAGCCAAAGATTTGCACTGATTAATAATAAATCCAGCAATTACATGTAGATGTCGGAATAAAAAAACTTATTAAACTAAAGACTTTAATTGATTAAAAATGAATTCAACAGTTAAATGACGAATTAGTGTTAATCACTTTGTTTTCATCATAACACAAATGAATTAGACACTGCATAGGAAAAGAGTGTTGGGTTGGCTACTTCATGATTATAATATTAAAGACATTAATGACCTTACTAATTACTGTCCATAATAACAGACAATCGAAAAAACAAAGACTTAAACAGATTATTTACTGTAAATCAAGCATTATACCTGGGGATTAGTTTCGAGTTCTATACTATTCATCACAATCACTAATAAATTAGAGACCACAGAGAGGCGTAGCGGTTGAGCGGCAGATAATCGGTTTTCAAGGGGGTCATCTAGCATGATACGGAACGTGCATATTTAATGATTGGAAACTCTGGGGAAGATAAGTATCCATTTCACATAGGCCTCTGAACTGTCCCATCCCATGTTCTTGTACAATCTTCGCTCATGCATGAAGTGCATGTCATCAATGAGAGAAGGTATGGGTAAAAGATAGCACCCTGTGGGATACCACATTTCAAAAACACAAAATTAAAGGTGTTGTTGTGGATCCAGGGCCATTTTATTTTGTATTATTAAGTTTTATTTTGTATTATTAAGTTTTACAATTGATTCAAGACTATCACAACTCTGTATCAAAGAGAAAGGCGCTTGTATGTTTGTGATCGATCCAGACAATCACAATTCTTTTATAAGAGAGGGCCCAAGGTAATAAAAATGTGAAGAATATCTTCACCAAGAGGTGTATAAAGCAATAAATACTATCTCTCAAAAGTAGCAATGAAAGCTATGAAAAAGCTCAAAATGAGCTCTGAAAATGGAGGGGGAAAAGAGGGACTTATTATTAAAGTCACATACAATGGAAAAGTATAATGACCTTTATTCTAAACATAGCAGAGAACTTTCATAAACACCCCTTTGTTCACAGTATTTTTTTTTCATATTTGCTTAAACACAACAAAAAAAAGGTTCCCTGTAGAAATTCAAATGAATTTCAATAGTGTTATTTCAAGTGTTTAGACCCAGAAGGATGTTAACTCATATACAGTGAAACCTGTCTATAAAGACCGCTCAATGGAGCCAAGAAGAGTGGTCTCTGTAGGCAGGTGGGCAATATGTAAAGGTTCCTTAAGTACATGTCTGCATACACGTCTGCATGAGAAACAATTTTGAAGGGGGAAAAGAAAATGTGTTCTTCATAGACAGGTGGTCTTTCTATACAGGTGGTCACTTTTAAATGCCCTTCTAGTTCTGAGCAACATGTTTGTTTGTTTTTATCTTTATTTTTATATATCATTCATTCTCAAAAAAATTCTATATGGAGGGGCGCTGAAGCTCTTCTCGAAAGATTTCCACATCACTCCCAACTCCTATGTCTTTCTTTCCCCCAAAACACATTTGAACATTCACAGGGAGGTGAGACTCACCACCCTGAAATTACAGACCTGTAGCATGTGGAGCGCACCATGGCACGGCAACTGGATAGCATTAATCCAATTGGGTAACATCACCAAGATTTAGAGTCTTGCCGAGCTGTCAATATTCATCTCCAAAAGCAGCGGCCCATCCGTTCCGCCAGCGACACATTTCTTATTGAATTTTGATTAGAGGGTCTCGGTCTACTCATAAAGGTCAATCCTTTTTAAATATTTGCTCGTTTCCCATCTGCGACTAATTACATCTGATCACGATGGTGTGTGTGAGGACTGGAGTACGGAGCTGAAAGTTCCTTAAGGAAGATGAAGGCCTCATTAATTTGATAATTAGCCAAGTGAGAATTGGTAATGGGAGTTTGGTGCTAGCATACTCTTACACTCAATTATCTATGTTACACTATAATTTTTGAATTTGTTATCCAATGTACACAAATCGAGAATGATCCTATCTGCTTTGATTGAAATCAATAAAGTTTGAATTTGAATTTGAAATAGATAGGGTCAATTGGACAAAAACTGGACATTGGGTTATTGTTGTGGTGCTAGAACATTGCTGTGTTAATTTGAACTATAATACATGCATAACTAAGCACTTTTGTCTTAACCCCATAATGTACTATATTCTACTAACATAAAGATAATTGAGATGGAACCCATGACAAATGTTCATCATTCAAGCAACGCATAGATATGGTCAATTTGACCAACACTGTGGTGTCTAAAATGTGGTGCTAGAGCCGTGTGGTGTTAATTTGAACTATAATGCATGCATAACTAAGCACTTTGTCTTGTCCCCATAATGTACTACAAGTATTACCAAGATAATTAAGATGTCACCTATGACAGATACTTATCGTGCACCCCACAGATACGTGTATGGTTTATTTTAATTAAACTGGTGCAACGGGTAAACAAGGTGTTTAAGTATGGTGTTAGCACGTTCCGGAGCTTACATGACTGCAATTCAAAACATATAACATAGATAATAAATACCGTACCTTGTCTTATTAAACTACCTGAATACTAAAACAAAGATAATTGGGATGCAAACCATTGGGAAATGCATGACATGCACCCAAATACTGTACACCTGTATGAATAAAAATGACTTGGTATTTTACTACCAGTAGCTGCATGATGTTTCTTTAAATTCTGTGCAACACTCAACCCCTAATGAAAATCAGCTTTTTGCAAATTGGGGGTTCCAACTTGCCAGCACAACAACGCAACTTATTTATTTAAAAAAACTATCTTTGCTATATGTGTAAATCTTCGTTATAATTCTTATCTTTTTTCCCAATTTTTTCTGTTTTGCTTTATATTTACCTCCACCTTTTCACACTCTCTCACTCTCTCTCTCTCTCTCTCTCTCTCTCTCTATCTATCTACCTCACTCTTATCTCTCTCTCTCTCTCTCTCTCTCTTTATATATATATATATATATATATATATTTTTTGTGTCTCGTTCGACTGAAACGCAAACATGTTTTACAATATCAAAACAAGCCTGCAACCCCGTCACATCACATGCCTTATGCATAGCCTGAAAATGGCTTTGCAATTAGTTAGAGAGCCTGGAAAATTCCATCTCTTTTGTCTCTAAAAAGAAATTACCTCAATTGAAATGAACCGCACTATTAATCTGCGATGGAGAGGGGAGAGAATCTATATTTCCATCGATACAAGCAAGCATGAACTGGAAGTATTGTGGAAATGTGTAAGGTGAACTGTATCAGTGCGGCTTTCTTTGTATGGCTTGTATCAGTATTCCATGTATCGTATTGCACAGGGTAGTGTGTATCATTTCATTTTGATCATTGATAATGTAATGATTAAAGAAGCTGAACCTACAAGAAAACTGTGTAACACTGATCAGTAGAGCGTTCATAACACGGCTTGTATCGATATTCCATCGCATAATTATCAAACTGGGTACCAAGTAGCATTTCAAAGCAACCCCCCCCCATCCCCCCCCCCCACCATAATGTTTCATTGATAGTTGATAAAAACTAAACCTAAACCTATTATCAATTATGTGAGAAAGCTCAGTATAGTTTGTATTATATGGCTTGCACATGCATTCTATCTAAGACATGAATAATTAAACTGGGTACTGAATATTATTTCAAAGTCATCCCCCCCCCCTTTCAAATTTTTGTTGACAATAATAATAATAATAGTGGGCTAACCATGCAATTCACAGTCCAGTGACTTATTTACTAGACCATGACACTTCATCAATAATTGATAAATCCAGCGCCAGAAACTACAAAAAGTGTGCAAGATGGACCAGTACACCTTCCAATGCATGGCTCGTATTAAAAATTCTTCACATTAACTTTTGAACAAGAAAATAAGTATCGTTTCATGGCCATCGATCCCCCTCCCAAAATTGGTTTTTAATAATTGATGATAATTACAGAGCCTAAACCTACAAGAAAATATGTGAGACTGAGTATTGCAGCTTGCAATGTATGAAGATTCTATCTATCATATTAATTATTGAATGTATTGAGTATCATTTCATAGCTAATTACCCCCAAGCCCATATTGGTCATCGGTGTACACAGAGCGAGAAACTGCATTAAAACACCTACTGTCTACTGTCGAGTTACATACATGTCAGTAGCTACATGTAAGTGCAGCTTGCATTATACAGTTTGTATTTCTATTCTATCTATCACATGAATTATTGAAACTAGGTATTGAGTTTCCTTTCATAAGCACCCTTCTCTCCCCCCCCCCCACCCCTCCCTCCCCCAATGGTCATCAATAATTGATTAAAACAGAACCTAATCCCATTACCAAATATGTGAGATGATCAGTGCAAGATATGGCTCAAATTGGGATTCTACCCCTCACACAGATAATCAAACCTGGTATTGAGTATCAGTTCAGAGCTAGTCGCCCCCTTACTTATTGGTCATTGAAAATTAATGTCATCTAAGCTTGAACCTACTCCAAAATGGGTGCCGCTAGCTCATTCATCAAAGATGTTTACACCAAAACAAAGCCTGACCCCACCCAGAAATGGAGCTGTTTATAAATTAAAAACAATGACTCCAAGACAGACCCTGACCCCGACCTTACTTAAAAATGGACACCAATCGTTCATCAACGACACAGGCACTAAACAGAGCTCAACCCTCCTTCGAAATGAACGCCAATCCAATCACTCATTAAAGACATTTACACCTGGGTGTTAACTCACCGAAGTCGCAATTTCCTTAATAGCTTTGCATTTCCTGTTATTTGCTAGCTCAGTGACCAAACTCATAGCCTTGCGCCAATAACCTTTCTGTTTACAGACTTAATGCAGGTGACACTTGCGACCCTCTCCATCAAAATCAGCCGTAAGTCACACAACAGCTCAATTCTCATTTCAGACGTGTCATGGTTACCAAGCTTCAAATGGCTTTCAATCTTATTTGTGTAAGTGGGAGTGGAATCTGTTTGCAACGTTACACATACACAATTTTCTGAAAATGAATTGTACAGTCAAACCTGTCTATAGTGACCACCCAAGGTAAACACAAAAGGTGGCCTTTGTAGACAGATGGTCTTTGTAGACAGGTTCCTTTAGTACATGATTCAATAAGAAACCATTTTCAAGGGAATCAACATATGTATGGCCTTTGTAGACAGGTGGTCACTAAAGCAGGTTTGACAGTACTATCAACACATATTCAGAAATTATTTGCAAATCACTGTCCATGTTTTCGTTTACTGTTTCTCTTTCTTTTTACAGACTTTAAAGGGAGGTGACAAATGTGACCCTGTCTAGCTGAAGCAGCATTAAGTCACATTACCACTAAAGGCTCCTATCAGATGTTAGGATGGCTCTTATGGTACACAATTCTATAAATCGCCTGTTTTTAAACTGCCACGTTAGCGTCCTTCTGCAAGAAACTCATCTACATTTACCACTCTCCACCCAGGTGAAGTAAAACCAAGGTTGGAAGACATTCCAAGAAAGCCAGAGTGCCAACTAAGGAAATTTCAACTAAGCCAAGGTGATAACCTATTTCTATAATATAATTTGTATCTTAAAGAAAGCAATTTATAAACTGTCATGAAATCAGAACCCAAAAAAGAGAAAGTTATTATTTAAAAAAAAATTGTAATCATTATACGTATGGGCTCTTTAAACTGGTTGAATCAGTAATGTCCTTGTGATGTAACGGTGGACAACTTGCCTGTGTGTTCAAACACACAAAATGACTAAAATATTGATTTTCCAAAAATTTAAGACTCAGGAGGGTGTATTTTTATTTGGAAGCCCTTTATTAATATTTCATCCGGAATATATTTTGAGTAGTGCCCCAAAGGGAGAAGGCACTTATGAGAAAAACAGAAATGTATGGTATACTGGTACACGGCAAACAGGAGAGTTAATTGTGACTATGTCACAATCTACTGACCAAACTGCCAATTTGAGATTTGCATAGACTTTAATAGTGATCTCATATTTCAAGCATTCATAACTTTCATATTTTTGGTCCAGTTTATTTAAAACTTATTGTTCAGCTTGCATACCGGTACAAATGAACTTATTACAAGGGTTGGTCGCCCTTTAATAAATTAAGCAATATTTGTACATATTGTCACAAATCACTAATGATATTACTTACAGCCTTTTAACCACATTCATTGAACTATATAATTAATGAATAATGCCTTAGCTACAGGCACTAGGCTGTGCACAAGGTTGGTTCAAAACGCACCATCTTCCAAATGAAATACTTCTTCTCTACCCCTATAGCTACGAACTTATATCCATTTGATATCAAATTCAAAATCCCCATAATTAAACAATCCCAGAACATGGGATCACAGAAGCACTTAAAAGATTTGAGAGCAAAGCGTGTGCATTCCTTTAGAGACGACTCTTGAGAATACCGGGGTACAAATGTATTAGGGTGCGTTCAAGCGACACTTCACCCTAGAAACTCGGTTTTCAAAGACGATTAGATTAAAACACTGTTCGTTCAAGCAATTTCATGTGATTTTTTGTCGGTAGTCAAAATAAAAGTGTTTCAAAATGCAAACATAAAACGCTGAAAAAGATGCGTTTTGTAACGTGATTCCATGGTCCCTAAAAAATTGCTTGAATGCAACAGAGATGTTAATCATGATTCTACGATGTCATTATCATGGACTGCATCCGGTTCGGCCGAAAGTCGACCGTAAACAAATTCAGAGAGCGTGCGCCGAAGTTGACCTATACTTCCTGGGTCAAACTGCGCAGTGCATGGCTGGGCTTGAAATGAGTGAGATTCAGCGTTGATGGAAAATTGCTTGAACGATCTCCGACAGTAACCATGTTTTGATTTGTGATTCATTTTGGGATACTAGCTTTTAAAAAATAGCTTGAACGCACCCTTAGAAAATTATGTTTCAAGTAAGTGGAAATGTCATCTATGAATTAACGTTTGCATGCCTTATATAAGCAGGGTATCAATCAAATTGGTCTAAAAGACTATTAAAAAGCGAGGAGAAAGAAAAGCGTAAGGCCTCAGTAAGAAACTCCAATTCAGTGACTGATTCAAGAGCGACTGGGAGCCATACGTCAAAGGTTTCTCTACTTGCTATTTGTAATTCAATCAGTCATAGGTGTCAAATACAGCAAGACAACCAGGAAAGAACAACAGTAATAATGACATGAACCAAAGCAAAAATTAAAGTTATATGTCTCTCAACATCAGGTTAACTCAACATATTATTTGTAGTTCATTAATATGGCATCAATGAAAAAATATGGGCGAATTAGCCCCAGAAATACCAAAAAGAGCCACAGAATAATCATAAAAGAGCCCCAAAAATGTGCATACCGGTAGAGTTCAATGTAAAACAAACTAAAGAGTGTTATTTTCATGCAAGCAAGGTTGAAAAGTAGCCCCCAAAATTGTTTAAATAATTTTTTCCCTGAATGGCATTCTTAACAAAGAGAGGAGTATTATTCCTATTTCAAAACACTATTATTTTCCTTTTTTAAAACTTTCTTTTTGTTTTTTTGGTATGGAGAAGAAAAAAATTGAGTTTTGTATTTTTAATCATTCTCAGGAAATCTTTTGCACAGTCCAAGCACTTTGCCTTCACTTGAGAATTATATCATTATCTTCATAGAGCACTTCATACATTATCAGTATCATTGTAATACAATATCTCTATCGGCTATTTATTACAAAACCGAAAGCAGTACACATAAGAGACATAGATACATGTAACACAGAAACCCTGAAGAGAAATGATAGAATCACAAAACCAAATTCACTCTGAAAACCAGCCCTTGCCGCCAAGACCAGATCATATTTCCGCAGTTAATATTCACAATGCATGAGCGGTCAATGCCACACTATTGTATCTATCATCCTCTGATCGGAGGGAGGGAGGGAGGGAGGGGGAGATAAAGAGGGAGAGAGAGAGAGAGAGAGAAATAGAGAGTGTGTGTGTTTATGTGTGTGTGAGAGAAAGAGAACGAGAGACAGAGAGAAAGAGAGAGAGATAGAGTGTATGTGTGTATATGAGAGAGAAAGAGAGAAAGAGAGAAAGAGAGAAGAGAGAGAGACAGATAGACAGAGAAAGAGAGTGTGTGTGAGAGAGAGGAAAAAAAAGAGTGTATGTGTGTGTGAGAGAGAGAGAGAAAAAGAGATAGAAAAAGAGAGAGCGAGGGAATGAGAAAGTGTGTGTGTGTGATGAGAGAGAGAGAGAGAAACGTAAAGAGAGAGAGACGGGGAAAATAGAAAGAAAACAAAGAGAGAAAGAAAAAAGACAAAGAGAGAGAGGGAAAGTGAGAGAGAGAAGGAGAGAGACAGAGACAGAGAAAGAAGAGAAAGAGAAAGAAAGTGAGAGAGAGAGAGGGAGAAAGTGAGGGACAAAAAAATGGCAGGGTGATAATCGCAGCACCCATTATACATTTATCACCACAGTGCGAATGAAAAGGGGGATTAAGGTTTCTTTTTTGAAGCTGTATCACAGCATCATCAATCAGTCTAATAATTCATTGATGCCGTGCTTTCAACTCATCCCAGGGTATTTTCTAAAAAGGTTGAAGGGATTGGATTATGTTTATCAAATTGGCAACAGTGTAAATCTCTCGCATTGATGAATGTAAAACAGAAATTAATTACGTGACAGAATACTACAAAGCGCTGCTGAAAATGATATCCTACCTATGAGGAATGACTTTAACATTTGATTGTGAGCAGCATGTTCATAGATTTCAATGCTCCCATCATTCTGTTTTAAAGGGCTGAATGAATTGATTGGCCTTTGATTCTCAAATTGGCAACAGTGAAAAATCTTCTGATAATGTTCTTCTAAAAGTTAATATGAAATTGCTATTGAGGTTATGACATACATGTAATGCAGCAAAAATACAGGTTTCTATGGGGATAAAGATTTTAAATTCTACAAATTTATCATGTTTAATGCTGCATTACCGTGAAATTAGACTGTTACTTTGCAAATATCTGCTTGAGTTACTTGTATTAAGATAAGATTACTATCAAGTTTAATGGTGTAATGCTCATCTTTCTTCATACTAAACCATCAAATTAAAGTTTGATGGTTTAACGCTCACTTCTCCTCATTCTAATCTTACAAACTCCTCACAACACTGCACACAAAATTGGCAGTGTACTAAAATTGTGCATCATTGTTGTCTCTCCCAGGGAAATTTTGACATTCAAAGTGTACATTAACTATTTAGGAGACACGGCTGTCACACTGGGGCTCAATAATCCGTCAGGAAATGGAGAAATAATGACAGTCAGCCCAGCTTCATATCGCCATACCAGGTTCTTGTGCATGTTTGCTTACCACAAGCTTTGAAAGGTGAAAAAGGCATACACTGAATAAAACAGCAATAACATTTCATGTTCTTGACTACTAGTGGTAGTGACATTTAGGCTTATATCCTATGGAACTGTTATTATTCGTAGTATAAGTAGTAGTAGTAGTAGTAGTAGTAGTAGTGGTAGTAGTAGTGGTAGTAGTAGTAGTAGTAGTAGTAGTAGTAGTAGTAGTAGTAGTAGTGGTAGTAGTAGTAGTAGTAGTAGTAGTAGTAGTAGTAGTAGTGGTAGTGGTATAGTGGTAGTAGTTGTAGTTGTAGTAGTAGTAGTAGTAGTAGTAGTAGCGGCAGTAGTAGTAGTAGTAGTAGTAGTAGTAGTAGTAGTAGTAGAGGTAGTAGTGGTAGTAGTAGCGCTGTTAGTGTTGATGTTATGTTAATATTTGTATCATTACTTTCATCATCATTATCATCATATTTATTTTTTTCAATTGCTGTCATAACTTGATAGACCAATTGCATGGCCTAAGACAGCAAAGTCAGGTTTTAGAAATGGATTTTTTTTTGGGGGGGGGGATTTTTTTTTGTTAGTAGTCTCTAGTAGATGTGAAGTTACTATGGATAAACTGTTTTCCCTTCTGAAGAAGATTTTCATTGCCCAAATTCCTCCAAACCTTTAATCCCACTACCATTTTTATCGGTTATTCAAAATGGCGGTATGCAGGTATAAACCCTAGGGCTGGGGTTATCATTGATTACGATAATACTCGATAATAGCCATCTTGAACAATAATTGTTCATAATCTACCCAATATCCAATTTCAGGGTTGCTAATACCCCCCCCCCCCCCCAAAAAAAGAAAAAAAAAGAAGGAAGTCTAGATTTCAAATAGGTAAGCAGGGTTAGGTATTAAGAAGGCTTTTTATCCGGCCTGGAATGAAAGCTAGTATAGATATAAAATTGTATAGAAAAGAAGGCTTTAAACTGGCATAAATTCAGGAAAATCAATT
This sequence comes from Strongylocentrotus purpuratus, assembly GCF_000002235.5. Taxonomy (NCBI): domain Eukaryota; kingdom Metazoa; phylum Echinodermata; class Echinoidea; order Camarodonta; family Strongylocentrotidae; genus Strongylocentrotus; species Strongylocentrotus purpuratus. Next base: position 8,842,345 of record NW_022145602.1, on the reverse strand, counting down.
TCACTGGATGAACAAATATGCAACAAACCTTAACAAACACTTAAATAAAAAGAAAGGAAAGGACAAGGACGGAGGATATCGGAAGTGAAAAGGACAAATATCCTATCTCATATGAAGTCATCATTACAAATGACAGCTGCGTTTGTAGGCATTTTCCCCGGGGCTGGTATTATCATGGATTACGATAATACTGACGAATCTTGGCTTCTTAAACAAGATACATAAGTTTGCATAATCTACCCAATATTCCTATTTCAAGCATGCTAATCCCTTTTCCTTGATCCCCTCCCCCTACAAAAATGACTAGACAGTGGGTCTAGATTTCATGTAGATACGCACGGTTAGAAAAGAACCTTTTTTACAGGACTGGGATGTAGATCCTTGATGTAGGATGGGATGTAGAAACTTGATGTAGATATATACAAGAAAAAGCAGAAAAAGGCTTTAAACCGAGTTGCATTCAAGAAAATAAAAATGCACTAGATAATCAAAATTGCAACACCCTCCCCCCCCCCCTAGACATACATTCAAAATAAAAAGAGGAGACAAGACATGAAAAGAGGAAATTTGTTGTGAAAAATATCTCACTATGAAGTCATCATTAAATGTGACAGCTGTTTGTCTCTCTCATCGTAAATTTTACCCAACATTTCACTAAAAGCATCACATTATCAAATTTTAAACAGATTGCATCCATTTCAAATCAAATAATGTTATTATTTTGACAAGAGACTTTATTCTACAGTTTGAGTGCCCTAGAATTTACGTAATATAATCTAAAGTATACACAAATAGTTTCACTTGGAAACATGATAACAAAAATAACCTCTGGTATTATCAGGATTGAACAGATTGCCTCCATTTCAAAGCAAATAAGGATATTGTTTTGACAAGATAACTGATTCTACAGTGGTAGTGCCCTCGAATCTGTGTAATATAATCCAAAGTATAAAAATAGTTTTGCTAGAAGGGATGATGACAAAAATAACCACTGGTATATTATCGGGAGATGGAGCTGCATTAAGGTACAATGAAAAGGTCAAAATGAAAAGAAAATTGTTTTGAATTATTTGGAAATGAAGAATGATAAAATATTCACCCGCCCCCATAAAAGAGAAGTTCATTTGTTTATTTGTGCCAGAAGACCGTTAACATGAATACTTAAACGCAATTAACATCCTTTTGGCCTTGAAGCGACAAAAGACTGATGGAATGAACTTTTCAGCGGTTGTCATTATATATATAGGAGAGTTCTGCCACAAATCGATATGATAATTCACCAAATATATCAATTAGTAGGCGGTTTCCCGGCAAAATGTGTATCATCACGTATTAGTCAAAGCATATTCTTTCACATGATTGGTAATAAGAGCTTTCATTTTTTGAGAGGGGGGTGCTTCCAAAACTGGTCTATACCTTTAAGGGACAAGATAATTTTGTAGTCAACAACTTCAACCAATTCACTTGCATGTGTTTTGAAATGAAAATAGATTGGGAGTACATCCTTTTGATTGGAAGCTATTCAATTTGAATAGAGACGGAGATACGCGAACATGAAAGTGGTCCGTTCGACCTTTATGCTACGGCACCCCGTTGCAAGCTTAACCATTTAATGCATACTAAAATAACCAGCCTTGTTGCCGATTGAGTGAGTGAATGCACTCGCATCTAATTTCAAGGTCCCAAAAATAATTCAACAGAAAAGGGCACGAGTACCATTTTATCTGGTAATTCCTCTTTATTTCCTACGCATGGCAAAAAATCCAAGATGGCCGCACACAAAGCAATTTTCAAATTCATGGGCTCTCTATAATCTACCGGTAAGTGCTTATTAATGTAATTTTCTTTTCCTCTGGCGGTAGTTAAAGCCCCACTGCACTACGTACAGCTACTTGTGCCCTCTATAAAGCAAACAATGCCTAATCGGTGACCATTGGTCCCCTGTGGTTCCCTTTTTCTTATGTTAATAGAGAGCTGATTTGATGAGACTGACCACCTGTCAGTGACCATGCAGGGAGGTCCTAACAAGTGCAGATGGGCTTTAATATGTAGCAATGATAAAACACAGGTTGCAATATACTGCGAGCAGAGAGCGAGAAGGACGTTAAGTAACTAATTGTGCCCTCTATATAGTAGAGTTATAACGCCCTTCTGAAACTCAAACAGACAGGTCAAATTCTATAGCTCTAAAGTTAAAAATTCCATAAAAGAATACTTTTTCAGTGTAATGGTTAAGTTCTTCAGTACAAGTTTTCTTAAATAAGTAAACATATTGTTGCTCTAAACAACCCATTACTGTTTAATAGGTCCACTAAAGTTTTAAATTTCAAGAAAGGGTTATTTCTCAGTGTAATGGTTAAGTTCTTGAGTAAGTTTACATATTGTAGGTCAATTCTCGCTACCCTAAATAGGTACGAAAATCTCGAAATTCGCGAGACGAGGTAATTTTCACTCTCTCGGGTCGTCACTACAACTTCCGGTATAGAGTCCCATCCCGCTGGCGCTAGCGCCTGTGTTCGCTGTGCAGAGTTTTCACGCACGCTAAAATCGATGCCAATCAGTGTAATTTGTACAGATTATAATATGCAATGGAAAGCTTCGGGCAGAATTAGTGACTTTAGCACAAAAGGCCGTTAAACTCTACCGTGAAAGAGAGGGTTGTGATCACGAACGCCTGCACAGGAAGCTGTAATGTCGAAAAGCTATCCCATAATGCAATGCGCGTTTTCAGGATTTTCCCCGGATCTCGGCAGAATCGCTATTTGGGGTAGCGAGAATTTATTACTGTTTAATAGGTTCTCTACATATATCTCACTACCACAACGTATGATTACTGTAAAAGCTGTTGTAATCCCAAAAACTTGAATTATAATGCAATTTCATATTTCTTTTAATGAATTTTAAATCAAGGGCAATACTTAATACCCAGTCACCTCAATTTTCTCTACTTCTAGTTACACTATTACCTTTAAATCAATGTCATTTCAATTTGAGTTATGCAATTTTCTCCCTAGCTTTCAAATAAATTTTTCAGATCAAGGACGAGCTCTTAAGTGGTTACCGATCTGTAACCCTCTCTCTCACTCTCTCCGTGGTCTAGCTAGAATATTTCATCCGCATCATTAAAACGACAGGGAATGTATAATCAGTGGCGTAGCAAGACTCCACTCGTAAAATGGCATGCCAATTTACGAAAATAATGATTATAGGGGAGGGTGCCTAAGGTGGTTCAGATGTCTGCTTCAATGGTCTGTTTCCTCTGCTCCTTTTTTATTTCATTTATAGCAGTAGTAGCAGTAGTAGTAGTAGTAGTAGTAGTATACCCTAGCAGTAGTAGTAGTAGTATTAGTAGTAGTAGTAGTAGTAGTAGTAGTAGTAGTAGTAGAAGTACTAGCAGCAGTAGTAGTAGTAGCAGTAGTAGTAGTTAGTAGTAGTAGTAGTAGTAGTAGTAGTAGTAGTAGTAGTAGTAGTAGTAGTAGTAGTAGCAGTAGTAGTAGAAGTAGCAGTATTAGTAGAAGTAATAGTAGTAGTAGTAATAGTAGTAGTAGTAGTAGTAGTAGTTAGTAGTAGTAGTAGTAGTAGAAGCAGGAGCAGTAGCAGTAGTAGCAGTAGTAGTCGAAGTAGTAGTAATGGGGGATTTTTTTTTTTTTTAATTCTGTGGGGGGAGCATTCTTTGTATTTTTCACCAATCAATGGAGGGGAGATGGACCCCCCCCCCCCTCCCCCTCCTCCTCCATGTCCCCCTGGAGCTACGCCACTGAATACAATATTCCCCAGGCTTACGTCCAAATCCACCCCAGAGAGTACTTAGCTAATCATGGAAGCACAAAGCTCCTGGGGATATATTTTCCTGCAATTCTCTTATGATTTAAATAGAACTCACCTCCTCAGGAAAGGTCACAAAAATAAAAGTATTAGAAAAAACGATGAGTGAATACAAGACGAAGACACCCTACACATGCACAAGATGGCCTGATTTATGGTAATACTTCATAATCTGGAACATAATTACAGATTGCCATCGAGGTATTAAAGAGAAGGTTGAGTTCTGGGAAGAGGTGAAAAATAATTTGTGAGTGTTATCATTCTTATTATGCAAGTGTGGAAGAACATCAGATAAGACATGTTCCTTGAAAAGCATGGCTCTTCAAATGCTTTTATATTCTAAATATGTCATGTAACATCGTAAAACTTGGGGGTAGGTTTGAAATATCATCATTAGTTTTGTAAACCTTTGTCTTATTACATTGACAGGTGTTACTTTTGTTGTAGTAAATCTCTGTGTATAAGGCGCACCTGTGTTTTTTTTTTTTTTTTTTTTTTTTTTGCCGAAACGAAAACACACGCGGGGAAGGACTTTCATTTAACATGGAGGTGCTGCTGAAGGCGCCGATTTGTGCTTGTGAACTTGTCACAAATAAAAGTAACAATGTCGTTTTTAGAAGAATGTGTAAGATCATTAATGTATATTAAAAACAGTAGAGTACCTAGGATACAACCTTGTGGTACGCCAAAGCAAAATTGGAGGAATCCTTATTATAAACTACATATTGAGATCTATTAGAAAGATTACTTTCAAACCAAGATGACATACAAATTTGAGTGTTGTTCTAGTGTCCGAGTGGTGAATCAACACACCGATTACTGAGCTGGGAGACATTGCCAGGCATAGCGCCATAAATAAAAAAGAAAATTAAATTAATTTTTTTTCGGCGGCAAAAAAGTGCGCCTTATACACAGAGATTTACGGTAGCCAGAAAAACCAGTGCTCTAAGCTTCCCCTTTTTTGTCTACCGTATCTTTCTTATAATAGCATGCCACTCTCTTCCTTTTATATTTAATATTTGGGCCAAATTTCTTATCATTTTAATGATTCCAGAACCTTGCAGATGCTAGATGCTAGATGATCAACCTTTTCTGATCGATTCCACAACGTTTCTTTCACAATGCAATCGCATGACCATAACTGGTCTTTACCTTTAACGGAAGGCTGCAAGCACATCAAGCTTCATGCTCATGCTGTAGCCCTCTTTAATCACATATGCATGCCATGAAGCTTGTAACTCAATTTCTTATTTTTTCTATACAATGTCCTGTATTGTATTGTATTGTAAATGTCACATTATGCACATGGATATATTTGTTCCAAAAATGACACCGAAATCAATAAATCAAATACTAATTTTCAGTCAAAAATATGGGTTTCCATATATCACCATACATCAGTGAATTCAGGTAAGAGATCGAAGGTCAATTGTTGGTGGAATTATAAACAAGATGTTGATTAGTTTGTTTTTCAACTTTCCCCCTGTCCACACACAACATTTTTCGTGATTAGGCGTGATTAGCTATACCGTTTCGCAATAGTGATACCGTTTCGCGATAGTTTTACGATGAAAATTGTGTGTGTGGACGCTCACTAACGATACGTCGTATGACGAAACTAGTCTAATGAAACGCAGGTTTGGGCATCGTTTCGAACTGAAACTCAATAAAGAATCACGCCTAATCACGCCTAATCACGGAATATGTTGTGTGCGGACAGGGGGAGTGTAACTAGTGTAACTAACTGGGCGGGGCTTAACGTGACCTCGAGCGAAAGGAGACCAGACCTCTCATTTTCACTTCCATTTCATGACCGCAGTAGCAAACTGCGCACCTATACGACATTTCGCTGTAGAGTTTCAGGATTACTTTCTTCTGTGTGTGGACATCCTGGAATTTATATGATGATTATTTATACAATGATTATTTATACGACGTTTCTTGTGTGTGGACACTGAAATTTATACGATGATTCTTTATACGACGTTTCGTTATAGAGTTTCGGGATAAATTGTTTTGCGTGTGGACACGCTGTATGTTATACAAAGGAACTTCCTCTTGAAAACATGACCTGTTTCGGTAGGCCTGAAGAGTAATTATGATTTCCTGCAATTAAATGAAACCTGTGATTTCAGCCTTGTCTCCATTCTAATTCACAAATTTGTTAAATATGTCTACTTCTGGTAACAGCGTGTGTCTTAATTTACACGGAGCGTTGCATCAGTTGCATTAATTGCATGGCTAGCTCTGCAAACATTTCAAATGACCTTGCACGATTCAAAATTTCAAACTGACACTGTTTTACTCAAAATGTGTTGAAAACATGGACGTAACGTCAACCTACCTCGCACAAAACAGATTTCATTGTTATGCAGCAAAATGACAATTTAGCAATCAAATTTCATTCCGAAGTATTGTTCTTTCCTAGATCTCACTGTGACCTTTACAAGCTAATAACTCACTTGGCTCCTTACCCCAAGTTTCTAAATAATTAATTTCCCGCGTTGCCCCACATGAAACACGATCACAATTATCTTTCAAAAAAAATCCCAAGGCCAATTCCGATACCCTATTGCACGTCCCATAGAAATCATTTTTAGATTAAGCAATATATCATTGTCACGTTAGCACATTTCAATTGGTGTTTCACAAGGGTTTTGAAATTGCCTTAGGTCGATTTTTTCTTCAAAAGGAGTTCCTATTGTGTTACAACTAAGGCAATGTTAGTCAATTAATCAAACACACACCACATTGTGACAACCCCTTTCACACTTAAAATAATTTTGCGCAAGATTCATACATAAAACCTCACACGTTAAACTTAACAAAATATGTACATACTCGATTGGCAGAGACACTGTTGGTTCGGAATGAACGTTATGAAGAATTTTTTTTTTAAAGTAGTTCCCATCATGTTAATACAAGTAAGGCAATGTCACTCAATTATCAAACACACACCACATTGTAACTACATCTTTCACACTCAAAATCATTTCCCTGCAAAAAATAGCACGTAAAACATCACACATTATTAACTTGAATATCACAATATGTACATACTCTGATTGCAGAGACATTGCTGGTTCGGAATGAACGGTGTGAAGGATCCCGGGTTTCGTGGCCGGTTGGACCGGCTCGGCGTACATAGACCCAACTTCGTGGGCAAAACTTTGCAACCTACTCAACGCAGACCACATCATTTCACGCCATGCCGTTATCAGACGGTGTGAGAAATTAGTTAGAAATTGAATCGCAGGCAGGAGGATACCAAATGCATCGTTAACATGGTTTTTGTCAAATGGGATATTTAAATGATATCGTTTAGAGTTACGATGATGAAATTGGATATATGTGTCGTGGTTTTTGCATGTGAGAATCCATTACATATTGTGTCCCATTATTGAATCACACAAGGGGTGATTATGTTCATATCGAGCAAGATTACATGGGAAAAAAAATCAGATGATTAAATAATATATATTTGTTGTGTATATGGATGGTAATAAGAATTCAAACATATATGCATACAAATATTCCCATGGAAAGGCAATAAATGTCATTAAAGTCAAATACGGTGAGGGGAAAAAATGAACATTCAATGAGTTATGAATTTTCAAATGTAAATTTTCAAAAATGAATAGAAAAAATTCATTATAAGATGAAACAAATGAAATTAATGAACATAGTAATTCACAATAAAAAAAAAAAAACATTTTTAGAAAGTTACCAGAGATTTTTGATTTGTTAATGTATCATATTACCACACATTAACCGCAATCACATGCATTCATAGCAAAGTAGCAATTGTTCATTTTTCATACCAAAATTGATATATTTAGTGCATTAATGAGTGATAGAGATAAGAATTAAAACCATGCCAACATAATTATTTGATTTTTGTGAAGTAGAATGATTTCATAATTCCAAGCGAGGCGAAAGGAGTGGCAATTACCAAAATTGTCATTTGGGGTTCAATTTCAATTTGCGGGGATACATATTCGATAGCACACAAACCAAACAGGTGCGTGTTTAAATTAGTGGTCAAAGTGGGTAGTTAATATTTAAATGGTATCCATGACGATAAGGAAGTGATGAGTAAATAGTTGAAGAAGACGAGAAAAATTGATGCAGAGGAAATCATAAAGAAAGAAAACGAACCAAAAACATCATGAAATAGGGACAGTACAAAGTCCATGCAGGGAGTGATTCACATGCCGGTTTCCATGGAGACGTGAAACAGAAGAGATGGACGGGTTGGTTGGAGACGGGACAAATTAACGTCATGCAAAACATAAATGGAGGGAAACAAAAATAAAAGACACATAAACATGCAAGACAGGCAACTTAAAGCTTCTGTTATCAATATTAGAAATAATATGATGTTCTTTACATTTGTAGTTAATTGTAAAAGAATTTTTAATATAAATATACAATGTATGTTAATATTCAACATTGAAGGAACACAGATGGAAAGGGAAGCTTTTATAAAGATATTAAAAAAAGTAATCACTGAGAATTTGAATGATTATTATTTATTTCATTGTTGTTACAATTTGGTTTACAACTAATTATATTTCCAGGCGCAGATCCAGGAATTTCTTGTCGGGGGGGGGGGCACACATATATATATATATTTTTTTAGTCCCCCCAAAAATTGCACCTTTTTAGGTCAGCCATTGGCATTTTTTTTTTTTTTTTTTAATAAAATTGTTAATAATTTTGTTTGGGCCGGGGGGGGGGCACGTCCCTGTTTTTCAAGACATTTTGGCCAAATTTAGGGCTGATTTTAACATATTTTTTTTGGCCGGGGGCACATGCCCCCCGTGCCCCCCCCCCCCTGGATCCGCCACTGATTTCACTGGTCAGAATATAAATTGCATACATTTGGTGTTGTTAGATAGAACGAGCCAAAATGTTTATCCTGCCTAGCAATAATTTATGCATGCAATTCACATTCTGACTATTCAAATACAATTATTTGTACCAGGTGAATCAAAAAAATGTGTGACATGACACTCAACAAAGAATTGTGCATTAAATTTGATTACATTACGAAAATGGTCTGTTAAAGGATTTGAATTTTCATCCTCTGGCTCTAAGCCTAATGGTTCAACCAGGTGCATCGCTCCCATTAATATTGTCCTGCTGGTTTAACTAAATAAGTTTGACAGTCACGACTTGTAGCACATTTATGCAACAGGAACTACCATTCGCTGAATGTTATATTTGTAACAGATTTTGATATGAAATGCAAAGTTCATAATCTTTTCTTTTTACCATAACACTTTCACAGCAGAGTGCAGCATAATATATATATTTTTTAAAGAAAAGCCAAGAAAAAATGACATTAATGAAAGCCACTTGAGAACAGAATAAAAGCAAGTTTTTAGACTCTGTTTGAACTATGAAAATAAAATATCTCTTCCAAACTGTATTTATTATCTCAAAATCTGAGGTTTGCAGTTACAGGTAGAATAGACACCCCCCCCCCCCCCTTACAGAGCGTTGAACAATTCACTCGGAAAACAGTGAAATAAGGGGCTCTTTTTTACAAACAAAACCAAATCTAATTTTGCCTGGAAATTCCACTAGCCTACATATTATGTAAAACAGTGCCTTTAAATATTTCACAGATTCCAAAGGAAACAAAATAGATGAGAGATATCCAAACGAAAGTGATTCTGACAGCTGCTATTAGATATACATGCAAAAGTGATGAGGAAAGCAAAATTCAATGTCATCGTGAATGCCAAATCAGTAATATATTACAAACAGCATTATCAGAGTTGTATTCACAAAAGGTGACCTTCTCTACACAATACCAGTTTTGAATGTAAGGTTTTCAGGTAAACATTTTTGTATCTATTATTTGTTTTGTTTTTCATTTTGTATCAGAAATAGGACTTTTCTACTCACACTTGCAATACAGTTTTGTTTGCAAATTTGTGAATCTTCACTTTAAAAAATAGCACTTGAAGGTGATTATAATATATATATATATATATATATATTTGTATTATGAAGCAGATTGGTGCTTAGAATTTCAAGAGAGAAGATACTTGAATGTGGAGACTATATTCCAATATGAAACAAAACTGGCTGTTTTATATCGGGAAATAATGAGATCAGGAAATGGATAAAACATTACAACACCACACAGCTAGCATGGCGCAAGAGTACAGTTTCATATGCTAGATGGACATGATGAGATTGAGAAGGAAAATGATAAATAAGAATATTAAGAAGAAGAGGAGGAGGAGGAGGAGGAGGAGGAGGAGGAGGAAGAGAAGAAGGAGAAGGAGAAGGAGGAGAAGAAGAACAAGAAGAACAAGAAGAAGAACAAGAAGAAGAACAAGAAGAACAAGAACAAGAACAAGAAGAACAAGAACAAAAACAAGAAGAACAAGAACAAGAACAAGAACAAGAACAAGAACAAGGACAAGAAGAAGTATAAGAAGAAGAAGAAGACTTTAAAGATGTAGATACATGTAGTAAACATTGAGACAAGCTTTGAAGAGGCAATATGGAATTGATGAGCTTGAGAAGAAAAAGAAAAATAGGACAGAAAACCTTAAAGATGTAGACAATCAAGAAAGTTTCTGTCTAAACATCAAGACATGCTTTGAATGGACAAGAAGGACATGATGAGAACAATTAAGAAAGAAAACTTCCAAGAGAAGTTTCTGACTGAACATCAAGGCAAAGTTGAATAGGCAATTACATTTTTCACCGCGAATGATGGTAATGATACCGACAGCATGGAATATAAAACAAAGGCTGAATGAGAATAACAAATCGTATTTTAGCTGAATAATGATGCATGAATGTACATGTATGCTTACACATATATGCCAGATAATCACAATATTGAAGAAATAGAATCTGTATTCAAGTTGATAAAAAGCAGAAAATGGAATACAAGCCATGGAAAATTTAAAGGTACACCAATGTTTAGCATCCTTTTCAGTCATAAATGGCAAAAGTTATTTTTTTAAACAAAAACATGAACGCGAGTAAAATATGAAACAATTCATTCATGATTCTTAATTTCAAAAATGTAAAGATTCACACAAAAATTGTATCAGAGAAATGTATTTTGCAGAGCACAGCAAAGACATGAAAATATTATTATATCCCTGCATACATGATTATGAAGATAATGATGAATAAACAAGCAGCAAAGTTTGCTCGAATGCAGCTGAATAAATGCAATTCCAAGAACTTTTCATGCTTTATTTTTAGTCTCGTACTCTACAGTCTCAATTATTTTTTTCCTGTTGTCACTTAATGCCTATTTTCTTAGCCATGGATGGAAAATGTATAAATGGAAAAAAAAGAATGATAACATGAGTAATCATGGAAAGAGTAAAAAAATATATTCATGATTAAATAAGAAACTACCCAGTAAAAAAAAATACAATGCCCTCATAATGAAATTTTTGTGTTCAATTGATTATTATTTTTTTTTTAGATGATGGAAGGTTGTGTTATGCAAATGAGCTATGCTTTATAAATTTCATGCATTTAATAATTGTCAAGGTCTAAGGCTGCTTTGTCGCAGCATGTTGGAGCATAAGAAAACTGTTTAAAAATGCAGCATCCCAAACAAAATGGTATGAGATGGAAAGCGAAGTTATAGCCAGCGAGGCAAGCCATGAATATAAAACAAGCTTCTTCAAATCGGCAGCCAATTTCAGGCAAAAATGAAACACGGCGAAAAGTACGAGGGTGTGTCATCCTTACGGAATTAAGGACGGGTCCACGGATTGGGACCGAAACATCACCGACTTCTTCGGAGTCTCCGAGCGTTTATTGCTCAGTTCTGGTGGCAAGGTGGCAGATTTGTCACCTACTTGGCTACGTGTACAAGAGAAAGGGAGAGAGAGGGGGAAAAGGTTGTGAGGCAATATGTGTTGGTGGGGGTGGGGGAAGAGCGGTGGGGGAGGAGGGGTGGGGGAGAGGGGAAAAACAGAAATGAATGATGGAGACACAAAGAGAAGAAAGAGAGAGAGCAGGAAAGAGAGAGAAATTGAGAAAAAGAGAGAAAGAGGGAAAGAGATAATGGGGAGAGAGAGGGGAGCAGAGAGAGAGAGAGAGAGAGGGGAGAGAGAGAGAGGGAGAGGGAGAGAGAGAGGGGGAGGGAGAGAGGGGAGAGAGAGAGAGAGAGAGGGGGAGAGAGAGAGAGAGAGAGGGGGAGAGAGAGAGAGGGGGAAAGAGTGAGAGAAAGAGAGAGAAAGAGAGAGGAAGAGAGAGAGAGAGATGGAGAGAGATGGAGAGAGATGGACAGAGGTGGAGAGAGATGGACAGAGGTGGAGAGAGATGGACAGAGTTTGAGACAAAAATGGATTCATAGACAGGGAGTGGGATAAAGGAAGGTAGAAACGTACCTTCACAATGAGACACAAGTACCGGTAGAAGAGATTATAAATACATCATACATTCACACATCCAAGAAAAGGACATACTTGTACTGATAATATCACAGAATCAAATCATCATTAAAGGGAACAAATTGTCTGTGGACACCCAATGATATCATCAGAGTTAACGACCATTGGGTTGTACAGCAGATGGCGTGAAGGAATACATTTTAAAAAACGATAGCTGGACATAACAGCTTATCAGAGATATGTTATTGGAGAAATATGCAGTAAATATAATACGAGTATTCATGAAATAATCATTTTATTAGTCCACTACAGTAATCGTTTTAAATAAAAGAAGTGAGGAAAAGAAAGCAAGGGAGAGAGGAAACAAAAGAGAATGTGAGGACACAACAAGAAACAGAATAGGAAGACAGAGAGGGGTATTGAGAAGGTGAGAGAGAATAGAAGAGAGAGTGAGAATTTGACAGAGAGAGAGAAAGTGAGAGAGAGAGAGAGAGAGAGAGAGAGAGAGAAGGAGAAAATAGAAAGAAAAGGAAAGAAAGGTAGTGATGAAAGAAGACTAAAGCTGGGGCAGGTGATTTTAAACGAGGTGTTGGCCAGAGAGACAAGACAGCAATACATTATTGATCTTCCCTCACTGTCAAGGAAAAATTCTGGAACAAATACTATGGAAATTATGTAGAATTAGGAAAAGAATAACTTTACACTAGTCCAGATGTTTTTCACTGAATAGAGGGCTTTTAAAGTGAATGGAGGCCTATTTGACAGATTATAATAATAATATTAATGGTAATTATCTAATAATTATCATCGCAGCGCGAGAGCTGAACTACAAATGAGTTTAAGATAAGCATGAACTTAATTAATTACAAACGTTGTAAAACATAAACAAAGTATTTTCTAATTAAAAAATGGTAGGATTATTACTTTACAACAGTAAAAATGTAATAATCACAAATTAGGCTTGAAAGGGAAATAGATCAGGAGGAGTTGAGTATACATGTATATATATAATCAAAGTAAATGTTGTAGATTACAAAAGTAGTTTGAAGGTAACATATTGTATTGAAAGTGTGGCGATAACAAAATTGAAATCAGAATACTGAACGTAGATAAAAGAGCGTCAAAGGTGACCATTAATTGTAACGCTTTTGAGTTGTAGCAAAATCAGGTTCCGTGAAAATAATAAAAACACAGTTTGAATTATTCCATGCTTCAAATACGGTGTGGATATTCCAACACATGTGTGATTTCATTAACTAGCGTTGTTCATGTAAAAAAACAGCTTATGATCAACGGAAAAATATATTGTCTTCCCACGCTTTACCCTAGCTGTTCTCCATTTTTCCCCCCTTTTTTTCTACCCAAAAAAGATCATCTTCTTAAAAAATATCTATAATGTACCTTGCTTGCTGTTTCTTAATACTTCACTATTCCTCTCTAGCTCCCTCTACTTTTGTCTCTTTCATCTTTTATTTCTTGCTTTAGGTTTTTTTCTTGTTTTCAGTATGCACTAGCTGTCTGCCCGTCTCCCCCCCCCCCCCACCCTCCCCCCCCCCCCCTCTCTCCCTCTTTCTCCTGGATGCCTCTGTCTTCCAGAATTCATCGACCCCCACTCACTATTCCTTCCTCTCTCTCTCTCTCTCTCCTCCTCCCTCTGGGGGGGGGGGGGGACAACTTTTTCTCCTTCATCTTTAATTTTATATATATGCAAGCTTTTACAAATCCCCTGGTACCAGGATACCAGCAAAAACCAAGTCTAATTAAATTAATGACACCATAAAAAACGAAACAGACAAGTGTCTGGAGAATGATTAATAAACCATAGACATTCATCATCTACAATGGATCATGTACATTGTACATGCCAAAATTGCAGCCAGTACAAATATGGGCTTAAAATGACATTCTGTGCTTCATTGGTATTCATTTACAGAATCTTTAATTCAGTGAAACCTGCATATAAAGACACGCAAAAAGTAGCCTTTATGGGAAAGTGGTCTTTATGCATGTTCCTTTAGTACAGGTTGCATAAGAAATGGTTTTCAAGGTGTTAATTTTAAAAGGTGGTCTTTATAGACAGGTGGTCTTTTTATCCAGGTGGACGCTACAGCAGGTTCAACGGTACCAATTCCACTACCTTACGTTTTACAACGTACAAGTTGCACGTGAACATGATATATACCAAAAAATTATATAAATATTTAATACCTGTTTCTCCCGAGATGGGTTTCTACCTGGCAGATACAAATATTATGACAAACCTTTGTCACAAACAGAAAATGAAACAGTTATTAGGTTTTATGATGCACTGCAGTCTCGTCAAATGAGCAAACATTACTCTTGGGCAATTTTGATAGCATTGCGGACTCGTAAAAAGTGCAAACATTAATTTTTGATAGCTGTTTTATTGCCTGGTGCGAGAATGGATGAATAATGTAAAATTTCAAGTATCAACGTTGCAGTAGAGAATATCTTACTCTGAACACACATTTGCATGCAAACTGTATTCAAGGGAAACAAAAATTGTGGTCTTTATAGACAGGTGGTCTTTCTATACAGGTGGTCGCGAAAGCAGGTTTGATTGTACATCTTTAAGTGGAGTCGTGCTTATAAATGCAACAAAGGCAGTGAACAACTGCTTTGTAGGGGATGGAAAATATGATTTGTTGGCGTTATTCTGAACGGACGGATCCGCACTGTAATATATGATGGATTCGTTGATTCAAAATAATGCAGACAAATTAATCAACACAGGGATATGTATTGGATATTAAACAAGCTATTCCTGTACAGATTTGTTGTAATCCTAGGCTTAGTGCAACCAAGTAGTTTACGAAGGAGCCAACAGACTTACAAAATCCTAATCCGTCTGCTACCCGCCCCCATACCCCCTGTCATATCGTAGTCTGTGACCACATACTCTAATGGTACTTTTGACTCTTAACTCATTACAAGCTTCAGACGACCAGTGGAAACAACCAGGAGATTGCCATACTTAACTTTTGTCACAAATAGAGGTGTCATGGCCGAGGGGATACATCACTGGACTGTGGATCACAAGGTCCTCTGTTCGAGTCCCGCTGCAAAACTAATGTTCTTTGGCAAGGACATTTGATCTACACTTGCCACATTCAACCCAGGTGAAGTAAATAGGTGCCTGGCAGGAATTAATTCCTTGAAATACTGGAGCGCCGCAATGGCAGCCATGCTTACATGTAGGTAGGCCTAATAATTGTGGAACGCCAGGAGTGTTAAGTTCTGTTTCAATCCAAATTTTAAAAAGGTATTAACGGACCAAGGTCTAGTGTAGTCTAAATTTTACGCCCCCTTCTCAAAAAATGAAACGGAAGCTCTTATTACCAATTATGTGAAAGAATATGTTTTGACTAATACGTGATGATATAAATTTTGCCGGGAAACTGCCTACTAATTGATATATTTGGTAAATCATTATATCTATTTGGACCCGATAGATATCGGGACCGTTTCGCACACGTTTCGCATAGTCCCATATGCATCTTTCTGTGTACATTGCTTGTAACTTTACCAAGACTGGGCCAAATTTCTTCTCATTTTGATGATTCCAGAACCTTGTAGTACACACCAATACTTATATGCTAGATGATCAACCTTTTCAGATCGATTCCACAACGTTTCTTTAACAATGCAATCGCATGACCAGAACTGGCCTTTATCTTTTAGATGCCATACATGTACATGGACAAATAGGTCATCTTGTTTTAATAGCTTCAACTGAATCATGGGCTCTTATGACAAGCAAGGGTCTGTGCCTCAGACTAGTATCGTCAATTCGAAGCAAGGTTTGCTGAATGTCGGTCAATGAAGGCAGAAAATCTGGATTTATCAAACTTATAATCAGGTCATAGCCCACAAAACCTTGATTACTTTAGCGATCGCCATTCTTATTTGGTTTAAACATTTTTTTTCTTTCCTTTTCATCTTTCCGTCATGGGAATTCTGGTAAAGACCAAACTTGATTATTTGTACCAGCTAGACAAGATTTCTATGAATATTCTTCCACTTGTCCACAAGCACAGACTTCTCTTATTATGAATTGACCAGAAGGAAGAGAAGATGACTATTGACCTCATTAACTTGTCAGCTTGCTTTAGATATGGAGTATAATCTTTCTCAGCTTCAAATTTAAATACCAAGAAGGAATTTTTCGCTTTTTCCATTTATTGTAATATTCACTTGAGGATCTTTGCAAATATTTGAATATTTTAGGATATCAATTCCTGCATTTTAAATGCTGTGAAATTTTGATTGCTTTGAATATATCTCAGAAAATCCAGGCAAAATATACACCTGTTGCCCATAAAATGGGAATATTTTTTTTACTTACCTCTTTTACATGAAACGATTGTGACAATATGTTTTTTTCTTGATAGATAAAGTTTATATCTTCTCATAACTTCATTCATTGATCAATCTAAAGTCTCACAGAGTTTAGCCGATGAAGTTCTGGGCCCCAGTTCACAAAACTTGTCATCAGTGACAAATGGCAGTTTTTGTTATTTATAAACTACTGAAATCCTTGCTTCGGATTGGTTATCAGCAGAGTTGTCACAGATTTTTGTCATTTGTGATTGAAAAGGGGCTTTGTGAAACAGGTCCCTGATAGATATAAACTTTTTCTATCAAGACTAAATGATACTGTCACAAATGATTTCATGAAAAAAAGCAAGAAAAAGAAATATTCCAATTTTTATGGGCAACAGTGTACATATATGCACTGCAAAAGTACCAGTTACAGTAACACTGAAACTATCAGTATGCTTAAAGATGAAGTTGAGTTCTGGTCATGCGATTGCATTGTGAAAGAAACGTTGTGGAATCGACCAGAAAAGGTTGATCATCTAGCATATAAGAATTTGTGTGTATTGCAAGGTTCTGGAATCATTAAAATGATAAGAAATTTGGCCAAGTCTTAGTAAAGTTACAAACTCTGTACACGTGGCGTAAAAATCCTGATAGCACTCACAAATTATTTTTCACCTCTTCCCAGAACTCAACCTTCTCTTTAATAAGTGTAAGTTTATGAAGTAGTTTCTGGCCACTACCTTCAGGATACCAGGTTAAATAATCTTGACATGTCAAGTCAAGTGTTATACGGTTAGTGTAACTGATATTTCTCACAGTACACAATCACCATACACGTGTTACGGTTGCGTCCCAAATCACCATATTTATACGGTTCGCATGCATTAGGAATATGTAGGCTAACCTATTACAAGCTACTACATATGAGGGTGAAATGTTTGGGGGATCTGTCTGAGCTTAATGTGCAAGGAATCTTTAAGGTACCATCTTAGATTTGTGTGAAAATGAGGAAAATAGGGGGAATGACCTAAAGCGAAAGGGAAAAAATGTATTAATAATAATAATAATAATTTTTTTTTTTTTTTTTTTTTTTTTTTTTATAATTTTTATAATTTTCATAATCCCTACTTTCAATCTATAAAGTACCTCCTTGATGAACTACTGAATATGATCAAAATTAACCACTACATAGCAAACAAGTCAATCATAACATATAAAATCTAAGTCAAATTATACTTTTTTTCCTGACTGCAGCCACATATGAAATGGGTTTGCTTTATAATGGTCATATCTTGTCTGTTGGTAGCAAAAGGTTTGGGTTGTGAGAATCTATGGCCTTCTGGCTCCCAGCGAAACGTGTAAGAAATTAGAAATACTTAAAGGCCCACTGCACTATTTGTAGCTACTTGTGCCCTCTATGTAACATACAATGCCTAATCGGTGACCATTGGTCCCCCATGATCCTCTTTTTCTTATGTTAACTGAGAGCTGAGTTGATGAGATAACCACCTGTCCAGTGACCTTGCAGGGCAGTCTAATCCCTCCTATAAACTACGGCAGATAAGCTTTAATCACAGATATTAAAGGCCATCTTGACTATATTATTATAGGACAGTACAGCAAATGTTCTTTCGATTTCCCTGATTTAAAAATAATTAAGCATTTTTTTTCCTGATGCCAAGCTGCAGTTTGATATCAAGTGCGGTATGGCAAATGGAAAGCATTACATGAAAAGAGTTTCAATATTTCATCAAAACAAAACTGTCATCTCGTGACAATCGTCACAATCACATAATTGTAAACATCTCAGAGAGCTTTACAATCAACCTGCTGTAAATAGTCTCATCATCCCTTCGGTATTAGACTTGGACCCGGGGAGCGAGAGGTAATTAGCCACCTCTCGCCTCGACATCGGATCCAATTTACCGCCCTCTATAACCACTGCTTCCATCCTCCGCAAGGGGAACATCACAACCCCCCTCCAAGCCCCACAGTAGGCCCATCTTCATCAGCTCGAGTTTGCCAAATAACCCGCTATTTTAACTATCCCAATCGCAAATTAACCAGTTAATTTGCGTTTTCATCAGCCCGCAGTTGCAATCAGCGGGACATTTGGTCGAGAAAATATCCTGAGAAATCTTGGTCTTGTTTCCAGAATATCCCGCTATTTGGGAATGGTGGGCTAAATTGGGCCCGTCCGAGCTAGTTTGTGATGAGCGTATTGGTCTGGTGAAAACGCAATTTTGAGCTTCGGGATAATATCCCCAGACTGAAAATAGCGGGTTATTTGGTAAACTCGAGCTGATGAAGACAGGCTTAATGAACCTACGTAGAGAGTCCATCCGCGTACCCAAGGGGCCTCACGTAGAGTCCCAGCCTGCAGTTGCAATTAGTGGGATATTTGGTCGAGAAAATAATCCAGGAAATCTTGGTCTTGTTAAAAAATCCCGCTATTTGGGAAAAAGCGGGCTATAGTCTGAGCTAGTTTGTGATGAGCGTATTGGTCTGGTGACCACACAATTTTGAGCTTTGGGAAAATAAGATACACCTGTATAACAAAAATTTTAAAAAGACTATTAACTATTTTTCTATGTAAAATGTGGAATAAATAAAACTTCAAATAAAACTTCTAAATATCCTGAGTCTGAAAATAGCGGGTTATTTGGCAAACTTGAGCTGATGGGGACAGGCCTAATGATCGTACGTAGAGAGTCCATACGCGTACCCCAGGGGCCTTGCGTAGAGTCCCTCTATGAATATTTATGGGCCATTAAAGAGTATGGAGAGTATCCCATACCACTAAGCTACATCATAATAGCGCATCTAAACCCAAGCATGAATAATTTTCATTACAAGCACACGACGTATAGTTTCTATTTCTTCAGGAGATGAAATAAGGTTAGAGGGAAAAGTCTGCTTGAATTAGGGTAGCACTTAAAGTCATGTACATGTACATGTGTAGACACTGTATTGATATATTAAATTTTATGAGCAATTTGTGCAATGTGCATTCATCAAATATCAAATTGTTTAGAAAGATATGAGTAAACCATACAGAAGTATCCTGCTTAGAACAAAACCCAATTTATTAATTTTCTTAATGTCGTAGCTCTAAGTTGAAGCAAAAGCTGATATATTTTGTTGAATTTTTAATGTGTCAAGGTCGTAAAAAGATCCCTAATACCACTGTATTTACCTATAATTATAGTTTTGGGTTAAAATCTTTCAGATTATTAAAGGAATTTGGTATATTTGTCTCAATTCTAAACAAAATCCTGGATTTAGCTCATGCTGCAATCATAATTATGAACCTTTAGGTCAGTCAGGAACCCCAGGGACTTTTACAAGCCGATCACCTGTCTCATTATCAAGATATTTGAAATCAAAATCGAAATTGAAATATTTGTTTTCTTAACAGTTTTTATAACACTACATTCTATTGGGGGAAAAAGTATGGTAAACTGGTCACTTAAAAGGTTTTTACTTTTTAGAGGCAGTTTATGACCAATTTGAAGCGCATTTTTTCTAGGCTTCAATATTACACCATATCACAGACACTGATAACACGTAGGGCCATGCATCTGAGATATAACATTATTAAACGATGCCTTTAAGACAGATCTTTCCCTTTTATTGGGGTGGGGGTGTCAAATGCAAGGTTATTAGTGCTAATGCTGTGCCATGATATCCCCTGGTGTGAAACCACCCCGACCACCAGATCTCAAAGGGGTCAACAATTAGAGATGCCATCGGCTTGCCATCAAATAAAAATTCATATTTTGATTCCGACAACGATACCACGTTGTGCCGCCGTCAACACAAGCGGCGAGCTCAAGTCTGTCTGTGCCCGGGGGACGATGACAGTCGTAGTACCTATATCTAAAAAATGGTCAACTAAGCATTAATGTTCAGGCCTTGACAGGGAATAGTGGGTAATCATTAATCAGTTTCAAATTCAACTCTGTATGCGCCAATCAAGTAATATCCCCCTGCCATTTTGTATTTTTCAGGGGACATTTGTTACTAATGGATTCTAAACATGATCGCAATACCTTCGAAGTATCTACTCGGGGCAATTTCAATACCCTGTTGTACATAGGCCTACCTACCTATTTAATTGCATTGTAATGATTGCACGTTTCAATAGGTGATTGAATGTTTCAATGAATAATTGCATGTTTCAATAGGTGATTGCATGCTTCAATAGGTGATTGGACGTTTCAATAGGTGAATGCAATTCAATTGGTGATTGCATCTTTCAATAGGTGATTGCATGCTTCAATAGGTGATTGGACGTTTCAATAGGTGAATGCAGTTTAATTGGTGATTGCATGTTTCAATAGGTGACTGCACGTTTCAATAGGTGATTGGACGTTTCAATAGGTGAATGCAATTCAACTGGTGATTGCATGTTTCAATAGGCGATTGCATGTTTCAATAAGTGATTGCACGTTTCAATAGGCGATTGCACATTTGAATAGGCGATTGCATGTTTGAATAGGCGATTCACGTTTAATAGGTGAATGCAATTCAATAGGTGAATGCAATTCAATAGGTGAATGCAATTAAATAAGTGATTGCACATTTCAATAGATGATTGCAGGTTTCAATATGTGATTGACAGGGCTATTCGACTTGTCTTTGACATGTTGCTGTTTTCCTACATGGAATACAACAATGAAACTAATCATTACGAGACAAAATTTCCCACTTGAAAGTTCATTCCGCCAGCCGCCTGCAAGTTGCAAGAAGGCAGATACTGCCACTGACAATACATTACGTAGGTGAATGCATGTTTCAATAGGTGAATGCACGTTTCAATAGGTGAATGCACATTTCAATAGGTGATTGCAAGAAGGCAGATACTGTCACTGACAATACATTATGTAGGCCTTACAGCTTTCTTGCAATCAATAGATGATTTATGCCATCAAACATTCAGTGGCTGAGAAGGGGGATAAGCCCTTTAACCCATCTGCATCAATGCTGATACAACTTTAGATGTCAAGAAAAGAATAAAGTGCCAAAAATCATACCTTGCTTATCGATAACATCCATCAACCGGCAGCAAACTACAACTAAAAATCTAGGGGGGCTTTCCACAGCGCACAATATAAATTTTGAATCTAGTGCACTCACAGGTCAATACAGGTTTATGGTAGAGAAATGTCTGCAAAAGTGCCACGTATTAAGCACTCGTCAACTTCATAAATAAAGTAAAAGTTTGCATACAGTTATTTGTACGACACCTTTCGGTGAAGTGCAAAACAAACACTTAAGCAGCCCCACCCAACTGCACAATTAAAAGGATTATATACAATCTACTAATTTAAAGTCATATTTGACAGTAAGATTTTCAGATAAGAAATTGCAAATTTCGTTTCATATTTCTCTTCATATTAGAATGCAAATCCAAGAGACTTGTTGGGGAAAAAATTCTTCAAAAAATGAAGAAAATGTTGTGAATTTGGAGATGTAAAGTTGATGCAATTATTCCCTTAATAGGTCATATTCCTCTTAATATTAGAATATAAATCCAAGAGATTGGTTGGGAAAAATGATGTTCAAAAAATTAAAATTGTTGCCAATTTTGAGATGTAAAGTTAATACAATCGTTCCTTTAAAAGGTCATATTCCTCCTCTTAATATTAGAATGTAAATTCAAGAGGTGTTTTAGGGGGGGGGGGGGGGGAAATGTTTAAAAAATGAAAAGGGTTGCCAATTTTGAGATGTAAAGATGATTCAATCATTCCTTTAAAAGTTCATATTCTCTTAATATTAGAATGTGAATCCAAGAGATTTGTTGGAAAAGAGAAAAATGTTTAAAAAAGAAAAGAAAAGTGCTGCCAATTTTGAGATGTAAAGTTAATGCAATCATTCCATTAAAAGGTCATATTCCTCTAAGTATTAGAAAGTAAATTCAGGAGGTTTGTTAGGGGGGAAAATGTTTAAAAAATGAAAAGAGTTGCCAATGTTGATGCAATTGTTTCTTTTAAAGGTCATTCTCCTTAGTGAGATATACATGTAAGTGTAATGATGCTGCTACAACGAATTATATGATCTTTAACATTTACCCCAAGTTCCCTCTTCAGGCTCTGTAAATCCCTCACATGTTTTGCTAATGCTTCGGGGAGTAATCGAGACGCTGTTTTGGGATGCCTGACGACTACATCAAATGTATTTGGACCCTGTTCACATTTGTCAGACAGTGGTGGCCTATCTGGACAGAAATAAAGACTCCTACATGAGACATGGGGTTAATGTGTGTTCAGATGCACGTATGTTAACCAGATTAAATACGAATGTGACCAGTGCATTACACAATATTATGTAAATGTTCAGTTCAGGAAAAGAAGAAGAGAGAAAGACCATTGACTACACAGAGGAGAAAAAAAAAAAAAAACTTTATTGACAGACAAAATTAGAGGAAACTTGTAGATTAATGATTTCCCCCCTCAATAAAAACTGTCAAAAGTCCAAGGTAAGGTTAAAGTGGATTACAACTCATCTGTAAAATAAAAGTTAAAACGTGAACAGTGCCTCACACAATATGTCACACCATATCAGGTGTGTATTTCGTCTAGACAGGGCTAGGCGATAACAGGCATCTTCTAACCACATCTATAACTCACAACCCTCAAAAAATTAAAGAAAAAGGGGATCATGAACATGGATATAAAGTGATGAACCAAGTTGACCCTTGAAAAAGAGAGGGTTGAGGTCTGTCTATGTAACACAAAATTAAGCTGAATTATTTTCAGATGTGAACAGTGCCTCACACTCAAGGCCTGTGTAAATATCATAAATCACACCATATTAGTGAAGTGTTTAGTCTACGAACACCTGTGCATGCTAGATCATATTAGAGTAAACACACAGTGTGCATGGAGAAGACAAAGCCCAAACATCTCTACCAAAGTTGGCAATAATTAACCCCCTACAGTCCCATACATTAGGTCCCATAGGTCCCATAGGTCCCATAGGTATACTTTCATGTTACTTGTACTTTTTGTGAAGAAGATACATGTAACAACCTAATAACCAAATATTTATAGTTTGATACTATGAAACTACGGTCTTCTAAATTATATGGAGGATTTTACACATCTGAAGTAGATGTTAACTCATTCTTGACATCACCCAATCAGATATATTTTGTTAAATATCATTTAAAGTCTGTCTGTACTAGTTTGGCCAGCAGAGACGCCAAGTTCGAAGATCGGCAATGCGTGACATTTTCATGATTTGGCACGTGAGCGCGCATGCGAGGGTATAACACATGTATAAGGTATAGCGTTTTTTCAAAATCTAGTGCGCGCGTCGTGCATAAGAGCATTTTCAGACCCTCGAAATGCGTGATGTCACGCCTAATGCGTGATACTTGGTAGCTCTGGGCCAGGGGGATTAGACCTCCCTACAAGGTAACTGACAGGTGGTTGTTTCATCAAATCAGCTCTCAATTAAAATAAGAATAAGGGGATCATGGGGGATCAACAGTCACCGATTAGACATTGTTTGCTATGTACAGGGCGCAAGTAGTGCAGTGTGGCTTTAATACTTGTTAAATCATCACTATTCAACAATGTGCTATAAAGAATAATACTAAATTAATCATTTATGGTCCAATAGGCTTTAAGCTCGTGACAGCCTAGTTCTAAATGACTGATTTGCTAAACCTCACACCATGAATAAAATAATAAGTGTTTGCTTTTATATGAGCAAACAATGCTTCATCATAATCAATTACAATTCACACCAGTATAGTGATTTAATGTTAAGTGCCCCTGTTGTTGCATATCTATGAAATATATGCATGCCTTGAGTATATATTTGTCTCCAGAAGTATTTCTGATTTATACCAAATTTGATCAGTTTAGTTTGACAAGTATAATAATGTAAAAAGAAAACTATGAAAAACTAACAGGGGGATGTGAGACTATAGCCTTGTGGTTCATGAAAGACGTTACTACTAAGGTTTCCAATGGGCTCTATACTATTAGACTAATCAATGGATATTTTCAGTTGGTATAATACACCAGATTTAGTAGAAATAAAAGAAAATGTAACATGTGTTGTCCCACGTAATGAATCTTAGAAAGGTTAGGTTATCAAAGATTTTGATTTGAAATGTTTTCAAATACCTTTTAATTCATTTAGTATACATTACATGTGCTTTATCTCAATCAGTATATATATTTCCTGCACAATGTTAATAATACAAATGGATTCTGCTTGCATTTGTACAATATTTGTGCTTTCATGATGAATCTAAAACCAAATGTTGCTATAAACATTTTTTAATTTGAAAAGATAGCAGAAATATATCCTTTTTAGTTGAAAATGCCTTTCCAAAGTATAATCTGTGCTTAGGAGTATGTCTTGCTCACCTTAAAAGAGGATTTGCGCTCAAATTTTCATGCATGAGTAGGATTAAGCTGGCAGATATAATTCTTGAATGCGATTACCAAAATATGCGCAAATATCTCTTGAATATTTGTGATGCAAAAAAGCCCTAGAAAACAGGTAAATCATATGCTGAATTACATTGTAGCAAAAATCCATAAAACTGTGATTTTTAGATACATGTATATATAACATATACACCTACTTTTGGTACGTAAAAAGTAAAGATTAATATTTTGTTTCTTTTCATGCATGAATAAAACTGATATTGAATGTGGCCATTTGGTTTCCCTCATGTGTTTTACTTAGATAAGCCATTGGAACTTGAATATGATGAAATCAATATGATACCATAAAAAAATAAGAAAAAATTCATATTTAAAAGATTTGCAAAATCAAGGGAGTTTTCTTCATTTGTATTAACAGATTAGTATGGGAATATCAATTTCCCTCATCAAATTTAAGAATTGAATATTAGTAAGGGTGTGTGCTATTAAAGAAAAAATAACATAATGTTATGTTTAAATGTGATAAGTCTAGCATACAAGTGATGAAAATGGAATATGAAAGAAAACTGTGCCATGGTAAAGATTGAGATACAAATTATACCACTTCTATACTTAAAAATAAAATACTGTACCATGATAATTCATTAAATAAATCAATATGTTCTCCTAATTTGTTACATCCAGAAGTTAAAACTATTAAAGCTAAGGTTTTTGTTTAATATGCAACATCCCTACTCCATCAATTTTACAAATTTTAGGCAACAGAAAACATAAGGAAAAGATTCTCTCCTGAGAGCCAGAGTATTGTTAATATCTTATAAAATTGCTGCTGTTTGTTTTTATCAAAAATCAGCAAAGAAGTTTTGAAAGTGAATAAAATCCCCAATATCATATATCCTGTTTAGAGGGAGAAGAGCATTAACTCATATACCTGAAAACAGAGTTAACCCCCTTTTGATTGAGTGTAAGAATGAATAGAAAGGGAGAAGTTTTCATGAGTCAGTGAGCAAACGATTCCTCGGAGCACAAACTGTTAGATTTGAAGGAATTAACATATTTTCTTTTGTATGATAAAGGACAGAAAGGAGGTAGATTCTCCAAAAGGGAATCTTCTAAATCTCTATGAAAGAACTTTTGTCCACAATGAAACTACACCCGATTCACATGTATTTATCCCTGTTTAACTTTCCCAGATGAAGAAATGTGTTGAAATTTTGAAAAACTAGTTGTCAAGCTTTTGAATGTTAACTAAAGATGACTCAATAAAATTTATCAAACTGTGGAACTTTTTTTGTTCTTCATTATAAACTAAACTCTTTCTCTGCTATATATATATAGATTAAAATCCTAAACTGCAACATTGTTTTGATGATTGTCACAAAAGCTGACTATGGTAATCCACTGTTAGATCCCTTGTCAACCAAATCGGACAAAGAGTTAATATAATTTGTATCTCAATCTGGTATACACCCAATGGCACTGTTTCTCCCAAGTCCCGTTACCCGGTGGTTGATTAGTAAGCACTGCATGCATGCTAGACCCACCTTCTACTCTCAAACTCAAAGCTCGTCTGTGCGAAACTATCCGCTACCTCTACGTGAGCTTCCGCCGTCGTCCTTGTCGCGATCGACGAGTCCCCCATCGTACCATAGCCGGTCGCGATGGATTCGTCATTGTTCGCGGCGACCGATTCGTCGCTCTCTGAACGGGGTCTTCAAAATTGGAGAAATTGGAAATCGACAGTTTCAAACACAGGAAGAAAATGATTTGAAACTTGAGATTTTACCATAATGTATATAGTACATCATACCATAGTATTCCATACATTACAGCATACCATCGTACTACTGGTGGCGATAGATTTTCTGTTACTCTCCGAGTTGGATCGTCCACGTTAATGTTTATTTTAAAAAAGTTTCAAACATAGACATAAGCATGCTTTCAAATTTGAGAATATGTAACCACTTAAAGGTATTCTCGATTGGCGCTGCATAGTTCTCTGTTTTAGTCTCTGTCAAGAAAGTTTCCACAAAAAAACATATTGAAAAAAAGTATTAACAAGAATATCAATTCAGAGCAAATGTATAAATACATTTGTTTACATCCTAAGGGATACTCAAATTGCCTACAAAAGGCCTGTCATCATCAGTTTGAGATTGCCAAATATCCCGCTATTTGAACTATCCCGATTGCAAATTATCCAGTTAATTTGCGTCTCCATCAGCCCGAAGTCGCAATTAGCTGGATATTTGGTTGAGAAAATCATCCAAAGTTATCTTGGGCTAGATTGCAAAATATCCCGCAAGTTGTCCGGTGTGCCTTTACCAGCCCGAAGACTCGCACTATGCACGAACGCTGAGCATAATATCTCAAGCTAATTTCTCGAGCTTGAATTTCAATGTCAAGTCTCGAGCTGATGAACACGTGATTTGTAACTTAGGGATTATTTCCAAAATCAAAATTAGCAGGCTATTTGGCAATCTCGAGCTGATGACGACAGGCCTATAGTCATCCTTGGATTCAGCACAGTTAGTTAACAAAATGCTGAAAGCATTCAAAAAATGTAAGGCCAAGACGATTAATTAAGGGAGAGAATATATTATGTACAATTCCATCTATTGAATCCGCTAAACCACAACATCTCAACATAATCTTATATCTTATAAGATTGTTGACAGTAAATATGCCTCCTCCTGTGTTGGGTACACTGTACAGTTCCTTTTTCATCCACATTTCTATTCATCTAGGCCAAATTAGAAAAAAACATGTTTAGCGTCCTGTTTTTTCGAAAAATAGGAAGGAGAAGGCCTTTTTTTTTTAAATGGCAGTTAAAAATGGCCGCTCGATACATTTTCCCTGACAGTCGGGCTATTTTTCAACATGGCCACCGACAATTTTTTTTAGATCAGAAATAGATCAATTTGGCAGAGTTTTTTTATGTCTTTTTTTCTTTAAAAAAAATTTGAAAAATTAAAAAGATTTCAAAAAAATTAAAAATTTCAAAAAAAAAAAAAAAAAAGGAGGCGGCCCCCAAAAAGGAAGCAGGCGGGGACGCTAAACATGTATATATTTTTAATGGCCTTACATGCACAAAATATTTTGTAAATGCAGCGTTTTCTTGCATCGTATGTGGAAGGGCCACTATGTACATGTGGGTCAATTGAGAAAAGCCATGGTGATTACCAGTCAACCGTCTCTCTACACTCCACTTCATACATGTATATCTATCCATCCCTTCTCTGTCTCTCTCTCCCTCCCTCTCTGTCTCCTTCTCTGTCTCTCTCTCTCTTTCTCTCTCTCCCCCTCTCTCTCTACCTTGTATCCATCTGCCGGTACTACATAATAATAATAACTTCTTATACAGCGCTTTTCATAAGAGATTTATATCAAAGCGCCTTACAATACTAATGCAAGTAAAGTGAACAGAAAAATGACAAGAGAACAAAAGTGAACTTTTCAAACATAAGATAACAAGGTAAGGTAACAATTTAAGAACTAGGTTGAATCTGCCTTTTCCATTAGATTGGTTTTTAATTTTGATCTATTACAAAGTAACATCAGAGATGCAACGCTTGGAGCCTGCATGGAAGAGAATTCGTCAAACGTTGAGCAGAGCATGAAAAGGACCTATCACCAAAGTATTATGTTTTTGCTTTTTTAACGGTCAAGAGAGTTTGATTGCAGAACGAAGGGGCCTATTGGGTCACTTGAGAAAAGTCCAGGTGATTACCAGCCAACCGTCTCTCTACGCTCCAGTTCATATGTGTATATATACCTACAATGCATAAAATCTTGCCATCATCTCATGCAATCTTGACTTTTTCTAAGAATACCAGCACAAAAAACAACAAGGCTATAATGTAACTCTCTATTGGTTGCAGTTCTTATATAACACATTCATTATATAATGTGTTAGGAATTAATTTTTTCTCTCATGATTTTGCCTTCTTAAATCTCTTCTAATCATTTATCCATCCCTTTTCTCTCTATCTCTATCTCTCTCTCTCTCTCTCTCTGTTCCCCCCCCCCCCCCTCTCTCTCTGTCTTTGTCTCCCCTCCCTCTCTCTATCTGTCTCTCTCTTATATATACTCTCGGAGTCTCCCTCTCTCATTTTTTCTCACTCTCTCTCTCTCCCTCTCTCTCTCTCTCTGTCCCCCTCTCTCTCTCTCTCTCTGTCTCCCCCTCCCTCTCTCTATCTGTATCTCTCTTAATACTCTCCCTCTCTCACACTCTCTCTCACTCTCTCTCTCTCTCTCTCACTCTCTCTCTCTCTCTCACTCTCTCTCTCACTCTCTCTCTGTGTCTACTTTATATCCATCTACTACATGTGGGTCAATTGAGAAAAGCCTAGGTCATTACCAGTCAACCGTCCCTCTACACTCCACTTCATATATACCTTCATGCACTTAACACTCTGAAATCATGCAACTTGCAATGACACAATCATGATTTCTCTTCAGAATATCAGCACAAAAAAGGGCAAGGAAGGTGGGTTTTTACTCTCGATTAGGTGCAGTCCATATATTTCTAATTGACACATTATTATTTGTGAAAAATTCTTTGTCTCTCACGATTTTGCTTTTGTATCCCTTCCTATCATTTATCCATCCCTTTTGTTTATCATGTATTCCCCATCTGTTTCTCTTCATCTTTGTTTCTTTTTCCCTAACAGAGTAGATTAAGGTCTAGTTCTCTCTCTCTTTCTCTTCACCTCTTCCCATCTCTCTCTCGCTCTCTCTCTCTCTCTCTCTCTCTCTCTCTCTATATATATATATATACATGTATATATGTTTCTGTCTATGTCTCTCTCTTTTTTCTCTCTCTTTCACTCTCCTTTTCTCTCACCGTCCCCCCCCCTCTCTCTCCCCCTCTCTCTCTGTCTCTCCCTCTCTCTCTCTCTCTCTCTCTCTCTCTCTCTACTTTGTCCTCATCTACCCTCATCTACCCTTCTCTACCCTCCTCTGAAACGTGCATCTCACACTCATTTACTTGCCAAACCCCAATGCCGCAGTTTGTCACATTCCAGATAACGGTACAATATTCATGTCTTCTTCCATGCATCATTAATTAGGACCATGTACAATCGTCACCCACACGGTCATTGCCTAGTCCATCAAAAGCTGTCATCTGCATACATGATCTCCAAGTCCCACCGAACACTTAAAGGGCAAGTCCACCCTCAAACATTCCTAGCTCTTCAGCCCCTTCTGTTGACTAATAAACACGTACGCTGAAGAGGATTTGTGTCGACTTTTGTCGGATACCATATTTGGCAGTTTCATCAGGGACACGTTTCACAAAACTTGTCATCAGTGACAAATGATAGTTTTTGTGATAAGCTAGTGAAATCCTTGCTTCTGATTGGTTATCAGCAGATTTGTCATTGATTTTTGTCATTGAAAAAGGGCTTTGTGAAACAGGTCGCTTGTCTTTGATTGTAGCATGTAATCTCTCTCTCTCTTCTGTCACTCCATCTTTGTTTCCCAATCATCTCAATGTTTCTGTCTCTCCTCTTTTCCTTTCTATCATTTCATTTCAACCCCTCCTCTCTCTCTCTCTCTCTGCCAATCTGTCTCTTTCAGTTCCCATAAATCCTCTTCACTGTTTTTTTTAATTCTTTCTTTCTTGAAAATTGCCCTTTTGTTTTACATGAATCCCCCTTTCTGTTTCTCTTTATTTGTTTCTTTTTCCATAACAGAGTAAATGTCTCATTCTTTTTCTTTCTCTTCATCTTTTCTCTCTCTCTCTCTTTCTTTTTCTCTCTCTCCCTCTTTACTGGTCTTTAGTAATGCATTTTCTATCCTTGCTTCCTATCTCTCAGTCTCTCCCCCTTTCCTTCTCCGTCTCTATCTTTTCATCTCTTCCAGTCGAGCAATAACTCTCACAAGACCAGGACTCGTTTGCCGCTTCTGTTTACTCAGTTCCTGAAACGGCGCTTCTTCTTTCAATCCAGTTACTAGGTGCTGCGCACTAATAAGCAGGCGTGAAAGGCGCCATCTTGACAGCGTCACATGCTTCGGGCCCTACAGTTCCCATCCCTTTGCGGTGTGCAGCCCTAGAAGACGAGTATGAAACACCCCACTTGAAGATGCACTAGACGGTTTTACGACACATTCTCCCGCAATAGTTTTAGGGTGCGTTCAAGCGATTTTTTAAAAACTAGAAATACAACCAAGAATCGCAAATCAAAATGTCGTTAAAAAACATGGTTACTGCGGGAGAGCGTTCAAGCGATTTTTCATCAAAGCTGATTCTCGCTTGAAAATCGCTTGAACGCAACCAGGTTTTAAACTAAAATTCTTTGAAAAACGTGTTTCTAGGGTAAAAAAGTGTCGCTTGAATGCACCCTTACACTCATCAAATTTCAAATGTCAACCCTGTATCAAATACTTTACCTAAACCCTTAATCTGATCCTAAACCTAACCTAAATCCAAACCCTAATCCTAACACTAACTCTATATATTTGACAAGCCATTAGCAGTCCGATGCCTGAAACATACGTTTGCAAGACCATTGCCCTAGACAATGCTCAACAATGTTTCTCTTTTCACACTTTAAAACAAAATATTATGTGACTTACATGTATGTTTCAGTGATGATTATTGTTCCACTAAATAACTCCTAACTTCAATCCAGGACCCGACTCTATACCCAGCATTTACACCCAACTGTAATCCTAAACCACACACCAATCCCAATCACAACCCAATTATTAGACAAACTAGCATACAGTACCTTTGACATTGTATAGCTACATTGTAAATATAAAAAGGTCGCTACAGCAAATAATAGAAAAATAATAATCTAGAACACTCCAAAACCAAGAGCGGTATATGCAGGGATGATTTTGGTTGCAAGTTAAATTTGCTTGTCCGAACACACCAAAACCTAGAGCGGCACACGCAGGAATGATTTGGGTTGCAAGTTAAAATTGCTCGTGTGAACACTCTTTCCACTGATCATTATGAATATGTTCCCAGAAGTTCACGAAGGTGTAATCAGAAGGCTGTATGAGGTGAAAGTACATTTACATACACATGTATAACATGTATTGGATTAATCGATTGCAAGATAAAATTGCTTGTGTGGACACACTTTCCAATGGTCATATAAACTTGTGTGGACACACTTTCCAATGGTCATATAAACTTGTGTGGACACACTTTTCAATGGTCATATAAACTTGTTCCAAGAAGTTGCAATCACAAGGCTATCTATAAAGGCGAAAGTACATTAACATGTTCATGTACCTGTACATCATGTATTGGATGAATTGGTTGCAAGTTCAAAAAAGTGCTTGAGTAACCACACTTTCCACTGATCAAATGAACGTGTTCCAAAAAAGGTGAAAGTACATTTACAGTACTTCATGGAGTTCTCTCCTTATTAATCCAGCCATGCAAAGTTCCTATTACATGTATCTGTCTGGCATTGCCATCTGTTTTCTAAATACAAAACGAAAATCCTCTTAATTAATGTTTCGTAAACTGTATATCATGTTTGCACCCCCTTACAACACCAGTAGGTGAAAAAAGAATTTGATATTCCTTGACATCTACCAGCCTAACTAAGGGTTTAATTTTCCTAAATTGGTGAGGGTGAGTGGGGAGTAGGGTCTTTGAAAAAGAATTTACAAAGAATTACTGGCCGATTATACAACTCTCCGGCCATTAACGTGCTCTTGACTCATAATGACCCTAACGCAGCCTCACCTCTTAAATAGCGCAAATACACCACCACGCCTGGGCAGAACGTGAAGAGCAACGATCGCCAAATTTGACGAGGCATTAATTGGCACTCTCACACTTGTGCCCCATTGCCCGGGCGCCAAATTACACGCCAAAATCAACGGTGTCCGAGACTCCCGCTCCAAACTGTTAATAATCGTCGTGCAAAGAGGGATCCCCGGGTCAATGAAGCATGCAGCTGCATATATTGTACTGTTACTAATACCTAATTGATGCTTGCATCCTCCCACTAGTATGCGTGCGGGATGAATGGTTTTAGAAGGGATTTAAAGAGATGATTTGAGTTCTAGGAAAAAAAGAGTGAATAATCTGCAATGCTTTCTGATTCAAGTTACTCAATGTATATGGGAAATATTGAAGATAGAATGAGAAATCTCATTCATTGTCATAAACTCAATCTGCTCTCGAAATTGCCATTTATACTGGATGGTATTGGGAGGGCGTTTGCCATTTTACAAAAAGTAATTTGCAGGCATTGAAGATAAACTTTAGTACTGGTAATGCGATTGCATTGTGAAAGAAAAGGTGTGGAAAGGATCAGAAACAGTTGATCATTTAGCATGTACATGTAAGTATTGGTGTGCACTGCAAGGTTCTGGAGTCATCAAAATCATAATAAATTTGACCGAGTCTTGGTAAAGTAACAAGCACGCACATAGAAAGCTATATATGGGACAACACACATGGTGTCGGGGCTAGTACTACCTAGATTTCCTTGTCTTTCTATGCTCATTACTCAGCCAGTATACATTTTCTTCCAAAATTGTATGGCACATGTCATTTATTTGTAATCTTGAACATTCAGTGTAAGTTTCGTTTGATTCTGTGAGAATTTTTTTTTTTTTTTTTTTTTTACCAGTACTGGAGTTTATCTTTAATGTCAGGAATATGGTTTATTATTAGAAAATACAGTGAAGGGAAAGATAATTACAAAGGAGCTAATATCATCAACTAGGGAAACAGTTAGGAAAACAACAAGGCAAATGATGAAAATATCAAGGATCTAATATGAGCTATATTTATTGGATAATTTAAAGATAAAGCCAAAAAAGAAAAAAATAGGAAATACTAGGAGGAATATCTATGGAATTTTTTTGTAATATGACAAGGTAAATAACAAAATAAGTTAAACAGAAAGTTCTGCTATATGAATGTCATGAGTATTTATAGGGTTTTTGAGGGATGCACAGTTGCACACTAGATGGAAAAAATTGTGACTGAAGCGACTTTACTAAAAAATTCATAATCTACCAGAAATAGATTAGCTTAGATTAGGTAATGAAATTGAAGATTAGGGGTAGAACTTAGTTTCTCTGACCTAGAAATAAGATGAAAAAATATACTAATCTGAAATTATGGGGAAGTGCACTTCAATATAATTCTCTCCAAAGCCCATTCCAAATTTTCATAAAATATGAATAGTTAGTACAAACCTAATATCCAAATACATAACAAAAGAAATAGCTTGCAAAAAACTGCATTCACTGAGTGAGTACACATGAAGAAATGAATACAAGTACACTGCACTGCGTTACAGTATGTTCTACATGTGCATGTAGTATTTACAGCATCACACAAATAAAAGTAGCCCCCACCCCCCCCCCCCCCCCCAAAAAAAAAAAAAAAAAAAACAGGGATTACATATCCTTCCCATGTCTATTATGTATGTACATGTACATGTACAGTTTATATTTTATCAATTACATTTTTACCAGTTTTCATATTTAAAAAAATTATGAAAATAAATGGCAGTGTGATATAATTTTTTTATTTTATAATTGAAACAAATCTGCATCTGGTAGTCTGCAGGCACAGATTCTAATTTGATACTTTACCAACATTCCTATAAAGGCCTTGAGAAGAGCCTAGCTCTGACAGTCTCTGGCTGTGTGCAGGTCAGCTAACGTGCAGAGCCTACACAGTATACTGTCAGCCTAGTCTCAGAGTTCAGACACTTTTACGCACAACAAATAAGGGTTTGTGCATGCAAACTAGGATGGGGGAGGGGGTATCAAAACTAGGAGGGGGTATCAAAACTACGAGGGGGTATCAAAACTAGGAGGGGGTATCAAAACTAGGAGGAGGTTTCAAAATTAGGAGGGGGTATCAAAACTAGGAGGGGGTATCAAAACTACGAGGGGGTATCAAAACTAGGAGGGGGTATCAAAACTAGGAGGAGGTTTCAAAACTAGGAGGGGGTATCAAAATTAGGAGGGGGGTATCAAAATTAGGAGGGGGTATCAAAATTAGAAGGGGGTATCAAAATTAGGAGGGGGGTATCAAAATTAGGATGGGTGGGGGGTATCAAACTTACTCAACATCTGGACTGGTGTCGCTGAGGTCTCTCTCCTGCCCGCACCACAACATCCCAAAGTTGATACCGAAATCCATCTTGATTTCGGCACCACGCCGCCACAGATATCAAAGAATACGATTCCAATATGATGCAAAAGGATTCTATTTCGTAGTTCTTTAAAAGGAGGATTGCACTATGATCCAACTTCACGTCGGTACATTTTGAACATCACAGATTGGACTAGAAATTTGGGGTCAC
Source organism: Strongylocentrotus purpuratus (assembly GCF_000002235.5). Lineage (NCBI taxonomy): Eukaryota > Metazoa > Echinodermata > Echinoidea > Camarodonta > Strongylocentrotidae > Strongylocentrotus > Strongylocentrotus purpuratus. The sequence goes on along the minus strand of NW_022145602.1, from coordinate 8,807,071 downwards.
TAACAGTTCAGCGACAAGTTGCTGATGTAAGTCTTGCCTGCTCCTATATTTCTATTTTATCCTCCAAGTTATGCTATTCTGCTGATTAAACTCTAAGGATTTAATTAGATGCTCTTCAAAAGAGTCAAAAATAGAGATTTTAATGGACTTATTCTATCTGAAAGAAAAATTATTTCGCGTAAACAAACTGATGCAAGCGTTAATTGGGTTGCTAAAAGTAGGCACCTTGAATCGCTAGGGCTATTAGAACAGAGAGAAAGCATCACTTTGAAGAGGTAGACATTCCTGTTAGCAGATATTAATTCCAGAGTGCTTGCCTTAAATCCTTAAGATTTGTTTAAGGCTGTTCTATGGCTGTATCCAGGTTTCAAAATCAATTTCTGTTTTCTGCTGAAATGATCATTCCTTTAAATAATGAATAAGAAAGATGTAAAGTCTGATCCATTAATCCAGGGCTCAAATGCTTATCCATTTTATTCCTGAAGGGTATTGCTCTCTCAGTATCAGAACCATGCCATAAGATGCAAAGAAATACGTCACACATATAAAAACCTTGAAGGCAAGGGCTCATTCATTTTCATCAAGTAAATTCCACTGTTTGACTGTTTGTATTCCAGCTCAAGCTCGATAAAAAATCTCCAAATTGATATATTCCGTCTCCATGTTAATCCTCAGATATCCTAACGCCGAAGGCAACATGAAAATCTGTAAAGAAGACGCCATACCATCACATAGATCACATTAAATTGATGTCTCCTTGCGAATCATTCCGCTGCCACCAACTTCCTATCTAAATCATTCTCTGCACACATTCCAGCATATTTTCCATATGTAACAAATTGTGACTATAACGCCACTTCCCAGATCGTCTCGTGTGCTTTTGTATTGATTCCTGATGCGCAAATCGAATTTGACAGGTCTTATCTCCAGTGGCTTCCCGAGCCTACGGTCGCTATAATGAGCATGCCTGTTTTTCTAACAATCCCATTTGGGGGATCATCATCCCGTCCATCAGCATAATTTCCAGAGGAAAAACTAAAAGGGGCTTCGCAAATTTGAGAAAGAGAGCAGGGAATTAGCAAGGTTTAGAAGGGTAAATTATGCCAAGACAGCTAGCTGGGGACTGGCAAATGTGATGGATAGGGAGTGGTAAAATGTGGATAGGGAGTGGTAAAATGGGGATAGGAGTGGTAAAATGAGGATAGGGAGTGGTAAAATGGGGATAGGGAGTGGTAAAATGGGGATAGGAGTGGTAAAATGAGGATAGGGAGCGGTAAAATGGGGATAGGGAGTGGTAAAATGGGGATAGGGAGTGGTAAAATGAGGATAGGGAGTGGTAAAATGGGGATAGGGAGTGGTAAAATGTGGATAGGGAGTGGTGAAATGGGGATAGGGAGTGGTAAAATGTGGATAGGGAGTGGTAAATGGTGGGTAGGAAGTGGTAAAATGTGGATAGGGAGTGGTAAAATGGGGATAAGGAGTGGTGAAATGGGGATAGGGAGTGGTAAAATGTGGATAGGGAGTGGTAAAAGGTGGATAGGGAGTGGTAAATGGTGGGTAGGAAGTGGTAAAATGTGGATAGGGAGTGGTAAAATGTGGGTAGGGAGTGGTGAAATGGGGATAGGGAGTGGTAAAATGGGGATAGGGAGTGGTCAATTGTGGATGGGGAGTGGTAAATTGGATAGGGAGTGGTAAAAGTTGGAAGGGTCTCAAAATAAAACCTACAAGGATAAGGAGGGCAGAGCAAAATTTGGCAACGAACAAAAAAAAATGTCTGGAGAAAATGTGACTTGCTAGATACGATTACGATAGATAATTCGGCAGAGGGGGTTTCCTACAGTCTATAAAGAAGAAAGAGAAAACTACACACTTTAGGGAGCGTAAAATAAGCAACCTACAATTTTCAGAAAGCCTGTCAGGAAAAGTCCTTGATGACATTCAAAAGACGGGGGATTCCACAAGTCTTTCTAAAAATGTCAAAATCCCTTCCAATGTCAATATCGAGGGTAGAAAACCTCAACTGGCATGGAAAAGCTGAAGGTTAAAATAAAATTGTCAGTCACCTTCTCCTCACATCACAGCATCTTATCTTATAACTGGATTGCAAACTCGACACTTTGAAGGACACCCACTACCCACAAAAAGGCCAAGTGTATGCAGTGGTTACTTCCAGGATCCGGGATACACATCTATGCGAAGTTGTCTAGCGTTTAATCCCTGTCCACATATCTTTTACCATATAAAAGTCTTGAAGACATGAATTTGGGATTGTGGAAAGATGTCAGTGCCTGACTTTTGGAAGTCAATATACTCTTCTTGATATATTCTATCACACTGTAGTTTAGGGATTTTCCCCACTAATCTGAACAAAGAAAGCTTGGTTTATGCTCTCATGAATCTAAGTAAAGCGACCTTCAACAAACTGTGGGAAGTGCAATACAAGAGAATTTTCTAATAATCAATGTCTTTCAATCTATAAAAGCTGTTTAACCGCGGCTCTTGACTGCACATCCAACAGTGGTATCAAAGCTTGCTTGCATATCAATGTGATTTCTCCATTCAAAACCCATAGGCTATGTTCACATCTTAGGAAGATTGCGACAGACCTATCAACGAGAAGTGCCTTGAAGATATCATGTGAAAGGCATCATTCAACTGAGTGGGTGAGATATTTGACACTACCTTGTTGGATCCTTTTAACTCTCTCCTACAAAGAATCTGTGTCCTCTTCATGAAAAGAAGTGTGTGGGAATACGGACAACACTCTCTGTACGCCTTTTGACACTTTTTTTCCAAAGAAATTCCTAAAATGTAGTGGTCCTAAAATTCCAATATGTATTCCATGTCATACCAGCACACAATTCATCCCTATGCTCCTGGATGAGTTCAATATTCTTTCAATGTTCTCACTTATCTATGTCATATGAGTTGTAACCAAATATATTTCCTCTTCACCTGATTTGCAGCACAACTTGACAGACATTCACTGGTTGTAAGCTGAGTAAAAACTGGTAGCACTGCTCCACTCAAGCTTGGATGTTACGTCCAATTCACAAGAAGTGGGCTTTTACCACATTGTAGTGATATTCAATGGTGAAACCGAGTCTTAGACAACCTTACCAAGTAGTTAATGTTCACCAGTACCACGCTATACCATCAAATGCAGAATTTTCTTCTCTTCTCGTCTGTGCTATTCATGTAGTATGTAATTCACTGGGTCCAAAAGCTGCACGATGGCCTTTTCGAGTTATCCGGTATGCTCATCAAGTAATAAGGAATCCTCATCATTTTCTCACACAATAATGCTGCTTTCTTACTTAATGCAAGTCAGAGTCAACCAGAATCAGTATCGGCAAACTCAATGAGCCGGGTCTGGGTGCAATTCACTGAACATGCAGGGCTGGGCGGAGTTAATCCACATCACTCAAACAATCACAACTGCAAACCCCATCTGAAGTCTAATCTGAAGATTGATGAAAGACCTGTTTCATTGGTAAATGTTAAGGCTGTGTGTCATTTCTCCTCTCCTTCGATACTGCACTATGATATTTTCCTCATGTAAGATAGATCTACAAACCGATCATTAGATATAATTCCAAAGAAGATGATATAAAAGAAGACAACCTTTGCTAATCAAAACTGTACATGCACCATCTGTTCGACCTGACACTGAACCAAGTGATGAAAGAACTGTCACATTGGTACATGTTCACCTCAAATGTGAGATATTTCTACTTGCTCCATTTACTGACTTTACTGTACTATTTTCCTTTCACGAGAGAAATAAAAAGAAACATTAAATGCTGGCACGGCGGCAGTATTATAAAGCGGTCACTCGTGCAGGTATCCAAAGTAGCAACTGTTCACACAAACTGATGAAAGAACTGTCACTTTGCTGAACATTAGGTTGTGCAGGTTTCTACTTTCTTCGTGGTACATGTACATTCATTATGTGTACGTACTTTCAGAGATGAATGGAGCATTACGGTATCACAAAGTAGACAACATTAAAAAGCCATCACTCTCGCAGATATCCAAAGTAGGTTACACGTATGTTCCAAGTGACACCTAACGCACTGATGATAGTACCACCACATTGGTAAATGTTACAAATAGGCTGTGCAATATTTCTCCAGTCCTCGCACTAAAATAGATGCGTTACGTACTTGGATAAAAGGAGCATTAAGTGATCACAAAGAAGAGAACATTAAAAAGCGATCGCTCTCGCAGATATCCAAAGTAGGTTACACATATGTTCCAAGTGACACCTAACGCACTGATGATAGAACCACAACATTGGTAAATGTTACAAATATGCTGTGCAATATTTCTCCAGTCCTCGCACTAAAATAGATGCATTACGTACTTGGATAAAAGGAGCATTAAGTGATCACAAAGAAGAGAACATTAAAAAGTGATCGCTCTCGCCGATATCCAGATTAGCTTACACGTATGTTCCGAATGTTCCACCTAACGCACTGATGATAGTACCACAATATTGGTAAATGTTACAAATAGGCTGTGCAATGTTTCTCCAGTCCTCGCACTAAAATAGATGCGTTACGTACTTGGATAAAAGGAGCATTAAGTGATCACAAAGAAGTGAACATTAAAAAGCGATCACACTTGAAGGCAACCAAAGAAGCATCTGGTCGAACCAACATCTGTTCTTTTGCTAGCAAACACAGTGACAATGCCATCCAGAAACTTCCATAGGGCGCAATAGACACCGGAAAACGGTGCTGGGTGATAAAAATGGGCGAATAATGAGCCACGCTGAAGTGAAATGCAAATTCAACAAGCTGTCACCAACTGGACTAATTATCACACGAGTATGCGCTAATATTGCCACTTAAAAATTCAATTAGGCCGACTCTCTACCTATAAACGGGCTGATAATTAGGACAAATCTACGGACAATCATCCCTCACCCTAGATGTGTACATCGATGCGAATTGCAGTACAGGGGGGGGGGGGTACTGTTTGAGTATGCTGTCAGAACAAACATACATGTGATATTGAAAAAATGTCAGGCTCTGGAGTTGGTGGGCATGTTTTCGTAATTAAAAACAAACTAAGGAATGGCCGGCTCGCTGCACTTTGGGGGAATGTGGTAATAAATGTAGGCAACCCATCTGTCAAACAAAATTGATGAGTTGTTGCTATGGCGACTTTGTGACTAATATGAGGTGTAGTTTTATTGTAAAGGTTCATTAAAGTTGAATTATCCCCTTTTTAGAAATTAATTTCTTAGTAAAGCAGAACTTAGTATCAATATTCATGAATTGATATCTTTGTTATGCATTACAACCCAACTGTAATTCAAATCTAGTCTCTACACAAGCACATACTGAACATGAAGAATATATTTTATCATCTTCCCCCTCCCCCCCCCCCCCTCCCTCTCTCTCTGCTTTGATCTTTCTTCCTTTAACTCTCTTTCTCTCTTATTTCTCTCACATACAGTACATGTACATGTTCTCTCTCTCTCTCTCTCTCTCTTTCTCTATCTCTCTCCCTCCCTCTCTCTCTCTCTCACTCTTTCACTCATTCCTTCTCCCCCTCCTAACCATCTCTCTTCAAATCATATTTCACTAAATATTGAAAAGTGATAGTTATTAAAGTTATGATAAACTGAGAGTTTTCCTAAAGGTTTTGAAATAGGATTGTCATAATATATGTGTATAGATTGTCAATCTGCTTCAATCTCATATACTTTTTAACTCCTTATCTCTTCAACCTTATCTTAAAAAACAAAAACAAAACACAAAAACATCCTATCAAAACCAGGCCAGGAATTATAACCCTTCCCCACCAAGTGCCTTAATACCCGATGAATATTTCAACATTACGAGTTCACTATAGCCCAAACCAGTCAACTTCACGGTGTGCCTGTATTAAAGCCCGATCGTTAATAATTAAAAGCTCATCTAGTGGAAAATATTCAATATTTAGTCTCCCGGTTCAGCGCATGGGTAAATCGCAATTATGCCATAGCGGATTGCCTGCCTAGGTAAGTTTGGCTCAATTATATATATGGCTTGTTGAAATGATCGACTTAAAGATAAAGTTGAGTCATGGTCATGTGAATGAATCATGAAAGAAACAGTGCGGAATCGCTCAGAAAAAGTTGATCATGTAGCATATATTGTACATGTAAGTATTGGTGTACTGCAAGGTTCTTGATTCATCAAAATGATATTAGGCCCAGTTTTGGTAGAAGTAACAAGCACTGTACACAGAAAGATGTACTGTACTACACAAACATGTTGTATAAAAATGTGGGCCTCGTTTTTAAGCTGTTACTTGTTATATTTAGAATATGAATGCTTTTGAAGAGCCATGCTTTTCATGGAACATCTTTCTCTGATGTTCTTCCACACTTGCATAATAACAATGATAACACTCACAAATTATTTGTTTCACCTCTCCCCAGAACTCAACCTTCTCTTTAAAGACAGCATCGAGTATGACAAAGGTAAGTTTATGAGCTTGTGCCGTGGTCATAAATTTTACATCGATTCCACAGAGGGAAATATTAGAGGTAAGAGGGGTGAAAAGAAACGAATCTAACAATTATCTCTCGCGTATGCTTCAGAACAAGTACTTGCAAATATAAGTAATCTCACATATGACATTTGAAATTCAAATTGAAATTAAAACCTAATCCAATCTAATTCAGAAAGCAATTGTTCCAGCACCTATTCCTTGCATTCACAAAACACACTTCAAAATTAGTTCTACTACATGTACAGTACATGACGTTTATGGGCCACGTAAAAAATGACCAAACACTCATAATCCATGAAAATAATCGCATATTCTACATGAATAAAATATGCAAAACACAACAAAGAGTGGTTTTGAGTATCCATTTAAAGGGACAATATATTTCTCAGACTGGAAAGTCATTTTCTTTTTGCCCCCTCCTTTTCACTCGAAGATATTCCATGGATCTCATTGTGATTGTGGTTGTTTTATAGACAGTCTACATATGTAGCTAAAATGCAAATGCACTGTCGCCCATGAATTTGATCAACTTTTTCTTACCTTCTTTAAATAGAATGAGTGTGACACTATGGCTTTTTCTTGATAGATACAGTTTGTACATATAGTGAAACCTGTCTATAAAGACCACTCAAGGGAGACAAGAAAAGTGGTCTTTATGGGCAGGTGGACTTATGCAGAGCTGCCAACCTCTGAAACCAAAATCAGTAATCTGAAAGCTAAAAATCAGTAATTTTGGATGGAAATCAGTAATTTCAAGCGCGGCGCTTTCAACATCAAGAAGACTGCATTTGCACGTACATTGTAGAGCTGCACACAACACCACAACACAAACTACTAGTACCATGGTAATAGCATCACTCTGAATGACAGGACTTGAAGTAAAAACAAGAACATTCTGTTTATAACATCATTTTAAGTGCTATAAAAAAAACAATGGTTATTAGAGGATTGATGTATCATTACCCTGTTTCACTTACGTGTGTATATTCACTTCAGGTTTTTACAATTGCAATTTTACTGTCAGGGAAGGCATTTTTGACAAGTTGTGAAAGGTGGTCTGCTGCTGAAAACGCGATGTTGTGCTCTATCAAAAATTGAGTAAACTTCACTTCGGCGTTCGTGACAGAATTGTCCTTTGCGACGAAAAACTGGGCGATGTCATGACTGCGGGAATTGGAACTTGCCTCCGCCGCTGCAGTCCGGTGCTTCACCGACTTCAGATGTACCTGGATATCGTTCGAACCGCCATGACCAATTCCAAAATCGGATGAGCAATGTGTACAACAGGCACTGTTTGTATTCCTTTTCGACGGAACAATGCATGACCATTTCACCTGAGAAGGTTTGCAGTTTTTTAGAACGCTTCTTCGATGAAGTTGAAGTCATTTTTCTCCGTCGGTTACTCGAAGTTTGACGCGACCACGGCCGACCTGCTGCACATGCGGTAGTGTAACACTCGGCCAATGCATATTTCGCCCAGATAAATATCGTGCCACTTGTTTCAGCACATCCACCATGCATGCGCTTTCGTATCGGTCAAAACTTTGTGTGTCAGCTCATTCAAAATTTATTCGTGTATCATATTTTGTTATCAACAATGAAAAGGGGTATATGAATAAAATGAAATGAATAAACATGATCCAACAAATAATGTGAAATAAAACACAATGACAATAATTGTTGAATATAAATTCAAGTTTAATCAAGGAAGTACATTCATTTTCCTTATGACAATTATCATCATCATCATCATCATCATCATCATCATCTTCATCATTAGTTGAGTCGTACTTTTATTATCATAACAATGAGGGGAAAAAAATTGTAGACCTGCTATAAACTACACATGGACATGGTACCGTACGGGTTGGTTTGCAAGGTGGCTAAATGGACTTGGGACGAGTTTGCCGTCTCCCCGATATATATTGCATGCTGAAAGCTAGCACACGCAGCCCATATAGGCAGGGCGGTGTGCATATCTTTCGATGGTAGCTACATGTGTGTGCAGTGGTCGTGGCTGAGGCGCGGATGATATTTCCGTGCGCTCAAAAGTTAACCACCGGGCCGAGGCCCGGGAAGTATCGCGATCATTACCGCTAAAACACTCGCATATGCATAATGCATGTGTTAATACATAGGCATGTCCAGAAATCGGGGAATCCGTAATTTTTGAAGGGGTTTCCGTGCTTCCGTAATTGCCGTTGATTTCCGTACCAATTACGGAAAATCCGTACTAGTTGGCAGCCCTGCTTATGGATTCCTTTTAATAATATCACATGCTTAAATGAGAAACCATTTTCAAGGGAAACAAAAAATGTGTTTTTTGTAGACAGGTGTTCACTAAAGCATATAATTGACTGTAATTTGAATAACTTTTTCTTACCTGTTATCAATAGAATGATTGTGACACTATGGCTTATTCTAGATAGGCTTTATATCTTCTTAGAACTCCATTGATCAATCTCTATGACACTAAGCCTGGTCAATGAACAAAGTTCTGAGGAGATATAAACTACAGTCAAACCCGCTTTAGTGACCATCTGTATAGAAAGACCACCTGTCTACAAAGACCACCATTTTTGTTTCCCTTGAAAATGGTTTCTCATTGAAACCGCCTGCCTATAAAGACCACTTTTCTTGTCTCCCTTTGGGTGGTCTTTATAGACAGGTTTCACTGTATATCAATCAAGAATAAACCATATCAACCAAATCATTTCATAAATGAGGTAAAATAAATAGATACCTGTATATTCCAACTTTATATGACACAGTGAGTTATGATCGTTTGGAGCCATAAGTGCATTAACTCTGTGTAAGAACACACCCATCTAGCTCCAAACAGATGACATTTCGATGGAAACCATCGTCCTGACCATTAAAACGCGATACACGTTTTGAAACGATGATGAACATTCTGGGAATCTGGCCAAAGGTGTGCAAATCAATGGAAGAACCTTGAAGAAACTCTCAAGTGGAAACTGAATAATTGATCAAAACCAATCAATTTCATCATCTGATGAACTTTAAGATATATAGGCCTTCGTATTGAAGGGTTCCTCAGCTGTCTTCAATTGATCTGATTAAAGGTACAGATCAGCGAAAAAAAAACAATTTGTGTACAGCCTGTAGGTATATCAAAAAATCTATTAAAAATACAGGAAATTTTCATTGGCTAGGGCAATCATGACTGGAAAAAAATGTAGTTTAGGCTTGTATCAAGCTTAACGTTAGTAGGCAAGCTTTAGCTTGTTTGAAGCTTAAACGTTAGTAGGCAAGTCAGATATTATTCTTTCCCAGTTTATTGCTGTCTACTACTTCAAGATTGCCAAATAATATTTACCCAGCCTTCTACAGTTTGAATGTTACAGAGTATTTAGAAATGAAAGAATGACAATAAAAAATCCTGCACACAGAACCCAATTTAGGTTAAGATTGCGGCACTTTATATTACTACAGTTAATATTATTGTCTTCATATTAGCTATATTTAAGCTTTATACACCTTTCTTGGCTTCCTACATGTACTTGCATCCTTTTCTATGTTAAAAGCTAGCACATGGTAACCCTGTACGACTGGATTCTGTGTGCATACATTTTTTGTTGTTCATACTACTTATCCATTATCTTATAAAACGGCTGTTTTTTTTTCTTCCTTTCCCTTTTTTTTCTTTCTTTCTTATTCTTCTTTCTTTCTTCCTTTTATCTTTATTTCTTTCTATCCTTTTTTTCTTCTCATTCTTTCTGTCATTATGTCTTTTCCTTCTAAAGACTTGTCCTTCTTTCTTTCATTCAGGTTTTATTTTCTTATTAAAGACTTTCTTTTAATTTCATACAAACATTACTACAGGTATACTATAGATACACAAATCACTTTGACCTGTGGAATGACATGTCGGATTAACTGGTAACATTCCATTTAACACAAGATTTTTCTATAAACAAACCATCTGTTTTTTCTTTTAGTTCATCTACACCCACATTTAATGTAGCTGTGCAAAAGTCACCTGCAATGGTACAGTGACTTACATGTACACAGTTCTAATACTACAAACAATCACAAATCTTCTTAATACTTGTATTTCTTTACCACAATAACAACATCGCCTTACCTTAAACTTGATTGGTGTACGAACACCGGTGACTGGGTCCTCCCACCGTTCTTCGCCCCCCTCTCTCCTAACGAGGCCGAACGATTTAAGATCGGCCATTTCTGCTCCTGGTCCGAGTTCCTGAAGCCCGTGGTCCCCTCGTCATCGTCGTAGTCCGGCTTGGACCCCCCGAAGCAGTAACACATTCCACAGAAAAAAGTGGCTAGGACTAGGACTACCAGAGAGGCCGTTGAGGTGAGTAAGGTGACGACTTGGTGAATGACTGTTGGTAGAAGAAAAATCAAACAGAAGGATTTGATTAAGATTATGACTAAGTGGATGATATAAACAGGAAGATTGGATAAAAGACTACAAGGCCCGTCTCCATCAGCTCGATTTTACCGATTTTACCAAACAACCGCTATTTTCAGACTTGGACATCATCCCGAAGCCCTATTAAATTGCGATTTCACCAGACCGATACGCTCATCACAAAGTAGCTTGGACTAGGCGCAAATTAGCCCACCATTTCCCAAATACATGTAGGGGGATATTTTTTAACAAGACCAATATTTCTTGGGATATTTTCTCTACCAAATGTCCTGCTTATTGCAACAGCAGACTGATGAAGACGCAAATCAACTGGCTAATTTGTGACCGGGATAGTCAAAATAGCCGGTTATTTGGCAAACTCGAGCTGATGAGGACAAGCCTTATGACTACATGTAGTTGAATGACTTTGGATAGACTAAATAAAAACAAAAGATTTGTTAAAGACTACCGGGTATCACTTCATAGTGATTGATTAAGGATCGAAACAAGTAAAAGAAAATAAAAGAATTGAAAGACTATGACTTGACAAATGAATGTTGATATAAATTAAGATTACATGTATAAAGGAAATGAAATTTGATAAACGTTACGCAGTTAATTACTCTCGATTAAAACAAATACAAAAATGAAGAACCAAATATGACTGAGTACAGTATGAAAGAGAAACCAATTATAACAGGAAGTTTAGTAGTCATTTCAAATAATGACAAGTTTAATCATGATAACTATTTACATGTAATTGTTTGCTAATAATCATATAAAAAAGAAAAGGGAACAAATAATAATACTTCAATTCAAAACACCCTCAAAAGGCTCTTGTTGCTGCTGCTGCCCCGGCTGTCGTTGTTGTTTTATTTTGTTCATTTTTACTAATTTTAAGATTAATAGGAAAATACATGTACTTTATGTTCTGAAATCAAGTTACCCGACAAAGCACTACTACACACAAAGACACACTACATGCCAACCATGTAGGAATATTTAATGTCCTTCATAATTATAATTATTGTCCTTCATATTTATTATTATAATTTTTTAAAACACTGTAGAAAACAGGGAATCATACAGGTATCTAAAACAGTTGGTGTAATCCCCCAATACGGTAACCATGACTTAATTCATAATCAATGATTTAATTTCTGGTAATCTAACTCCATAACGATGGCTCACAATATATCCTCTGTTTGGAGCCTGAAGGGCATTAACTGATACATTTTTAATAAATTAATATATAGTTTAATAACGCATTTCTGGCTATAAAGAATTGACATTGTTCTAGAAACCCGATTCCATGAATGATTTATCGATTTCTCACTTTCTCCCGAGATGCGCATTAATTAAAATTTATGGTCAATAAAAAATGAGTAAATGCAGAACGCAATAAGGTGGAACGGTCAGTATCTATGGCAGTAAGACTCGCTTTGGTTGAAAATCAATTGTACAAATATCGGCTACAATTTTGCATTTAATATAGAATGATGCACAGTTTAATAATGATATCGGCCACTCATGTATGTACAGTACATGCATTGTTTGGGCAGCTATGCAATCGACTACAACTAAGATCTTTAAATAATTCAATTGCAATTTGATTGTATTTGTAAATTCTACATTTGAACAGGTGTACTGAAACAACAATACTGCAAAGTTTACAAAGGCTAATTTTACTTAAATTTTATTGGAGATATTTACATAGGCATATAGTTAACAACTTAAATTTCATACCTTATACATGTACTGGTAAATCAAGTTTTATAATTGTTTAAGTACATGTGTATGTGAACAATTTATTTGTCCCAATTTATGTTTCCGCTTTCTTGAGAATAGTGCATTAAAGCCCAACTGTACTACTTGTAGCTACTTGCTCCCTCTATGCAATAAAGCGGTGACTATTGGTCCCCCATGGTCCCCTTTTTCTTATGTTAATTGAGAGCTGAGTTGATGAGATTGTCAGTGACCACACTGGTCTAATCCCCCTGGCCAAACTAGTGCAGACAGGCTTTAAAGAGATTGGGTAAATTTGCCTCAGATTCTTAAAAAAGTCCTGGATTCACCGGTAGCTCATGCTGCACTCATAATTATAAACCTCTAGGTCAGTCAGGCACCCCATGACATACATGTAAGAGGGCCAACAGTAGATTCTTAATGGGTGTGTGCAGAAGATGCCCCTGTCAGGCCTCTGTCATTATTAAGCCCTGACATTAAACTTGCTCATGAAAATGCAATGTTGCTCCCGTATAATCAATCATGGTATCCCATCAAACGAAAAAATCTACTGCTACAAATTGATGTCCTTGATATCTTTTTACAGGCCTTTCTCTCCCAAAGGAACATCATCCTATGTTCATTTAGTTCGGTTCCAAGGTTTAATCCATTCATTGTCTTTTGCGAAAACCGGATATTGTACATTTAACGTTTTCCCTTATGTGTGAAAGTCCCATAGTAGCATGATCTGATGTACATGTACTGTACTGTAGCTGGCAGAGTGCACAAATTAGTGCACAAAAAAGAGAGAAATATTTGTATTGGGTATGGAGATTTGTTACGTCTTTTTCTTTCTCCATAGAAATCACAGAAATCAGACATAACATGAACCGAACGAAAAATCCAACCTAAAATCCAGTAACCCGAGTCATAGTACATGTAGGATCCCTCGTTCATCTAATCATAGTAGCAGTGGTCCATTCTCTAAGATACATGTAGGTTAACTCTGCACCACCATATAGAGCCCCCTTTTGTCTCCCCCCCCCCCCCCCCCCCTTATCCCAAGACTTTAGACTTTAGAGAACCTGCCCAAAGACCTTCCTAGACCTATCAAAAAACTAAACCACAGACCTATAAATCTGATCAGTAACCCTTCATTTCCTAATTACCGGTAGGGACATGTTTACATTCTCCACCTCAGTGTAGCCACCTCACGGGCCCCCATAAAGGTACTTTGTCCCATTTGCAGGCCCAAAAAATGAAAAAGTTAAATTCCAACTGCATTTGAAAGATAATACTAATTTAGAACTTCCCTACAAAAGGTGGGGCTTGAAAATGTCTTCAAGTGGGAAAATAATGACTATTAGTTGTCAAATCGACTTTAGGGCTATAGAGCCCAAAAGTAATAGTCTTGATTTTCAGACAATTGTACCGAATGGTCATACGTTTTATGCTGCGCAAAGATTCAATCAGTTTAATCTTGGCCATCACAAGAAGTGGGTTATTGATGTAGACAAATGCTCATGTACCCTTTACAACTCTTTTCATGTTACCAAAGAAGAAAAAAAGCCAGTCCGTCACTCAATAGTGTCTGGCAGTGAAGTCTAGCAAGTAAACGGGTTTTGTTGCATAATTTGAATATGAGGACACTGCTGACGTTTAAATTTCACAGATAGGACATATACATGTATGACATATTCATAATTCCTGCAAAGTTCTACAGAATTTGAGGTTGGCTGCAAAAGGGACATAGTACCTTTAAGACTCTGGGAACCTGTACTACATGTATGCTATTATCAAAAAAATAAATCACAGACCTATAAAGCAATCACAAAACCTTACCTAAAACCAAATTGATGGAGAAAAATATCCGATCAGTATCCCTTCATTTTCTAATTAGGGACATGTTTAGATTCTCCACCTCAACGGTAGCCACCTCACGGGCCCCTTGGACTTTGAGGTACTGTCCGATGAATTAATAACTAATATTCCCATCTCCTTCACACCCACACACCAGAGTATAGGTACTCCCAGGAAATGGTTCCAGGCATCATGAATAATGATCGCCATGCCAACGATGATAGTTCCATTATCGGCGCTACGGGCTATCCTTGAGATACAATGGAGGGAAACATGTTTGAAATGATGCACAGTCTAACTTTAGGCATGCGATGGATGGATGTCGCAGAATTGATTTCAAATTGATCAGATTTGAGGCAAGGTTCAATCCACCCCCATCCTCCCCCCCCCCCACAAAAAAAAAATTGTGTAGAGTTTCATGTCATTTTTTAATTCAAAAGACACTTGAGATAATGTAGTCTAACTTTAGACACTATAGAAATGTCCAAGGACAAAATTCAAACTTAACAGTTTCACTTTAGGCACTACTGTATTAAAATGACCAAGGACGAAATTCAAACTAAACAGTTTCACTTTAGGCACTACTGTAATGTCCGAGGACGAAATTCAAACTGAACTGAACAGATTTCAAGCTTTTAGAAAAGGAAAACACAGGCTATATTTAACTAGGCTATACTTGAAATAGATTGAAATACGAGCTTGGAAAAATGCAGTCCAACTTCAGGCATTCATGTAATGTTGCAGGATTAAAAAATAACATTGATTAGATTAGAGGCAAGGTTCAGCCTCCCCCCCCCCCCCCCCCAAACAACAACAAAAATTGTCTGGAGTTTAAAGGTACATGTACATGTATAACACACAAACTAACAAGAAAAAAGAAAACAACTACAAACTATCCTTGAGTAGACTAGAGGGGTACAAATAGTGTACATACACATGTAGGTGGGTGAGAGATCAGGAGGGGAGAGAGAACATTCATGGCAGAAGGAAATGAAATGCATGAACAAATATTTGGACTGGTTAAGATGGAGAAAAAGATGGAGAAAAAGAGAGAGAAAAAAAAGAGAGAGAGGGAGAGAGAGAGAGAGAGAGAGAGAGAGGGGAAGGGGAGATTGTGAGGTAATTATGTGTTGGATAGGGAGGAGGGGAGAGAAACACCAATGAATGGTGTAAATGTAGGAGACACAAAGTGTCACAGAAAGGGGGAGAGAGAATGGGGGAGAGAGAAAGAGAGAAGAGAGAGAAAGAGAGAAGGAGAGAGAGAAAGAGAGAAAGAGAGAGAGAGAGATATAGAGAGAGAGATAGAGAATATGGAGAGAGAAAAAAGAGGGGCAGGGGTAGAGGGGTAGAGAGGGAAAGAGGGAGGGAAAGAGGGAGGGAGGAAGGGGGAGGAAGGGAGAGGAAGGGGGAAGAGGGGAGGAAGGGGAGGAAGGAGGAGGAAGGGGAGGAAGGGGAAGGAAGGGGAAGGAGGAAGGAGGAGGAAGAGGAAGGAGGAGGTAGAGGAAGGAGGAAGAGGAAGGGGGAAGAATTGGGGGAAGAATTGGGGGAGGAATTGGGGAGGAAGGGGAGGAATGGGGGTGGAAGGAGGAGGAGGAGGAAGGAGGGGGAGGGGGAGGAATTGGGAAAGGAATTTTGGGAGGAATGGGGGAGGAAGGGGGAGGAAGAGGAGGAAGGGGGAGAAATAGGAGAAATAGGAGGAAGGGGAGGGTTATAGGGGGAAGAGAACATGTACATGTATGTATGGTAAACAAGAAAGGCATTCAAAACTCTCTCCAGTTTCCAACACAGAATGGAATATCAACTGTACTGGTTTAAAAAAACAAACGCAGCAATTAAAAAAGGCCCACGTATGTCTCCGTCTCGCTTACATCCCCCCGTAATCCATTCCATCAATAATTGATCCACAATCTAACATCAAATGGACATCCATCCAATCCAAGCGTGGCAAATTGTCTACATAAAATAGTGCTCTTAGTTCTCAATAATTCAGTCACTGCAACATTTGACATCATTGGCCCTTGACGGTGATTCATCAAAAGTCACGCGATCACAAGGTCTGGGCGGTGTTTCATTAACTAAAATTGATTTTGATTTTTCAACAAAAAACAAACAAAAAAATTCAATTTTAAGGCCAATCAGTTATAGCTTAAAATTGATACTTGTGTGCTGTTTCATCAATTCAATTTTAAGCATTTTTTGGATGTTACAGGCCCTAAAATTGAAATCAAATTTAGGCCCTCAAATTAAAAGCTTGATAAAACACCCCCCCCCCCCCCCAGAACCTTAGACAAAATCAGTGACAGCGAAAGTCCTAAGCAAAACCAGAAACTTTGGCAACTTTACAAGCAGTTAAGGATTTTCGAATGCTGTTTATTATAAACAATTGAAGTACAACTAACACAAAAAATCTAATGTTGCCATAAAAGATAAGTACATCTGTACTTTGTGAACATACATGTATGTTCATGAACAGTAACTAAAAAAAAAACTCTGAGTCTGAACATGTACATGTATACGGTACATGTACATTAATGTGTCCCTATAAACACATGAAGAAATTGGTGTGACTCATGGAAGTTTATTGCCATGATCCCTGTCGTCTCCACTTTTGCAGTACACATTTAATCCACTTTGATATAATTATGTACATGTATACACCTGTACATGTATGTGCAAGCTTCAAAGCTTAAAGCAAGCACTGAGGACTACAGTGTACAGTGTATGACCTGGTTACGAACCTTCAAATTACACGGACTGTACCCATGGCAACAATATAAAACAAAATTCATGCTTACCTGAAAGACTCCTATTAAAATAAACAGTTACACATACAGTGTAATTTCAAAGGAACAAGCAAAGATTTTCTGTCCACTCATAAATTCCATTTTGACTAATATTGCTTTCATTTCCATTACCACAGCATGTGTTTTGTTTCGAGTATTTCACAAGTTTGGGCTTTTGGTATTTAAGTTGAAAGGTCAATTCAATTCAATTCAAGGTCAATGTAAATGTCCCACATGTGAGAACAGGAAATATTTACAGTATAACGGAACTTGACAAGTTAATATAATCATAATAATCTGGTCACGGAACTTCTTGCTTTTAACAGATCATAAATACACTTGTGCATGTACATACTGTATACATGTTTCACTTTCAATGCTGTATGGTTATAGCGCGGCCCGTGCTTGCATCTAGTACGTGTTGTAATCTTTTCCTCAAAAGTAATAAAGGAAAATATGGAACAAGCAGACCAGGGAAAATTTTGATGAAAATCTGATCAAGACAAGGGTATTGTTATGAAGTTTTTCTTGATGGAAATTACATGTACATGTATTAAACTCTGTGTTCACCTTCCTAGCATATCTCCACTAAAAAAACTATATATTCTTACATTTCTGCAAGAAATATTTTGTTACACTTGTACCAAGGTGAATCCAGACATAATGGATGAACAACAAAATAAATTAAAACAAAGTTATATGAATTCTTACAACAAATTCACATTGTTGACCATTTATAAGTTGACTTCAATAGATTTGAATTTGCGACCTTTCAAGTTTCACCAAAATGCCAACGAAAAAGTTGACACAAATCATTCCTTTATAGTTTAGGGCTATTAAACTCTCCTTTCTGTCAAAATATCATAAACCATGCAAGCGCCGTAATTACAATATACAATGGGCATGTAATGTAATACTATACTGTACATGTACATTTAAATCCTTCATAAAATGTATTTCTATCCCTACTTTCGATTTCATTTCCTCCAAATTTCCATTGATCCTTCCTCCTCCGAGTATCTGCCACGATTTTGCACGGCTCATTTTGTCCGTCTATAGCCAAAAGGGCGTTCTTTTACATCATTTTTAATACACAGAGTTACACACTGTACGTGCATTTAATACCTTCTGGCTCCAAACAGACGATTATATGTCCCAGGCTCCGACTGCGGCCTTGAAGTTTATTTATTCAGCGTTAGATGTCGCGAGGAGATCTCTCTCATTTCCGATTTCAGAATTAGATATTGAAGATTGATATGAAGAGAGGGAACTTTCCCAAAATTGGACAAACGTATTCTCTCTCGTTCATTCAAAAAGCCAATTCCCCTGCTCAGAACTTCATTTCGACTCATGTATGAAATCATTAAAGGGAAAATCCACCCTGGTACCAATTTATTTTCTCAATAAAAGCATATCAACAACTGAAGAAGATCAAAGAACTTCATATAAAGGATATTTGAAACTTGTGATTTGCCATGTACAGACATGTAAAAATTGTCACCTACATACTGTACAACTGATAATATGACATAGTACAGTGCAGTACACACTCCTATCATGTTGGAGCAGAGCATTCTTAATTTTGTTGTTGGTGGTGTTGAGGTTGTTGTTGTTGTTGTTGTTGTTGTTGTTGTTGTTGTTGTTGTTGCTGTTGGTGATGTTGTCGTTGTTGACATTATTGTTGTTTTGTTTGCTTGGTTTTGTTTGATTTTGTCTTTTCTATCAAAAAGAAAATAAAGGATTTCTGTGGGTATCCTGGGGGTTGTTTCACAAGACTTAGGGCGCGTTCATGCTTGATTTTGACGGCCAGAATCAGGCATCTGTTACGCGTTTAGTTTAAAACACGGTTGCGTCTTAGCTCACTTTTGTAGAATCACCGAAAAACGGCGATCACGATCGCCGATCGTAAACTCACAAAAATATGCGTTTACAATTTGTAAACGCGTTTAAATGGGGTCAACGCACTGACCTCTAGTGGGTCTACGTAGCATGCACAGTGAAGGTTTGCGAATCCAGCTGGAAGACCAATTAAGGCCACACACTGAGAATTGCCTGGGGGAGCCAGAGAAGTAAGCATGAACACTACATCGTGGAACTGCGATCACGATGAGCGTTTACGATGAGCGTTTCAGATCGCTCATTCTGCCTTCAAAATTTAAGCATGAACGCAGCCTAAGAATGACTTTAAAGGTAAAGACCAGTATTGGCAACGCCCCAATTTCAAAAAATGAAATGGAAGCTCTCATTACCAATCATGTGAAAGAATATGTTTTGACTAATACATGATGATAAAAAATGTGCCGGGAAACCGCCTACTAATTCATATATTTGGTAAATTTAATTCTCTCATGGTCTGGTGAGAGAGATAGGGTAGTCCCATATACATCTTTCTGTGTATAGTGCTTGTAACTTTACGAAGAATGGGCCAAATTTCTTATCATTTTGATGATTCCAGAACCTTGCAGATGCTAGATGCTAGATGATCAACCTTTTCTGATCGATTCCACAACGTTTCTTTCACAATGCAATCGCATGACCATTACTGGTCTTTACCTTTAAGTTGGACGCAACTATGGCAGACCATTCATGCCACTGTTTGCTCTCACCGTTTACTGGCATTGGTCTCTCAATGGACGTACAAATCATGGTCACAAATCTACAGAATTTATATTTGTTGATAATTCATTATTGAAGAAAAAGATATAATCTACAGATCATAATGGTGATAGCAAACAGTGGCATGAATGGCCTGCCATAGTTAATTCGATCTTAGCCTTTGTGAAACACTTCCCAGGTGTATTTACATGTACATGTACAGCAGTACAAGAGAGCTAGGGACCTAACAAAATGTCCAATGTTTGTTCTTTTTTCTGTTAATTTCAAACACATTTATAGGCCCAATGTCTGTATATTACAGTACATGTACATGTACATGTATACTGTACAGTACTTGTGACAAGACAGAAAGGAAAAGAAAACTAATTTATATCATAATCAAATAGGGACTACACAAAATTATCTTGAGCGCAGAGGTAATTCGCTCAGCCCATTCAACGCAACTCATACACTGTAAGGCCTGTCTTCATCAGCTTGAGTTTGCCAAAGTTTCACCAGACCGATACGCTCATCACAAACTAGCTCGGACAATGGCGAATTAGCCCCTTATTTCCCAAATAGCTGGATATTTCAGAGACAAGAACAAGATTTCTCTGGCTATTTTCTAAACCAAATATCCCGCTAATTACAACTGTGGGCTGATAAGGACCCAAATTAACGGGATAGTTAACATAGCGGGTTATTTGGCATACTCGAGCTGATGAAAACAGGCCTAGATGTATAGTGAACGACCATGTAAAGTGACAAAAAGAAAGGTGGTAATCAAGTTTCCACAGGCCAATGCTTCTTCCCCTGACTGCACTGTATTGTTGGTTTATGAATGGAGTAATCTATCCTTTGTAGTAAGTCGTTTAAGTGCTGCACACAGCTCCATTTTTACCAAATGCCCTACAGGCCTACTGTACTGTACATGTAGCATAGACAAATGAATTGAGTACATTACACGTCAGAACTCGATTAACTCTTCTATTTAATACTTCCACGTGAACATTTTTATAGTCATTCATGAAAGGGTGAAATCCCATGCTCGAAGCATCTCATGTACCAGTCAAGTGAAACAGACTAAATTATGCTTCTCCTATAGAGGATTCCAAACTATTTCTTGTATCAAGAATCGCATTTTTATAAGGAATTCTTGTGAATGAAAACAAAATATTTTCACTAAATCCGTATCAGATTACTCTGTCACCATCCTGTTTACCGGGTACCCAAACTCACAATGTATTGTGAAATTTGGTCTCCTGGAGTTTATGTGGAGAAGGTACCGTAATAAACGGTGTATTAACCACACTTTTTTGCCGCTGAAAAAAAAATCAAAATCGGGGGTGCGGTTTATACACAGGTACAAAAACAGGTATGCCCCTCCATCTGGCGCTATGCCTGGCAATGTCTCCCAGCTCAGTAATCGGTGTGTTGACTCACCACTCGTAAACTAGAACACTCAAATTTGTCTGTCATCTTGGTTTGAAAGTAATCTTTCTGATAGATCTCAATACACCTGTATGTACATGTAGTTTATAATAATAATTCCCCAATTTTTCTTCTATTATATGGTGTACCACAAGGTTCTATCCTAGGTCCTCTACTGTTTTTCAATTTAAATTAATGATCTGACACATTCAACTGCACCTCACAGTTAAATGAAAGGCCTTCCTGCATGGGTTTTTTTTTTAAAAGAGGGGTGCGGTTAATCCACGAGGGCGGTTTATACACCGTTAATTACGGTACATGTACTGGAGGGAAGTACTGGATATGCCAGCAATCAGAGAGAATTGGTGCTGGAACATGAAGGTTCATTAACATAAATCGCTTGAGCAGGGGAGCAGGGGGGCAGGGGGGCAGGGGATCATTCTAACTGAAAAATTGTGGTGAAAAACTTCAAGACATACCATTGCATGTTTCTTGAAGTGTGGTTACAGGTAAATAGGGGATTGGCCTTGACAGGCCAATGGCCTTTGTTGATCCCTTGCACCCATCACCCTTCATCCTTCTTTCATAGTGCCATGTACATACAATGTACATGTATTATTGATTTGTTTGAATATCTTCTGATGTGTTTTGAAAGAGATGTGAAATAAAATTGAATTGAATTGAAATGTTTGCCTTCTTTCACCCGGTCAACTTTGGGAATATACTGGCACAGTGGCAGAGTATTTTCATTTTATTTTGTTTGTGCCGGCAGGATAGAAGGGGGGAGGAGGGGGCAGATGCAAGCTAGGGGGTACTTACATGTATGACTACCAGTTACCCATTCCCCTTCTTCTTACATGTATGTTGTTGTTGTTCTGGTGTGTGTGTGTGTTTTTTGTTTTTTTGTTGTTGTTTTTTTTTTTGGGGGGGGGGGGCAGTGAGCAGTGGATGAAGAAGGAGGAAGGGGTCATTCTGACTACCTAATTCTGACTAGAGAAACCATAGAATATAAAGAGTAAAGTTCAAAATACTCCTTTTCAGGGGTGTTTAGTGGGCACTAACAAAAAAAAGGTTTTTTGTTTTCCCCTCAACCACGTCCCCCTTGAGTAAAAAAAAAGAAGCGGATTTGCGGGGAAAAAATAGCATCTAACAACATTCCCCCCTTTCGAGTAAGAAAATTGAGAAAAAAATAGGGCAAAATAGGGAAGAATAGAGAAAATAAGGGGGGAATCAGGAAAAAATCAGGAAAAATAAAAAAGAATCGGAAAACCAATTTAAATCGGTTTTTATCAGGCATGCTTTTTAATCCTTACCTTCTTGTTCGCCTCCTTCCACCCTGCCACCTTCCGGGACGTACATCTTGGCTGGATTTTCGTCTTCACACCCACCACGTCTCCTGTGTGTGTCAAGCAATTATTGATGAGCGCCTAATCCTTATTCATCACACAATCCTCATTGGTGCGCCTATCACAGGAGTCGAGCCCAAGGCTTCATGGCGCAGGATGGTGCAGTCGAGCTGGATTGGAAAGTGAGAAATATTGAGTAATTAACTTCAAGGATTGATTAGAAATGTACATGTACATGTACACATGTATGCAAATAATGTTACCCCTTTGTAGATAATCTACTAGACATGTAGATTTATTTGGATTGCATTTTATTTTTAAAAAAACTTAAGTATTACATACAGTACATCTGGGCTCTACTCTAATTCACTGTTTTAATTTGTCCATCAGTGACAAGTACAGTTTAGGTCAAAATTATAATCACTCAATATTAAATCAAAGGTAAAACCTCATCCAAAGTTCAAGCACATTCACTAAATAACGTTGAAATCAAAATATCTCTCATGATAAGAATTCTTTTAGAATTTCTAAATATGTTTTGAAAGAAATGTTCTTTCTCTTCTTTGTCTGTTTTTTTTTCTTTCATATCAAGAAGTACACACTTAAATGGCAGGCTGAAAAAGCTGAAAAAGCCTCCTGAGACATACATGTAATAGTCTAAAGTTTTCTGAGAGTAGAAAGAAAAAAAATCTTTAAACCAATAAAAAAAAAAGGGTGTGCCGTTTGTGTTCTCCACAGGGAGGGTGTAGGGAGTCTGTCACTCCCACCTCCTTGATGTAAACCATTTTGCTTTCTTTGCACTCTGATAAAGTTTAACAATTGAACATACATGTACAAGTCAATTTTAATTAGAGGCTAATTGTAGAATAGTACCATGACTGTATGTGTACATAACCCCTAATACTGTAGTCTCTATACCAAAGACCCTACATGTAGTAGTATATTTGGGGAGAAACCCTTGATTTTAAATAGATATTGTAGATTTCAATGTATGTACAGTATACATTGTTCATGATATAATACCTAGAATCACAAAGTGGCTCGATCAGGAAGATTACTTGTATGGCATGTAAGGAATTAAAGAGTCTGAACTGTCAATGACTAACATCTCCTACAAGTGTACCATTGTATAAAGGCCAAATTATGTAAACAGGCTTCACAAAAACTACAAACATTTCGCCAGATATGAAATTTTAATTCAATTTTGATCCTATAAAAGAGGAGATTATGATATTTAAAACAAAAATCATCACAATGGGATGTTCCTAACCCATCAAAAAAAAGGAGCGTGTCCAGTTCTAAAGAATGTGACTTCGGGGAATAGGGGATTTACTATGATCTGTGGTCTAATGAAGCCCTCCTACTCACAAGGTATTGTACATGTAATAGGTGACAAAAGAAGGATTAGAACTCTATAATAAATTGTGTGAATGGAACACTAAATTGTTCCAGAACTTTGCACATCACATCCTGTTCTTCATTATGGAGAGGGGGGGGGGGGGTGACATGACATGCTTTGAATAGCAATTTCAATTGCTTTTGTCACCCTTGACCAGCAGATTGTATCCTTCGCTCTCTTTCTCTCTCTCTCTCCTCTCCACCTTTCTATTGCAGTTCGCATGTATTATGAAATTTCTATCTATTATCCGACTGTTAAACTCATTGTATGATTTCTGATTTGTCAAATAGATAATAATAATAATAATAATAATGTCTACATGTACATGTACATCAATCCAATAGCTCACTTTATTTTAAAGTTATAGGAGATCAAAATGAGCCCAAAAGCCAGGGTCCTACAAAAATAAAAAGTCAAATAATGTACCTGTAGGTCTACTAATACTGTAATTTAAGGTAACATTTTTAGATTTCATGGTGCTTTCAAATTTTGAAATTATATTCCAGTATAGTACTCGTAGGAAAAAGTACAAACCTAAAACCTGTATATTAAAGCCTTTAAAGGTACATTAATACCCAAGGGAGACAGAAAAAAGTGGCCTTTGTAGACAGGTAATACCATCATACTTCTTTCAAAAAGGAGACAAAATACATGGCCTTTATACAGAGGTGGTCACTGTTGTGGTACTATATGAACAACATCAATAGTTCATTGATGTGCGTAATGAGGCCGCGATTGGCGGAAGGATACATGAATAAAGCACTTTCAAGATGGCCACTTATACATGAACCTTGTCTACAGTGATCTCTTATTTATCCGTTCATCTGATCTTTCAACATGGTGGCAGCGGTCAAAAGAATTGCCATATCTATTACTATCGAACTGCAGATCACATAGGGCAAGCAATAATCTTGAATGACTTATGAAAGATTGATAAGGGACGGTTTTTGAACTGCCGACAATCACACTGCACAGCCAGCAGAGTAAACTCACAGCCGCGTCTCCAATATGACTTTGTCGGCGTAAGGTTGCGCACTATATTACGCGGGAAACACTACGAGTAGACTAGTGTATTGACTGTCAGACTAAAGCCCTATACATTCAGGACCAGAACTGATGCGGAGGCAGAACCAGAGCCTAGAGGCTCGCCAGGAGCAGAGCCTAGAGGCTCGTCAGGAGAAGAGCCTAGAGGCTCGACAAGACCAGAGCCTAGAGGCTCGACCGGGACCGGGAACAGTACAGCTCTAAGGCCGCTACCTCGGACTTCCAGCCCTGCACTGCATTATGGTTTTGGAACTAGCCGCCACTCGGACCCAGAGCGTCGTGTTGCGGACCGTGCAAGTAGATCCAGGACTGATTGCTGGACTTGGCCGGATCTGATTGTGGAATGAAAACTAGATTAGACTCTCAATCAAATGGACTATAATCTAAGCAGACATATAATGTTTGGACTCGGTTTGAAACAATTAAACCATAATTAATGTGCTTTGTTTGTCGTATAAAACTGGACTAGAGTCTAGTCTAGTCTAGGGGTCTAGATCAAGACCTAGCCTAGATAGATAGTCTAGACACTTTTTTCTAGTCTAGAATCCACTTATGGATCTAGACTAGACCGAGTATGAGAATGAGTATGAGGTGTAATTTGATCAAAATCTAGTCTACTTTCACCTTGTTCTATATTACTGGACCTGGTCTAGATCTGGACTAGGCCTAGTCTAGATTTCTAGATGTGTTTACTTTAGACCTTAACAAGTCCAATTTCTACATGTGGACCTGTCCTAATTAAGTGAATGATACACACATATCTCTTACATGTATGTAGAAGTGCTGATGTACTATTACTAACTTAGATCTAGATCTAGTGGTGGTAGACTCTACTGCCACTTGTACTATAGAGTCTAGACCAAACAGTGGTCCGTGGTATCCCCTTAAAGCGGGTCCAGGACCAGTTGTCTTTGCTAGACCACTTACACAAGGGGGTCTAATTGTCTATGGGTCTAGACTTGATATATTTTGATACATTTGAACCTACATTTTGAAGTTGTACATATAGATCTAGTCTATAGTGTAAATGTTAATTGCTATGTAGGCCTACATGTCGATTTAAGTCACAATTCATGTATTACATGTAATTACCTGTGTAGTCCAAGACCCCATTGTAGAAACCAGGACCATGGCTCGCTATCCAGAGATGAAGTGGGACCCTCAGTGTGGTCTCGCTGAAGAATTCACGTTATTTCAACAGCGAATGGAACTTTGCCTTCTCGATAATGAGATAACTGATACTACAAAACAGGCAACAAAAATAAAGATAGCTCTTGGGAACGAAGGGTTACGCAGGATAAACGCCTCTAGCCTCGGTGTAGAGGATCAGAAGGACCCAAGCAAGCTATGGGCCCTAATCGAAGGCCAACTGAATGTCAAAGTGAACTTCAGGATTCATCGTCTCGAATTAATGCGATACAAGCAGATGTCTGGAGAAACGATCGACGAGTTCGTCAATAGATGTCGGAGTAAGGCAAAGGAATGCAAGTTCACCGAGGGGGAATTGAGTGAAAGACTCATAGAGCTGGTGATTTCGTCTACACAACTCGAGTCGTTTCAGAAAGACCTACTCGACAAAGAAAAGGGGTTCTCAATTGATAAGCTTCTTGAAGAAGGCCGCAAATATGAGGCCATTCAAGTCGGTAAACAGTGCCTGCAGACGCTCCACACCATTGGAAGTGGGAACATTGATGCTGTTAGTCACGACAGTAGGCAGAAATGCAGGAACTGTGGTCTTTCACACCTTCCAAAGAGGTGTCCAGCCTTCGGGGACCTGTGCAATTCGTGTGGCGTCAAAGGACACTGGGCGAAGATGTGTCGAAAGACGAAGGAACAGGTCAAACCGAAGATCCCTCCTAGACGTCCACCATCACAAGACAGGTGGAGCTCACAGCAGAGACAGCCCAGAAACAGGCAGTATAGGCCTACATCCTTTCATAGCAGGAACCAGCGTAAGGTTGACGAAATTGGACCGGACGACACAAACCAACCGGACAGTGGGGAACGTGAATTCCACATGATACATATATCGCTAAACTCTATTGACTCGGAGGAGACCGAAGCATATGCGAGTATCAACATCATATGTCCAGACCTGAGGGGTCATCACCGCCTCAATGCAAAGGTTGACACAGGAGCCAGCGGTAATGTTCTGCCACTGCGGACGCTGAAGGACATGTACAGGGCTCGATGGAAAGATGTTATCCGTCCCACTACTACGCGACTATCTGCCTACGGAGAAACGCCTTTACGCTGCTTAGGCACCTTGATGATGTCGATGATGTATGAAGGGTCGCCTTGGGTCGTAGACCAAACATGGTATGTTGCGGACGTAAAGGGACCAGTCATTGTCGGACTTCCTACTTCCAGAAAGCTAGGGATTGTTACGATTCACACAGTAGAACAACAGACGAGCCTGGACAGTCCAAATGATCTTCCTCCCATCAGGTCAGCTAAAGACCTACAGGCGGCTTACCCAGACCAGTTTGACCAGATTGGGAACTTCAGTGGCAAGGCAACGTTGCACTTGAAGAAGGATGCAACTCCATCAATTGATGCGCCTCGAAAATGCAGCATCCACCTGAGGGACAAGCTCAAGAAAGAGCTGGATCAGATGGAAAGTAACGGCATCATTAGGAAAGTTACTCATCACACGGATTGGTGCAGTTCCCTCACCACAGCCCTGAAGAAGGATGGGTCATTGCGAGTCTGCCTTGACCCCAAAAGGCTCAATCAAAACCTGAAAAGATGCCCTCACAAGATTCCAACTCTAGAGGAGCTCAATCCTGCATTCTCACAGGCCAAGTACTTCTCGAAATTGGACGCAAAGGCAGGATATTGGTCAGTCCACCTGGACGAAGAATCGCAGGAGCTTACTACATTCAGATCACCATTTGGAAGGTATTGCTTTCGCAGACTTCCATTTGGACTTTCGGTGAGTCAAGACATCTTTCAACAAAGGATGGACACAATCCTTGCACAGGCGCCAGGCTGTGAAGGTATAGCTGACGACATAGCTGTATTTGGCAAGACTGAACAGGAGCATGATGATAATCTCTGGAGACTGATGGGAGTTGCACAAAAAGAAGGTCTGGTGTTCAACAGTACAAAGTGTGTGATCAAGGCGAGAAGCATTAATTTCTTTGGTTCACTGTACACAGACAAAGGCATACAACCAGATCCTAGCAAGTTGGAGGATGTCAGAGAAATGCCTACACCACAGAACAAGGACGATCTCCAGCGAGTGTTAGGAATGATGACCTATTTATCACCATACATCTCAAACTATGCTGAAAAGTCAGCAATACTGCGTGATCTTCTGAGTAAAGATGTTCCCTTTACCTGGCAGGAGGACCATGAGGAATGCTTTCAACGATTGAAATCAGACATTTCAGAAGGAAAGTGTCTACGGTACTATAACCCCAGTGTCCCAACAGTACTAGAGGTAGATGCATCGCTCAAAGGACTTGGAGCCTGCCTCCTTCAGAATGAAAGACCAGTCGCATTCGCCTCAAAGAGTTTGTCAGATGCACAATCAAACTACTCAAACATCGAGCGAGAGACATTGGCACTTGTTTTTGGGATCACACGTTTCCATTCATATCTGTTTGGTAACCAGTTCACAGTCTACACTGACCACAAACCACTCGAAACGATCTGTAGAAAGCCCCTGGGGAGTGCGCCTCCAAGATTACAGAGGCTTCTCGTCAAAATACAGGGCTATGATTGTGATATCCTATACAAGCCCGGAAGTCAGATGACATTACCAGACACACTCAGTAGGTTGCCAAACCCCAGAAAGAGAGGAGACGTCATCGTTGAGCTCCATGTAGATGAAGTCATGGAATTAGAAGAGAATCATGACAATGATCTGGCAAGCTTCACACCTATGAAGCAGACACAGCTGCAGAGAGAGACAGCAAGCGATCCAAACTTGAAGCAGCTGAGTAGAATTATTCACGATGGATGGCCAGACGTGATTAAGCAGGTTCCAAGCAGCTCAAGGATTCACTGGTCATACCGAGAGGAACTGGGTGTCGCCAACGGCATTATCTTCAAAGGAAGACAGGTGTTGATACCTTCAACGCTGCAATCAGACATCCTGGAGCAGCTACACACGAGTCATATGGGTATAGAGAGAACTCGTAGACTAGCAAGGGACACGGTATACTGGCCAGGCATCAATAAGGATATTGAAAACCTTGTCAAGACTTGCCCTGCTTGCCAGGAGAACCAGGATCGGCAACAAAGGGAACCACTACAACCGCACGAAGTTCCAATGACGCCATGGACAAAGGTAGCCACAGACCTGTTTTCTCTTGATGGAACTGAATACTTACTCATTACTGACTATCATTCCAAGTTCCCTGTGATCAGGAAAATGCACAGCACCACAAGTGCTTCAGTTGCTACCGTAATGAAAGAAACCTTCAGCCTCCTGGGAGTGCCCTCCGAAGTTATATCTGATAACGGACCCCAGTTCATTGGAAAAGCTTTCAAAGACATGTGTGAGTCATGGAACATCAAGCACACCACCTCATCGCCGAGATATCCGCGCTCCAATGGCCTAGCTGAGCGGATGGTACGCACCATAAAGTCGATGATTAAGAGGTGCAAACAGACAGGACAAGATGTCCAAAAGGCACTTCTCCACCTTCGAGCAACGCCTCAATCGGACCTGCCATCTCCTGCCGAAATGATGTTTGGGAGGCAAATGAAGACAACCCTTCCAGGTCGCCATGATCATGACAGACAGATGAGCGATGTCCACGACCAGCTCCAGCGAAGGCGGGATGTGATGAAGACCGACCATGACAGACATGCCGGTCGGGTACTGTCCCTCCTGAAGGTCGGCCAGAAAGTCAGAACTTTGCATCCAGACGACAATACATGGCTGCCGGCTGAGGTTTCAAGAGTTTGCCCAGAACCAAGATCATATGAAGTGACAACACCAAATGGCAGGGTGTTAAGGAGAAACAGGTCCCATCTGCGAGAGATGCCGATACAAATAGAGACGGCAACAGCACCCACACCAGGGACAGAGCATCTTCCAAGAGAGGATGGTGACAACTGCACAACACCCGCAGGAACACAGGATTTCGATGGTTCAATCCCTCGTTCTGATTCTTTTGCCTATGTCACACGATATGGTCGCAAGGTTAATCCCCCATCTCGTTATCAAGAATAAAAACTTCATCGATTAATAGATTGATAAACAACAACTATACTTTATTTGTTTAATGATTTAGCATACCCGGTAGAATTACATTGATGATAGTAAAACCTCATATTTGACATCAGGCGAATCAATATCTTAATCAGTATACATGTATATAACCAAAATGTTTTATATAACTGCCACGCTTAATATTGGCTATCTTTCAACAGAAAATCTCTTCTGTATACAGAACCGAATTTAACAATTGTATGTCGTGCTCGCGATATTTCTTCTCTCCACACAAATGACCAGGTATTATAGTTTTGTTACGCTGATTTGTCGTATTGCTAAGTCCTAATTGAAATGGGATGAAAAACGTTTTTTCACAGGAAAATGTTGTTTATAACTGTTTGCCAGAAAGCAATATGGAATTACTTTAGTTTATTCCAGCAAAAGTTATGTAAATTATAAAAAGTTGAATTACATTATACAAGTATGTCGATTCAGCGACAAAAATATGCCTGTTATAGTGGAGAACACTATTTTACCATTCTAAAATTTGTTTTTCTTGTTGAAAGGTACTTGTACGTTTTAGTTGAACAGTTTTTAGTACTGTGCTTCTCAAAAAAAGAAAAAAAGAAAAGAAAAGAAGAATATGTTTGGAATGTTTCCTCTTGTTGAAATTTCTAAATTGTGTTACTGTTTTAGTGGATAATTTCCGTCATGTACAGTGCCTATTGAGCAGGGAAGATATAACTGGTTAATGAAAGCACTATCAACTTGTCATTGAAAGAAGGGGGATGTTGTGGTACTATATGAACAACATCAATAGTTCATTGATGTGCGTAATGAGGCCGCGATTGGCGGAAGGATACATGAATAAAGCACTTTCAAGATGGCCACTTATACATGAACCTTGTCTACAGTGATCTCTTATTTATCCGTTCATCTGATCTTTCAACAGTCACTATTGACAGGTTTGACTGTATACCGCATGTGCTGAAAGATAAAATTTGATGATGCTTACCCAGATATTAATGGTCCATTTTTAGGGAACACAATCTAAGATCATGATGTACCATAACATTTATATAAATTGACTAGAGTCTGTTGGCTGAATCACACCAGGGGGTCATTAATAGTGCACAAATAGTGCAATTTATTGATTGACAATATGAAATTACCACAACAGTATCCCAATAATTGTTATGTAGGCCATGATGACAGTAACTAACCACAGGGCAAATATATTTTACCCTTAGCAGCCAACAAAGTTGATTTTATGTGTACATATACTGTATTCATATAGGAATAAAAATACTGTAGGATGAAATCATGAATATGAATTAACACAGCTCAAGACATCATTTACACCAACTGTAGTTTAAATAGTGACTTGTGAATAAAAGTCTGCACTTGAAGACTACTCAATAATTCAACCAACCACAATACAAACATTCCTACATGTAGACTAGATACACACCTGTAGAGAAAAGGGCCTGATCTCATTTTGAATGCACTGAAACTAGAGAGATGGAACCCTCATGTTTGAGTAGTCAGTGGCCCATGTCATACTCAAAATACTACAGGAACATGAATAATGTGGGCAGGCAACTTAAAATGTTACAAAACAATTGGGTTGCATGTTAGGCCTTTAAAAAAAAGATGTTGCATTGCCCTCTGCGACCGACCCACAAATTTTGAAATAAAAAAAAATGTTTAAAAGCATTCAAAACTGAGAAATATCAGCCCAAAGAGGGAGTTTTTTTTTTTAAAGGTAAAGACCAGTATTGGAAACGCCTCAATTTTAAGAAATGAAATGGAAGCTCTTATTACCAATCATGTGAAAGAATATGTTTTGACTAATACATGATGATAAAAAGTTTGCCGGGGAAACCGCCTACTAATTGATATACTTGGTATTAGTTTATCTATTGGTACAGTATGTGAGAGATAAACGCATGTGTCGCGCACGTGTGCGTATAGTCCCATATACATCTTTCTATGTACAATGCTTGTAACTTAACGAAGACTGGGCCAAATTTCTTATCATTTTGATGATTCCAGAACCTTGCAGTACACACCTTTATTATGCTATGATCATCCTTTTCTGATCGATTCGTTTCTTTCACAATGCAATCGCATGACCATAACTGGTCTTTATCTTTAAGGTTAACAAACTTTAAAAAGATTTCTGACCGACCGACCGACCCATGTTTTGGCACCTATAGTACAACTGTAAAGGGCAATACAACATGTGTTTTTTTACGCCTTATACAGGTACCTAAATCTAGAAAAACTAAAAATGCAGGCCGTACAATGTATGTACAAAGGTCTAGATGTACCAATGTTTCCACATTATTTACAGTGGAAGTCATAATTTTTGTTATTAACATGATCGTGAAACGACGTGAACTGACATGTACAGTCATACACTGTACAAGTACAATGTATACACTGTACAAGGTACAGCACCGGTATGTGTTTGTAAAAATTGTACTGTAGGCCTACACTACAGGCCTACAATTTAGTAGAATTCTACAGTGAAATAAAAACTGGCATGCAAAACAAATTTGCATAAGCCTGCACATGTATACTGTACATGTAGATTTTTAAAAATGTACACAAAATGTACATACTGTATGTTTGCATGAGGGTGTGACAAATCATACCCATGGATGCAAATCTACTATTTGAAGGTATTGTTTACAACACAAACACAGGCAGTCTGCAGCAATGTACAAAGGGTGTACCATACTGTCTGGGGAGATTTTGCAGATACATGTATACCAGTACTAATAGTTTCAGTTTACATTTCATGATAAAACACCAGGCACGAAGTCTTGCAACAGCCAAGGAACACTGTTTTTGTCTTCTTTTCTTTGTTTAAACTTCTACTGTTACATAGAAAGTGAGATCTCTAAAATGATTGAAAACCACTTATGATTTAAAGTTTAAACAAAGACGGAACTCATGAAATCTAAACTAAAGTGGAGACCATGGTACTGGTAGGCACGCCATGTTTGTAATTTGAGTGGGGTTTTAAACTGTAGAGGAATTTGTCACTTACAAGTTACAGTACATGTACATGTATACATGTACCGTATTTGCCGGCGTATAGGCCGCAGCGCCGTATAGGCCGCACCCCCGATTTTGACATCACAAATAATAGTAACAATGTCGTTTTTAGAAGAATGTGTAAGATCATTAATGTGAATTAAAAACAATAAAGTACCTATGGTACCAGTGGTGTACCTTGTGGTACACCATTTGTTATAGAAAAAAATTTGAGGAACTATTATTATAAATTACATATTGAGAATTTTGAGATCTATTAGAAAGATTACTTTCAAACCAAGATGACAGTCAAATTTTAGTGTTGTTGTAGTTTCCGAGTGGTGAGTCAACACACTGATTACTGAGCTGGGAGACATTGCCAGGCATAGCGCCATAAATCGAAACTAAAAAAAAAAAAAAAAAAAAACTTTTTTTACTCTTTCGCCACATAGGCCGCACCCCGACTTTTTGATATTTTCTCTTCCAAAAATACTGCGGCCTATACGCCGGCAAATACGGTATGTACCAGTACTTGTACAGTGCACATACTGTAGTATGGTATGAAACCCTGTATTGCAATAAGTAAAGGCATAGAAGCCAAATTTTGGCACACTAAAACAAATTGGGAACCCAACCCATTAATGGTGATTGATCACATGTACATAAAGATGTTTTGTTATTTTATTAAAAGAAAAAATAGAGAGCTTTTCAATACTTAATTGCAAATTCAGTGTTTTTCAAGTAAATGTGATTTCCATACCTACAACAATGAAGGGTCCTTTAATGTTATTTATTTGTTCACAATATTTTGCTGATCCAAAAACAACATCTACATTTCGTACATCTATAATTGATAAACAATTGAGAATTATTCCTAACAATTTTTCTCAAAATACACATCCCAAGCCTTTACCCGACTAAAGATTTCAAATCAAGCCCGAGCTACGGTAGGCCTATCCATAAAAGTCATTTACAAAAAGCTTTTCACCTCCTGTACATGTTTGATACAATAAAATAACAATCTGTAAAAATTTACTGCATTGTACTGCTACTTGTGGGATCAGCTTTCTCTGTATACAGTACACACGCTTCTATTGAGGGTCACTTCTGGTTTTTAAAAAAACATGTCAACGAGTCAGAAATTACTCTGTATCAATTTCTCTCGAAATGCACAATTGACATCCAAAACTGACCCAAAGCAATAATCCAAAATAAAGATTTGAAATCAGAGCCCAAGCTATGTATAAAGATAATAACAAAAAACTTTTCACCTAAATGAACAAAAGATTAATCTCAAAAACTAGTACCTGTAAAATTTGCTGCATTGTTCTTCTACGTGAGGGATCAGCTTTCTACACTTAATTACTATTGAGGGTCATTTCAGAATTAATGAAAATCCATACAAGGGTAGACTCGCTGCAATTAATCATGCCAAAAGGCCAATAACTGACCAATACACAAAATCAATGGCGATGATTGGCAGTACTATTGATGTTTTCACAATGCCTATATAATCTGGAAGACCGGAAGTTATAATACCAACTTACCAAGTGCTTTTGTCGGGTATCTATTCTAACGTCACTTCCAATTATTATTATTTATAAAATGGCAAGAATTATGTATGTACTTACACTGTATACTGGTATACATGTACATGTACTGTAACTGTAGTATTAAACATGCTGTATACTTTTTGTAAGCGGAGCGGGTCAGGGGCATTAACGCATTTACAGTGTACAGACGTGTACTAATTCATAATTTGAAGCGTAAAAAATAACTGGCTCATACTTTTTATAGCAATACCATATTATACATGTATGTATTGGTCAATAAAACAGGGGGTTCATCAACATTTACATTTAGGTGCATAGTATGTACATGTACATCTACATCTAATCTGTTAGGACCTGAACAAAAGTAGTTGACTTATAATTTTATGCAAAATTTTATTTACAATATACATTGTATTTAGGATTAAGTGTAATTAAATAACAATTGATTTGACTTGTTTTGACTTTCAGTTTTGTATGCATACATGTACATATAGTGAACTTACATTGAAAGGGAAACAATAAATAATGACAGAACTGTATAATTACACTTACAGTGAAAATAGTATCAGCCTACTGATGATGAAATTATAACTTTATAACAGTAGTGATTCAATGTAGTATAAGCGTGGGATATGTTGCTGAATGCGGACCGCGCTCATTTTGAGGTTGCCACTGTGGTGCTAGCTTGTCATTTGTCCTTCGAAAAAATTAATATATTTTAATATATACTTTTGCAAATCACCATGCCTAATCGTATCTGAAGTAATAACAGTTGTATATTAATTTTTTTTCTAAGACACAAACCAGCGTGGTCCCCATTCAGCAACTTTAGTATTGAATTGCTACTTTTTATAAAGTTATCATCAAATTGGCAACGCAATATCAGCCTTTTTGTGTATATACCACAAATCCACAATTTCATGTAATTCTAATTCGCCATGCAGGGTCATGTCATGCCTTTCCAAACACGAATTACCATTTCACCCATTTGGTTTGGGTGTTGTTGTTGGGGGGGGGGGGGGCCTTGGGGGGGGGGGGGGGGGGTAAATATAATTTGTTTGTAACACATTTCCTATGCATACCAGAAGAATGGATGGTGATGACCCCTTCAGAGGCATAAGCGCTGGGGAAAGTGAGTTTTAAGGAGATTCATAAATAATTAATTTTCATGATTGTGGAATAACTACAGTAGTAGGCTAATTACTTTACCAAGACTCAGTTGGAAAGGTGTTCTAAAAACCCAGCGTTTTCTTCCATGGGTGACAAACGTAAGCTGACACCAAAAAATGTTTTTAAACTCTTCCATTAAACTTTAAGCCTCCAAAGTCCAAGTCGAAAGTCTACCTTCAAGCCGACTAAACTTTCTGTCTCGTAAATTAAGAAGTACAACTACAACTTACATTTAGAGGTCTATATATGACAAGTAGTATGAGTATGAGTACATGTATGACTCATGACTTAAGCATGTTGTTGAGTATGATTATGAATGATCTATAATATATCTGTAGGCTGTATTAGCCAGATACATTAGTAAGCCTAGATTTACTACTAAACTACCCAACCGATCTACCATTTATACGGTTTACTTGTGTAATCTGTCAACCTAGCCACGAGAGTACTCATTCATACTTGCAGTAGTCCATCTAATAATAAGTTCTACGGTATTGTTGTTCATTCATCCAAAATGATCCTTACAATGGAAAAAGCCCTGCGGCAATAAATCTCCACAGCTACACAATTACAACCTCCCAGCTCCCCAGCCCGGCTGAATTTTGAACAAAATTAAGCAACAAAACTGAATTAAACTTACTGAAAAATACAATTCCAAACTTCTGTAAATAAACTTAGGCACTCCTCAGCCTAGATGGTATCCTCAATTAACAGAGACGATCCAACAAAACTGCTGTCAGTGACCAAAAAGTGAGATATTTCCACGAATTTATCCACGTTCCGAAAAGCCGGTCTCCCGCAGAGTCGTATGAAGCGTCGGAATGGTCGAGCTTTTGAACGCCGTGTGCACTGGCTTGGAGTTGATGAGGCGTACGTACAAAAGACGTACAAAAGCGTGGGCGTTGATATTTGTTTCAACCAAAGAAGCAGAGCAAAGTGGTCGCGCAAACTTTTGGTGGAAGAAGTTACAAAAGATGTTTGCTGCCATCACTCGACAAAATCATTATAGAGCTTGTCATTTTAAAGGTAGTCTGTCCCTTTTACAGGCGGAAAATATAAAATTATGTAAATACTATGGTAAACAAGAGATGATGCCAACTAAAAATTCCTCTTAAAAGATTAGAACTGGTAATTGCCTCTATGTGGAATTATGATTATTGTCCGTAAGGCATTTTTAAAACGCTAATTTCCAGACCCTTGTTGAACCGCATAATATAGTCGTAATACGTTTTGTGCTGATCGAGTTAAGACTCGATAAGTTTACTGTTGGTCATTATAAGAAGTGGGTCATCGATGTGTTCAAATGATAATGTATCCTTTACAGCTAATTTATAATCATGAATCCTGCTGAGTTCTATACATATTTTGATGTTGGCTGCAAAAGGGATACACATACACATCTAGCTTCAGTGGCAGACTATACCTTGTTTGCCATGTATAGATGAAGAAGAAGGATCTATAAATACAAAAACATGAATTACATAATGACAATATAATAAGATACTGTAATTATGTTGAAATATATCACAAAGGTCGTTTCCTTCACAATTTACAGCGAAGATACATTGTCACGTGTTTTTCAAATTCTTCTTCAATCTTCTCCTCCTTATCATCCTCCTCCTCCTCCTCCTCCTCCTCCTCCTCCTCCTCCTCCTCCTCCTCTTCCTTCTTCTTCTTCTTCTTCCTCTTCTTCTTCTTCTTCTTCTTCTTCTTCTTCTTCTTCTTCTTCTTCTTCTTCTTCTTCTTCTTCTTCTTTTTCTTCTTCTTCTTCTTCTTCTTCTTCTTCTTCTTCTTCTTCTTCTTCTTCTTCTCCTTCTTCTTCTTCTTCTTCTTCTTCTTCTTCTTCTTCTTCTTCTTCTTCTTCTTCTTCTTTTTCCCCCGTTATTGTTTTTCTTCATATTACACCTTAATCTTTTTCACCGTTGTCACTCCATTCCCATTTTATTGTCTCTTTCTTCGTCCCGCCCCCTTTTTTCTTCCTCTTCAGTATTTTTTTCACTTCAGTTCGCTTAATTTTTTTATTCCTCATTTCACATAATACAAGCCATCGGTTTTGTTTATGATATTTTGTATATTACAGGAACTTCAGTAAACAGAGATTGTCAAAGTATAGTTTACTTCCTTTCGACTTTTTATTGCATGGCCTTTTTCCTTATTTCGTATAGGCATGTTAGTTTATACTCGAATCTTAACAGTAACTATTACTAATCCAATATTTAATGGCAGATGGGGCGCAAATCTGAAAAGCTTTGTACATTATAATAATAATGCAGCATTTATTATGCGCCATCGATCTAGTAAACTATTCTGAGGCGCAGAGGGATAGAATTAGAATGAGATACATAGAGAAATGAGAAGGGGGGAGAGAAAAGAAAAGAAGAAAAGATGCATAGATGTACATTCAACATATTATAATTAACTAAAATAACATGTAAACTTCAGACATGGCAAGTTGGGTCAGATGGAGAGGATTGCCCCCCCCCCCCCTCTCGCACCCCCCTTGCCTCCCCCTTGCCCCCCTACTTGCCAACCCCCCTAAATCAATATAGTTCGATGTATTTCCAGGGAATAACAAATTACCTCGGATAATTTTGTAATTTCCCTTTCCTTTGAAATCAGTTTCCGTTTATTTTTCAATTTTTTCTTCTCATAACCGGCTATTTAGGCTGCGTTGAATGCTGAATTGGTCGAATGCCAATTTGAAAATTGTTTTCCTTCCGTTTAAAAAGGGGAAATCCGGGATGCTTTGAAATACTATTATGGAATTCGTTCTTTATTCGTATATATATATATATATATATATATATATATATATATATATATATATACTTTTAAAACAGTTGGGTGACATTTTACCCAATGATGAGTCGGGAAACAGCGGACATGGTGTTTTGTTGTGTACAAATTATTGTACGGGTAAAAGGGACACAGAATCGAGTAAAAATGTGTACAGTATATAGTATATAGGCCCATTTGATATATAATATTTTACCCAACAAACATGTATGTCCCCATTTTTCAAATATTAACTAAATTTTACAAATTTACTAAGAATGTACGATATACGACACATTCTTTGTAAAAAAACAAAATGTTGATTATTTTGTCCTTCATCAATCGCTTATTTTTCTCTCTCTTTTTTTTTACCTTGATGTTGGGCTTCAAGTATAATTACTTGTATGCCCTTCTGCAGCAGGATTAATGTCTGCATAATGTACTGGGGATTGCGTCGGAGCTTCGGACAATGCAATAGCAAGGAAACATTTCTTTAGGGTTGTACATGTCATAATTAGCTCTCCATGCTTTTTCCAGGTTGGATTTGAATGAGTTTACAGATGGGCTATCAATTACATTAGCTGGAAAAGTATGCAAAATTTATAAAGCCCTGTCCATCAACATTTGATTATGACGTATGCCCTAATACATAATTCTGATATGAATGCCTTAATTCGAAAATGAATTCTATTGGATAGGCTATCTAATTGCCGTCCAGTTGATTTCTCGAAAGTTTTTTGTTTGCAATCATGTTCTTCTTGTCGTTTTTAAACTGCTTCCTTTATTTCTTGTTCCTATTCTTCTTCTTTATTTCTTCTTTATCCTTTCCACCTTCTTCTTTCCTTCTTTCTTATAATGCATTTCTTTCTTTCTTACTCAGTCCTTCTCTTTATTTTCTTCTTCTCTTTTTCCTCTTCTTATCTTATCTCCTTTCTTCACTTCCTTCTTCGGAAAATGAAAAATAATTGTGATATAAACGGGCTCTGATCTATAGCTTATAATTTTGATTGAGGCTGTAACTTGTTAGAGTGAAACTTGGTGTAACAAAGTAAAAACAAAATATTATTGTGATAACTATTCTTCTAGAATTTGAACAAGAGATGGCGGTCTTGTAATCCTAAGTTCAGCGCATAATAGGTTTTTGAAACGAGGCGGAGAAGACATGCTAATACTTAGGCCTATAAGGGAGTTTACAGATAGCACATGGTACAAATGACCCCAAATATCCACAGATCTTTTACACATGGAGAAGTTCCACTTTGAGCATATTAGAATAATAACTGCCAACGTCCTAGATGTGCTTCATGAATACCTTTTGTTTGCCCTCTTGAAAAGAATACTTCCACCTGCGTATCATAGAATGTACCGTTGGTGCATAAATGAATAATGTTACATAACTTTCATGAGCGCATATATTCATCTCTGTGGGTTTTACCTTTTTGGTACAAATGACCTTTATCTGCCCATGCGCAGATTGTATCTGTAAACTCCCTTATTATAGGAAGAAGAAAAAGAAAACAAAAATAGCTAGGAGAAAAAAGAAGAAGAAGAGGAAGAAGAAGAACAACAAAACAACATCAACAAGAAGAACCATAAGATCGGTGACAGGAAAAAACGTTTCGGCAGACAAAAAAGAAGAAAAATCGTGAATTTTTGACGATGTGGGGAGTGATGCATGTTTGTTCAATTTGTATAATTATGATTGTTTATGTTTGTGATTTGTTTTTGTATTTGCGAATTGCGAGACGACATGCATGTTAAAAATAAATGCAAAGAGAGCCACCAACTATCCTGCAATCTTCCCTAATTTATCCTGGCCCGAAGAGAATTAAAACGAAGCCTAATGTGAATCACGGCATCATGAAAAGATTGAAAAGATTTATGGACTCATATCGGGACTCATTATCAGCGAAAGAGAGGTGGGCCGTGCATGAAGGAAAATGGTTTTGTCATTATATGATTTGATTTGATTTGATTTGATTTTATTCAGACAATATAAAAATATATACATATCTTGGGTTACAAAACAAGGTTTAGAAAAACCCATACAGGTTTGCATCCCAGATATGGGCAGTAAAATGGCATACATAATTACACAGTAAATATTGATACATAAAATATCGAAGTATGACATAGGTTATAGTTCAATATAAATACAACAACAGAAATACAAGTTAGAAATTGCAAGACACTTCTATTTCAAAAATCTAGATTGAGATGTTTTACCAGAGCCGATTTAAAGGTATTTAGCGATTGACTGTTTACTACTGTTTGTGGGAGTTGATTCCATTCATTATTGTTTGGGGATAAAAGGATTTCATATAATAGTCTGTTCTGGCATATGGAACGTGCATCTTAAAAGTATTATCATTTCTTCCTATTCTGTTCGCTCGTGTGCACCTATTTACTTCTCCTACATTAATCAAGTTATTTACAATCTTATAGTAAAAAACAAGTCTATGGTACTAATTTCGTCTATTTTTCTAATAAATTCATTTTGACATTTTGTAATAACACGTTATAACTCGTAGACCAATCCTTACACATCATCCTTACGTAACGTTTTTGAATACGTTCAATCCTCTCTTTGTGTGTGTTTCTATAGGGATCCCATGCTGTACAACAATATTCTAAACGTGAGCGAATTAGTGATTCAAAAAGACTTTTTAAAATAGACTTTGGACAATTAACAAAATTCCGTCTTATAATTCCCATGATCCTGTTACATTTTGTATATAAGTCAGTGCAATGGTCGTTCCAGTTTAAAGAATCATTTATTACAAGACCTAAGTATTTTTCAGACTTTACATTTGTTAACTCCTGTCCATTGAGAGAATAATTATATGTTATATCGTGAAGCTTTCGAGACATTTTCATAGTTTTACACTTTGATACATTCAAGTCGAGCATCCATGTTTCAGACCATTTACTTAAAACTTCTAAATCATTTTGTAATATCTTGCAATCATCTACATTGAAAATTGGACGGTACAATATACAATCGTCCGCATATAATCGAATAGTTGATGAAATATTATTAGGCATATCATAAACATAAAAACAATATATAGAGAACTATACTAAGAATTAATGTTAAATCGAAGAAAAAGATGAAATTCGAAAATGATCGAGCGAATAAATGAAATAAACAATAAAAGACATAAAAAATGAATACATGAGGGAAATGGGAACATTGTTTAATTTTGGCATTTCATGCCGCTCCGAGTCAGTCCAAATCGCCTCCAAAGCTAAGCCATGCATGGTAGCATATGAAGAATGGTGTCATATCTCCTGAAATTTCCGCCGCACCTCAACATCCTGTACAAACAATGAGAACATGTAACAGCTCCCATTCAAACCAGGGAAATTCAAAATGGCAACATTGGTTGGATTCCAAATGCTCGCAGAACCGGCAAATAATATGAATCTTCATGGGGAAGAGCAGCCGAATTCGAGTAAGACGAAGTTGCAAAATTATCTTACCATTTAAAACAGCTATTTATTTTATTTATGCGATTAATTTACTAGGAGAATGGCCGTTTGGTATCGGCTCGGCCTTCCGTCGTTGCGACATGCATGCAACGGGTCCATTGCCACCCCCATCGCAGGCGCCACCCAAGGTAGCGCAGGGGTTCGCACAAAGCTGCGAGCTGCGGAGCGAGCGCTTGCCTGAGTGCAGTGTCAGTGTGATGAAATTGATGTTGCACCGTCTCAGAACTTTGATGTTTCGTTTCAGAACTCAGCTCGTTGTCCGTTACCAATCAGAATATCAATGTTATTATGTATTAATGATGTGTTAAGATTGATGATTGATTAATTGGCATGATTGACATGATTTATAAAGATTACGATGACCATGAATCCATGAACGATGAATGAATGATGGATGTAGAGGTCTATTGACTATTGTTGATTTGAGTGTTGTTAGGAATATGATGATGAATTTGAAAGTTTGAGAATTCGATGTAAAAGAAATGTCCTGTTGCCTGTTGGAGGAGTTTTAATCTTTACTTTCAATATTGTTAATGTTATGCAATTATGATAATGAGGCTCTCCATCGATCTGGTTGCAAACAAAAATGAAATAGTCTAGATCTACTTCAGATTCTAAACTTCCTTTTCATTCTTATAAATTATTTGGATGCTTTATCTTGCATTGTACTACTAGACCTTACATTGTAAGTACGTTTTAAATTTAGGTTGCTTTAAAGTTAAACTAGATCTAGTTTAGAGGGCTTTGCAGGGATTTGCAAAGGGACATCTCAAAACTTGTGAAAGGGCGCCTGTATACAATTAAAAACTTTCCTAATATTGTGGTGGCAAAACAATAATTACTAGCAAAATTGCAATCATTTTCCTTTCAAGTATGAATTTTGCAACTGAAAGTGTTTTATGAGGGTTTCTATTTTCACTCATACTCATACTCATAGAGAGAAAACCACAGAGTCTTTTGATCTCAAGTTTGCATATGTCTGCTTTCATTTTGCTGCTACCAACACATTTTGAGATCAGTTTTTGCAGGCTTCCAAGTTCCAAATCCTTAGTAGGGGTTTTACCACACATACATGTAGCTCTGCATTACTACCCTGGCTGTGTATTAAAACCTGTTCTATTGATTCTCAACATTTCAAACATCATCGTACTCAACAGATTTCACTAAAAATCGGTACTTTAGTGACGATTGATGACACCTAAATACATGTAGCAGTAAAATACAATTTTTTCAACTCACCAATGTTAGAAAGAATATTAAAAAAAATTAAATTGTGAGTCTACTGTCAAACTTGCTTACAGCCACATCAGCATCATTGTGTGCATTTGTTTG
The DNA here is from genome assembly GCF_000002235.5 of Strongylocentrotus purpuratus. Taxonomy (NCBI): domain Eukaryota; kingdom Metazoa; phylum Echinodermata; class Echinoidea; order Camarodonta; family Strongylocentrotidae; genus Strongylocentrotus; species Strongylocentrotus purpuratus. The sequence goes on along the minus strand of NW_022145602.1, from coordinate 8,763,442 downwards.
TTATTTGTGTATTGACTATTCGTGTGTGCAATTGCTGCCTATTAGCACGTAGTGCAACGCTAGAGGTCAATAGGCATTAGCTTTGACTCTCTATGCTTTGCTGGAGTGGGGTTTTACATGTATGTAAGTTAGGAAATAAATGATAATTGCATTATTTTATATTTGTTTAATAGCTCCCGGCCCATTCCGAGCCACCAAGATGTGGAACGCCATCGTTGATCACCTGAAGACCGCTGTGGATGTCCGAACCAGGAAGCACATGATGAGGTCATACGAGGATTGCTTCCTGGGGTCAGATGCAGTGGATGTGATCTGTGACTATCTGGAGAGGGAAAACTCGGATGTGAAAGACGTCACAAGAGAGAAGATTGCAAAGTTGTGCCAGGTATCAAAAGTCCATCATTCTTAATTCATATCCATTCAAATTCTTCCAGTTATTGTTTTTATTTTCATGATTTCTTACATTTTTATTTTCATGAATTCTTATATTTTATACATTTTAGGGGTTTTATGGCGGATATGTTTCATTGTTTTTATGAGGATTGCTATTCATGGCCATGATCTGGATCACTACAAGATGACAATGAAATTTGAAATGGAAGTTTGGAGATATTACTGATTTGAAAATAAAATCGTGAAATAAGCAGTTTCTGTACAAAACTGATACATTATCCATATTTAATTCTACAGTGTTCACAACTGGTTATAATTGTCGGATTAGGCTTGTTATAGGTACTTAGTGCCTAGTGGTACTCCTGATTTAGTGTCAAACTGAAGTTGCAGGGTAATGTACTTACATGTAAAACTAGAAAGCAAAGAAATTATGAAACAGCATTGTAATGTGTGAGGTATGAGGGTGTCATCTGTAGGGCACTTTTTGCATTGATATTTTCTGATTTATTTCATCATTTTCTTACAAATTGCATTTTTTATTTTCAGTATTTTCTCGACCAAAACATCATGGAAGATGCACAAGCCTTTTGGAACATAGGCCACAAGAGGGCAGTATTTATGGACAGCAACTCACAATATTACAGGTAAAAGCAAGCTTTGTTTATATTAAAAAGTGACCAATTATATTATGGTCAGAGAGATCTACTCTGCATTCCGCTTTTGCACCTTTCTTTGAAATTGCAAATAAAAAATCAGATATCATTATAGTTTGATTTTGTTTATTCAATATCATGAATCAAAATTGAAAGTAGTTCTGTTATGTCTACAAGAATTATTAGCAGTTAAAATTCATAAAAGATCAAGCCTAATATTGACCTCATTTGAACTTTCAAATATATTCATCATACCCAGTATGTGAATATCATTCATCAAATTAGAAGGAAAAGAAAAAAGAGCTTCAAGGCAACTTTAATAAGTTTAATGTATATAAATCTCACAGTTTTGTAACAAAATAGAAAGTTGGGATGGGTGAGGCAAGATTGCAGAAATCTCACTCTGACATTTTTGAAAATTGTAAGGAACTCCTGTGACCAAAAAAGTAATTGTTTACACTGAATGGATATTAGTTCTGCCACAGGATACATTTGTAACTCAAGCATTTACAAATATTTTCTGAAAAGAGAGTATTTTGTTTGACTTATTAATTCTTTTTCCTTCTAATTTCTCTTTAGGTTTACAAGTAAAGACAGCAATGAGGAATCATTGAGTGAAGAAAGAACAGCATTACAAACAGAGTCCATAGACTTCTCACCTAGCAATAAATCAAAGGCGTGCAAAAGGTAAGAGATGGCACATTGAACAGTTCGTTGTGCCCTCAAAAAGAGAATCAGCTTAGCTCTTGGAAAAAAACAAATTTTGGAATATAAAGTTTAGGTGTCCTCTTTTTATCAAGGTTTTGAACCTCATTGCAGAGGCTCGTTCAGAAATGAAGCAACAAACCGCTGCAGTTTTTTTCTTCATCATGTGCAAATCTTGAGGGTGAGGGAAATTTGATATTATGATGAGAACTCCATACGATGGCAGGCTAGGGCACTGTTCATAACACAAGACCTATCTGTCTTATTGGGCGTTGCAATCAATTGAAAATCCCCCAAATCAAGCGTAAGTCTTGCGATTAATTCCAAATTTTCAATTGATCGCAACTCGTCTCTTTTGTAATGCCCCAATAGTAAAAGAGAGAAGGGGAGAATAAAAGCAAGATCTAGTTAACTTAATTTCATTACTAAAACTGTAATACTATCAACATCCTAGGACATTTAGGAGACTAGTGGGCCGTTGCAAGAAAGTTGAGTTGCAATCGATTGCAAATATCAGTTGCAAGCAATCACAACTTGGTGATGGACAACACCTGTTATTGGGCCAACACCAGAATGGTGTCAAATTTCCCATGAAAACCTAATTCTATAGATGGATGAAGACAGTGGGAATCTAAACTCCTTCTTATTTTGTTTTCTTTTCATTACCAGGAGAGCAAGCATTGACATGTTACAGCAGCCCTTTGACAGGAAGAGAAGGATACGCCACAGCATTGGGTTAGGTAGAACAGCCAAATTTGATCGCAGGTATGATGTAACAAAAGTCCTCAGCTTCCATCCCCTTTTTTTTAAATTAGATTCCATTTGATTTATTTTGACTGTGCTTCTAAAAAAGTGAAATGGAATTATTGCAACCTGAAAGAATAATGTTGAGGTGTAATGGTGTGTGGTGGTTAAAACTATTTGTCTATCTGAGGGCTGTGTAGATATAGAGTCATAGAGTTTTACAGAGTTATGGCATTTCGCCCTGCATGTGGAAACTATGTATGCGTTCACGAGTGCTTCGATGGAAGCATCAGACCTGCCAACCAGTACGATTTAGTCGTATTTAGTACGATTTTTAGAAGCAAATACGACAGTACGATTTTCCTTAATAAAATACGATTTTCAAAAAAAAAAAAAAAAAAAAAAATTTGTGTGTGCGTCCGCCATTTTCAATGGCAAAATGTCCATTCTGTCCTGTAAAGTATCCTACAAGCATCTCACATTGGCAATTTGGGGATGTTTATTGGTTCATCGAACACACCAGTCGTGACGAAATAATACATATTCAACCAATGATCAATAAAAAAAATTCTTCCTGTAGGTAGAAACTGTAAGAGGCATTGATCCGCGTAACAATCTGTGTTTATTTTCAAGAATACAACTTTTGTCAGTAAAATACAACTTTTGACACTAAAGAATACAGTTTTTGAACTCCAGAGGTTGGCAGGTCTGAAGCATAGTTGTATAGTCGCATAGTTTTCTGCGTTCTGATTGGTTAATACTATACGTCTTCCGATAGCTATATATTTGTATACAGTTGTACGAATATCGGCCTGTTTAGACAGTTATATTGGTATACTTCATGTACATGTACATGTATATGCACTTCAGACAGATTTGATATCTCCTTCATGTAAGAATCATGTAATTTGTTTGAAGAAAATGACAGAGTTCTTCAAAACAAAGGCAATAGACATCTTGGATTTTTCTGAAGATACACTTCCATACCGAATTTAACTTGGTCTCTTTTCTCTTTCTCCCTCTCTCTTTCTCTTTCTCTCCACTTTTTCCTCTCTTTTGCTGTCTCTCTCTATCTCTCTCTGTCATTCATAATTCAGAGCATCCCTTGCAGAGGGGCGTTCCTCGAACATGAAAGGGATACAAAACCCCGCCTTTGAAGACCCCCACTCAAAGGCCCTCACAGCCATCGTCACCCCAACTCGTCAGCCTCTTGCCAGCCGCAACTTACAGGACTGTGCTGCTACCCCGGGCCTGAAGAGCTTCGGTAGGGAGAGTAGGCGAGAGAGGAAGCTTTCTAAACAAGGTATGATGAAAATTTACTGCTTGTATAATGTAAAGCCTGAAGCGTTTACAACTTGAAAATTCCATGATTTGTAAAAATAAAATAGATCTTTTGTGAATTGCAAAAATCTATTGCATCAGTTTATGATTCACTTATTTCATGGCATCAATTTGGCCGCACAAAACATTTGCAAGCATCTTCCCTTGCACTTAGTTAAAGGTTCTTGTTTTACGTCAATGTTGGGTCATGACCCAGTCATGTAATACCTTTAAAAGCAGGATTTATACCACGTTTAAGCTGGTCCTTTTTTACGAATTGGAAAAATACAGTGTTGAGTCAATTGTTATGCAATTATTTGGCAGCATGAAACTGTTGCAAACAAAATCATTCATTTGGGGGTAGTCCTCGACAAATCAATTTTGATTTTTGACTACCCCTTCTACATTTGCTGATTTTGTTTCTTTTTAAAACACACATTGAGTGATTTCAAGTTGGGTGTTTAAGGCTGGTGTTAGTGTTTAATAAACACTAACACCAGCCTAAACACCGAAATGGAAATCTGCTGGTGTTAAGGCTTTGACCTCTGAATATCGTCAACTTCCGGTAGCTAGTGTTATCGATTTTGCAAAATTGTCGTCTGCTGAATCGACCTTTGTGGCTGGTGTTAATATTTTACGTACAAATGTCCTATTCACTAACACTAGCCCCTAGGGAATAAGCAAATGTTGATTTCCAGTTCGGTGTTAGTGTTGTACCCGCACACATTCAACGCACGAAGGACGCCAATTTATTGTCTGACGATCAAATAAAAATATGTGAAACACATAATTCCTATATTCTTTCGTGTAAAATTAGTTATTTTCTAAGACCAGAGAAATAGGTGTAAATTTATTCTGTACTTTTCGTGATATCTTTAGTTTCGATGTACTAATTTTAAATCATGGTCGTAAAATCAAGTATGGGGTGACGTCACGGTTGGTGTTAAACTATCGATTTTGATATCAGTATTGGGCTCTTAATTTCATCAGCAAATTCTCCGCTCGATTTAAGAGCTCTTGACTGCTCTAAACACTAACATTAACACTAACACCAAACTTGAAATCACTCATTGCTCCATATGGAGTCGTTTTATATATGATGTACATGTTCTATTATTGTATTGTATGTATAGTATGTATTTTATTTTACGTATTTTCCTATGTTTTGCATTTGTGGAGAAATACATTGAATTGAATTGAATTGAAAATTCTTTGCAACTTTTTTTGTTTCTGTAGTAATCAGTGAAATCTGGAAGGAGGTCATCATCCAGAGGATCTTACATCTTGTGGAACTCCCCCACCTGGATAATCTGCTTGCCTGTGCAGCCAGTTACCACTACGAGTCTGCAGAGCATGTAGAGAAGTCTATGCCTAACCTGAATACCCCGGCCAAGAGGATGTCCAGTAGACGGAATGTCCAGAGGCCTGATGTCAACAAGTAATAATTGTTTCTCTTTTCGAGACACACTTCTATATACAGTCAAACCTGTCTATAGCGACCAACCAAGGGAAACACAAAAAGTGGTCTTTGTAGACTGGTTTCTTTAGTACATGTCTCAATGAGAAACCATTTTCAAGGGAAAATAAAAATGTGGTCCTTGTAGACAGGTGGTCACTATTAAAAGCAGGTTTGACTGTATTACTAACAGAAATCATATACCCAATTTCCACAAGCTCAATCACTAGAAACTAGAGATATCGTCACAACATAACAACAAGGGAAAATACTGGAAAAATTCTTCTGAAAAGAGTGATTTTCAAGTAAACTGTTTGTAAAAGACGTTTTAAATCACACTTTCCAGGAGAATTTTCCCAGTATTTTCCCAGTATCTCACATACATGTATGTGAGAAACCCTTTGTAGGTCATACGTATGTCAATTCTATACACTACTAGTGTATAATACGTTGTGTATGACATGATTATCCTCCTGTACGATATATTTGCAATAATGCTATTCGTTCCATCGACACAGCATTGACCCATGGTTGAGAGCCGCAATCCACTGTCTAGACGCCCACCCGGATGGGAATAACCTGAAACGCGACTTCTGCTCCAGCCGAACCCACACGGCGGGGATGCTGCACGCCCGCAAGCTCCTCCTCTTCCAAACTATCGTCAAACTTTACACCGACGGCCGAAAAGAACCCCTCATCACGCCTCTCCTTATGGATATCGTCACGACGATCCTCGGTGCGCTTGGAGGCGGGAAGGGCTCGCGGGCCATCGAGCTGACCCAGCTGTGCCTCCTCCTGTTGCCGGGGGCGACCCGACTGCGGCTGAGGGCGCTGTTAAGGTTCATGGGCGAGGCTGGAAAGAAGTCTTCCATCAGGCTGGCCTATCAGGTAAAGAAATGTGATAGTGCTGATCAATTTTTAAAAAGTTCATAAGTTTCTTATTTTTGATCTGATTTCACTCAAACTTTCAGTGACCTGTTTCTCTCATTTTCATGCTTGTATTAAAGTGACTCGGTAACATTGTCTCAGATTCCGAAACAATCCTGGATTTAGCTCATGCTACAATGATAATTATAAACCTTTAGGTCAGTCAGGAATCCCAAGACTTTACAAGCCAATCGCCTGTCTGATTATCAAGATATTTATGATTGGAAATCATAATCAAATTTTCTGTTTTCCTAACAGTTTTTATAACACTACAGTCTATTGGGGAAAATGAGTATGGTAAAACCGGTCACTCAAAGATCTTTATACTTTTTGAGGCACTTCATGATCATTTAAAGCGCAATTTTTTTAGGGCTTCAATATTGCACCATATTACAGACACTGATAACACGCAGGGTCATGCATCTCAGATTTAAAAACGATGCCTTTAAAAGGTTGGCTTCCCCTTTAGAAATTGACAGGTGGACAGATACTCAAGAATTGTAAGTCCTGTCTGTAGACATTGGGAATAATGTCATTTCTGAATTCTCGTTCTTGGCAGGTGGACAATCGTACCAACGTCTGCAACACCCTCCAGGAGGCCATCATATCCAGCCCTCTCCTGTCGGCCGTCCAAGCCAAGAACCTGGTGTCCTTCTTCCTGGACACCCAGAATAAGATCTTCAAGGTCCCGGAGGCAGTTCTTCAAGCGGTTACAACGCGCGTGGCGCAGGCTAAACAGGGTGAACAGGACCACTGCAGAGGTATGGACAGTGTTTTGTTCAGTTTATTTATGGCCCTCCACATACTCTAGTCCTTTCATCATTTTCTAATTCTTTTCTAGCAAAGCTCAAGAACTTATCTCAAATAATATCCCTCCCCTCTTCTTCTTCTTCTTCTCCAAAACTAAGTTTTTCAATCTTCAATGCTGGTCCTCACTAAACCTGATCTCTGTCTCGTATTTTTTTGCTACTCTGCATTTATATATTGTAAATTCTTTGTTTTGTATTTTTTTTCTTCACTTTATAATTAATTGATGTACACATTCATTATTTTTATTGAGTGAAATAAATGATTGTGAATTTAAGTTTGTTGCAAATTTAGGGAACTGGGACCTGTGATGTTAGAGCTGCGGTACATCAAAAACGATTACAAGTCCTGTGATTAGTTTCAAACTTATATCTCTCATCTTTTATACAGTTTTGATTAATGTTAACTGTCAGTTTATTTGTGTCAATTTTTAGATTTGTGAATTTCTATTTTTCTGATCGCTTTTAGCAGGAATAGTTTAGGCGTTAACAAATCAGTTTTTCTGATTTCAAGAATAAATCGTCACCTGGCTGGCAGAAGTACGTTAGCTCGAAATTCAGGTCAACAATGAAACTTTAAGCAGAAGGGCGTTGGCACTAAATCGCCTCAAACTTTTATAAAACTGACTTATTTCCAAGAATTTCTTTTTGGCCGTGTTCTACTTCAACTTTTCTATTAATCTTTTATGTTTTAAACCAATTTTGGGGACGGAAAGCAGTTTAAATATAAAACAAATCTTTAAATGCGAATAATTTGAAAAGTAGTTTTCGAGTCACTCACGCGCTAATGTCCTTCTGCCACCCGGCTGACGAAATGTTGAATCTTTTGTCTCCTTGAATTTCTGTCCATCAAGAACATGCTTCTAAAATTCGTTATGCATCTGCCATCAAGTATGTTCCTGGACACATTATTTCCACTTTCCGATGTAGAGGAGAGAATTCTATTGTGATAGAACATGGTGAATAAACAGCGCCACCTTGTGATGAGATGTATTTAGGTTTTCAATAAGAAAGCAAATGTTTTTAATTTGTTTTGCTGGAAGTGAATACTTGCTATTAAACATGGCATATCGCCGTTATTTTCTTTTTTATATCATGAAAATGGATATAGCGTATACATGTAATTGCAAAATCAAGCATAGAATATGGCTTAATGAACATTTTGGTCTACGTTATATTGCTTTTTTCTTCTTCATAACTCTGTTTTCTCTCTCAACTCCTATCCGTTTTGTTTATTCTGTCTGAAGTGGTCTTCTGCCAGATGGTGACAACGGAACAGTTTGAGGTCGAAGACCAGTACTACACCAAGGAAGCCCTGCGGAATCTTATGAACACCATCATCGACAACACCAAGCTATCCCTGAAGGAGAAAAAGCAGAAGCTGAAAATGCTGCAGAAAGCCCATCCAGACATTTACAACAAGCACTTTGCAGATATGCTCTAGTATATTCCAAGACAAGTACTATTCCAAGGAGGCCTTGCGGAATCTTATGAACACCAATCGTCGATTCGATGACACCAAGCTATCTTTGAAGGAGAAGAAGCAGAAACTAAAGTTGCTTCAGAAAGCCCGTCCAGACATTTACAACAAGCACTTTGCAGACATGCTCTAGTATATTCCAAGACAAGTACTATACCAAGGAGGCCTTGCGGAATCTTATGAACACCAATCGTCGATTCGATGACACCAAGCTATCTTTGAAGGAGAAGAAGCAGAAACTAAAGTTGCTTCAGAAAGCCCGTCCAGACATTTACAACAAGCACTTTGCAGACATGCTCTAGTATATTCCAAGACAAGTAGTATACCAAGGAGGCCTTGCAGAATCATATGAACACCATCGTCGATTCGATGACACCAAGCTATCTTTGAAGGAGAAGAAGCAGAAACTAAATTTGCTTCAGAAAGCCCGTCCAGAGGTTTACAACAAGCACTTTGCAGACATGTTCTAGTATCTTCGAAGACCAGTACTTACTTCACCAAGGAGGCCTTGCGGAATCTCATGAACACCATCATCGACAACACCAAACTACTCTGAAGGAGATTAGCAGAAGCTGAAACTGATTCAGAAGTTCAGAAAGCCCATCTAACGGTCTACAATGCACCAAGCACTTTGCAGACATGGTCTAGTATATATTCCAAGACTAGTACTACACTAAAGACGCCATGCGGAATCTCATGAACACCATCATCGACAACACCAAGCTATCCTTGAAGGAGAAGAAGCAAAAGCTCAAACTGCTTCAGAAAGCCCATCCAGACATTTACAACAGGCAATTTGCAGACATGCTCTAGTATCTTCTAGCATGTTTCGTGAATGTCAATATCAACATCATAATCAACATTGTTAAGTATACTAGAGCAATAATGTTTCCATAGTTTCATATAATAGCAGCCTGTTTTCTTTACGCAGGGTTGCCTCATTGGTATTAAAACTGTTCTCCCTGAGGGCCTCCTAGTGATATTATTACCCCGGCTTTAGACAAAAGAAGCACAAGTTGAAAGTACATTTTACTTTAGAAAACCTTTCCCTAAGTCTACATCAAACTTTCTCCAGGTACCATTGCCAAATTGTATATCTGTTACATGTGTGCCTATAAAAATAAAACTTAGCATACGTTAAAATTCTTCTGAAAACCCCTCCCTGAAATATACAAGAAACCCTTTGCAGATATATGCTCTAATTCATTCCATTTCCCTCAAATATGAATACTTAGTATTTTATACAATATGCTCAAAATCATTCCATTTTGCTTTATCCATCAACAACAGAGCTGTAATATCAATGAGAACACTACCATTGCCAAATCATGTATCAAATATTTAATGGGGATACTATATACAGCCTAAAAGTACATCTCCCCCTTCTATGTTTTGCCCATATATTTGTCTATATATTCTCACACGTTCTCTATATTCCTTGATTTTCATACTTCGTAGTTTTCCGATTATTGACAGTGAATTTTCTTTTTTAAATACAAGTTGTGGGCAACCTTTGCCATTATATTCTTACATCTTGTTATCAAAATCCTGCTTGTTGGTGACAGGTTGTGTAAAATGTTCTAACTTCTTTATTTTCATAGGAATCAAGTAGAAATTTCACCATTGTTCTAGTACTCTGGGAGCATGTGGCCCCCAAGGACTGCACAGTTATTGCATACTAACTACTAACCTTCATTTCTGTGATGCACACCGTGATATACATCTAAGTTTTACAATCTGAAATGTACATGATGCATTAAATGTGTGTACAGTCAAGATTTTGATCACTTTCCTGTGGATGCTTAATAGTTTCCCCATCCTCAGTTTTTGTGAAAAGGTCCCTGTTTGAGAGTTTGATATTGTGGAGTGACATAGGGACTCAACCTCAAAGGCTATTTGTTCTGTAGCAAGGAAGTTCAATGCTTGGAACCTCGGGCAAGAATATGAGATGGTTGCTAAAGATGCAGTTTTCCTCAGCCCTAATACATGTAGTAAAACAAGGATGTGGACAATTTTATTGATATGTATTTTTGAATTGAATGATTCCAGTTTTCTTTTGTTTTTAAACATTGAAATGTACTTTAATCTTTTAAACCTTGATGCTGCAGGTGCAAAGATTTGTACATTTCATATTTGAATTCTTAAAGCAATCCTTTCACAATTTTTTACTAATATTTTTTTTCTCGACAGTTTTTAACCTGATTTTATCAACTTTAATCCTTCTCTAACCACTAACCAAATGAGATATTTATTTTACTTTTATTTGTGTTTGTATAACATTGAAAGCACCAACCTCATCAAAATATATGATTAGAGATTTGAGATTAGACTCGCTGGGAAGTTTAAAGTCAGAGTCAAGTTCTCAAGAGTATTCATAACATCTTTTCCCCTTTTAACTGTTGTAATCCTTAACGCATGGATTGTCAGCTAAATTTTATGAGACATTTGTGTCACCTAAAAGTATACAATGACACCTTACTGCAACACACTCCTTAGGACCAAGATATCACCTTGTTATATTGAAACCTTTATATAGCACGGCTTAAAGGCAAAACAAAACAACAATATCAACAACAAAACAGAACAAACGAAATAAAACTAAACAGATTGCAAAGAAGTGGGATAGCCCAAAAAATTGCCTCATTGTAAATCTGTAATGAGAGTGTACTTTTTTTACAAGAAGGTACACATTATTTTGATGGTACATGGTCCCCTTTTAAAGCGGGACTGCACTACTTGTAGCTAATTGCGCCCTCTGTATAGTAAACAATACCTACGTGGTACCTGTTGGTCCCCCATGGTCCCTTTTTCTTTAATTGAGAACTGATTTGATGAGATAACCACCTGTCAATGACCGGGCAGGGAGGTCTAATCCCTCCTGGCCGAACTAGTGCAGATAGGCTTTAATAAAAACTATTGAATAGCACGAGTTGGAAGCAATGGCTTCTTCTTTTTACCAGCTCTCTTGTAGATGTCTTAGAGACCGTTTTGTAGTCATTCACTCTATTACAGAAGTAGGTTGGGTTGAATCCGGATTACAATCCATCAGAGTTATAAACAAAAAACGGTGCAAGCTGCAAATCAAGTTACATTGCCCTCTTATGAACTCGGTTGTTGATGAGGTCTTACAGATGTTTTTAATTAATTTTTTTGTTGTAATTATTATATCTTTGGTAGTCTTATCCCTTATAAAACAATACCATGGTAACCATGTTTTTTTCTTCTTCCAAATTGCATCTCTGTGCCGTCATACAGAAGTAGGTTGGGGTGAATCCAGATTACAGGCCATAAACATATACAGGGAAAGGTTTTAGGAGCAGATTTGATGGGTGAAAGTAAGTCGCAAGGCTACTTATCGCCATGGTAACAACTTCTAATGAAACGTTTGATACTCTGACGTGTATTTTTTATTTGATGCTAGCTGGCCGAGGAAAAAAGTTGCGAGGTGGATTTAGTTGAAACTTTCACAAATGAGAAATTTGCTATCAGCCAATCAAATGCCTCGAATTCAGTACCATATACCAGTTATTGTTACTTGTTATTGATAACAATTTTTACGAAACTAGGCTCATAGGTTCTGATTTTTAATTTTTTTAAAAATAAATTTAGTTTTACCTGTAGAGGACATTCAACCGAACACTATTTATCTGAAGTCACTCCCTCGCTCCACGCACAAGACGTCAATAAAATTTGTTTTTCTCTTCTTTCGTAGTGGGTGCAATGACGTATAATTGCATTTTTATTGTCAGGTTAGGCATCAATACCCCAAGAGATAAAGGTAGAGCGGGAAAAGAGGGAATTACACTCAGAAATTCATGGAGGAAATTGCAGAAAATTGCGTAGGAGGAAAGATAGTGATCAAGACATTAAGAAATTTCTACCGGTATACAAAGTTAAAAGTGCTTTTTTGACAATTTTTTTCATCTTCTGAAGTGGCAGGGTCATTGACACTAAGAATTTTAAAGTCTTGAGACAAAAGAAAAGAAGTACAATCATCGCCTTTGCATTTTCTTAAAGAAAAGTTCATCCTTATGTCTGTTTAAGGCTTGCTTCAATCTACTTTGAAATAGTTTTAAAGGTAAAGACCAGTATTGGAAACGCCCCAATTTCAAAAAATGAAATGGAAGCTCTCATTACCAATCATGTGAAAGAATATGTTTTGACTAATAAATGATGATACAAAATTTGCCGGGAAACCTCCTACTAATTCATATATTTGGTAAATTTGTTTCTCTCATGGTCTGTGAGAGATATAGGGTAGTCCCATATACATCTTTCTGTGTATAGTGCTTGTAACTTTACGAAGAATGGGCCAAATTTCTTATCATTTTGATGATTCCAGAACCTTGCAGTACATCTATGCTAGATGATCAACCTTTTCTGATCGATTCCACAACGTTTCTTTCACAATGCAATCGCATGACCATAACTGGTCTTTACCTTAAAGTTGTTTAAAACCAGAAAACATTTGCAAATTTTGTTCCTGAACAGCAAGTATTTTTTCCACATTTTTTTTTGCATGCACGACTGACAAGGGTTTGCGCTTGCATTAAAGCTAAAGACCAGTTATGGTCATGCGATTGCATTGTGAAAGAAACGTTGTGAAATCGATCAGAAAAGGTTGATCATCTAGCATAGATGTACTGCAAGGTTCTGGAATCATCAAAATGATAAGAAATTTGGCCAAGTCTTCATCAAGTTAGAAGCACTGTACACAGAAAGATGTATATGGGACTACACACACGTGCGCGACACGTGCATTTCATATCTCTCAACAGGCAAGAGATACACTAATTTACCAAATATATCAATTAGTAGGCGGTTTCCCGTCAAAATTTTTATCATCATGTAATATTCAAAACATATTCTTTCACATGATTGGTAATAGGAGCTTCCATTTCATTTTTTGAAATTGGGGCGTTTCCAATACTGGTCTTTACCTTTAAAGCAAATCGAGATCAATTTATTTTAATATGAAACTCAGCATTTTGTAGATCATAGTAGATGATTGACAGAAGAGATGAATATATTTATTTATTATTTATTTATTCATTAATTACATGTACAGTGTATTTCTCTCTCCACACAAGAGGGTGGTAGTGTAGGCTGTTAATACCTGCAATTTATATCTATGGATAATTGCCCTCTATTCCAATTTTTTGGTGTCATTTAGGCAATCATTAGCAGATTTATCAGTCATTAAACATTCATGAATGGATTTATGGAACTGGAGTAGCAACATCCAGACAATAGAAATAACAGAATGATGGCTTACATGTACATGTAATTGTTTTCAAATAATAAATCTATTTCGGAGCAGACTGATTAAAAATATCGTCTGTAGAGCAGCTGGAAGGAAAACAAATGGTATATTGATCGCTTTAATGACATCTGTGGGTTGCCATTTTGCAGAGAAGACTAAGGATTATTGAATTCAGACTGGTAGAAGTGAGGGATCTTTTTCTTCCGAAAAGTAACGTTGTGTCGATCGGCTGGTATACAGATCATTAATGATAGACTTCATCATTTATGATAAGTTTTTATTCCAGATTTTATTTTTTTGAAATCATTTTTTTATCAATTTTTAGTAGCATCGATGATGGAAGAAAAATTGACTTGTAAATTTATTGATGAAAGCTGTCGTAGGAACATGTAGATGTTATTGATGGCATATCTGTGAAAAAAATACACGGGGGCTCGGGTGAAATGCTCCCCCAAAGCCCCCAAAAGCCCCAGAAAGTCATAAAAGAGCCCCGAAAAATTTGCATAGAGTTCAATGCAAAAACAAATTAAAGAATGTTATTTTCATGCAAGCAAGCTTGAAAAGTAGCCCCTGAAATTTTGGAGGTATTTTTTCCCCTGTGCCATAAAGTTTTCATACTAATAGTTCATCCATTTTAGGGGAGGAATGTCACTAACAGTACCACTGAAACCTCATCTTATGTAGATACATGTATTATGGATAGAAATAGAAAAATGATCACATGTGTGACATGGAGTTGCTATTTTGAAGAGAATCTAAGGATTACCTCAAGCCCTTTGAGCAGTTCTGTGGATTACATTGAAGTCTCGGATAAGAGTTATCGTACATGTGCTATTATCCAGTAAGGGAGTCTTCAAATTTTAAGGCCCTAAATGACTTAATTAGATTCAGAGTATTAATCACACTTAATTCCATCAAAGCAAATATTACCGAAGTAATGACTTGTACTCCCACGTCACCTGAGAGAGAATATATGAATATGTGGACTTTTAAATATAAATCTAACTACATGTATTTCTACTTGAGAAAATTATGTATTTAATCCATTCTGAACCCAAAGCAAATTATACAGGGTTTATTACATGTTATCTTTGAAATCCCACTGGTTTAAAGGCATCGTTTAACATGTTATCAATGTTTGTGATATAGTGTAATATTGAAACGCTTCAAAATGAAGTGCCTCAAAAAAGTAAAAATCTTTGGGTGACCAGTATTACGATACACATTTTCCCCAATAGACTGTAGTTTTATTAAAAAAGCGTTGGGAAAACAGTTTTTTAAATTCTGATTTCCAATCATAAATATCTTGATAATTAGATTGGCTTGTCATGGGATTTTTGACTGACCTAAACTTAATAATGATTGCAAGCAGCATGGGCTTAATCAAGGATTTTGTTTAGAATCTGAGGCAAAGATACCCAATCCCTTTAAATATAAATCCAGCTATCATTACTTGAGAAGATTATGTATTTAATCCATTCTGAACTCAAAGCAAATTATACAGGGTTTATTACATGTAATCTTTAATTATCCACTAGTTCAATAATTATAATAATAATTCATTTATATAGACTAGTGCATTAATTATTGGTATGCTTCAGTTAGCTTAACAATGCTTTTAGTATAACCAGTTTGCTAAAACCTTATTAATGCAAGATTATCTTGTATAAAATTTAATGGTATGAAAAGCAGAATTTAGTGAAAGCGATGAAGTTCTTTACATGTAATACAGAGGACTTCTTTTTTTAAAAATGCAAATAGCACAAAACAAACTCATTATAACAAAGTTATTTTTGCTGCTCCTGCTTCTTTGTAAAACTTTGTTATTGATTTAAAGTGTACCAACCCCCTTAAAAATATAATTTGTGTATAGCTAGTACAGTGTACATACAAAATCCACTTCAAAACGATTGACCTGGCATTCTATGGGTTATTAAACAGGTTGGAGAAAATGAAGAATAATCCAAGACCCCTTTCACAGATTGAGTAGAACCCCAGTCAGACTTGGGTCCTGCATGTGCCCTCTTTCATGCACATGCGAACAATTGCGTTGACTAGTGCACCCACAAGTCATTTTCATGCTCATTTAGTGTGTATTGAAACTTGCAATATCACGGGTGGAAAGCACTTTCTAAGCACTGTTATAACTATTATTACTGAAAAGACATTTTGTGGCTCATGACTTCAATATAAATTGTAGTTTTACCAATGTGCAACTTCTACGACATACAGAGCAAATATTTTGTGGTGATTGGTACATTTTAACCCTGATATATAAAGACATTTCAATATAAAAGGGTACTTTAATTGGTCCCAAGAACAGTATTGTGAGGTTCCACTGTACAATGTACTTTCTTTCCAAAGATACTGCACAAAGCTATAAGTGTAGGTTGTAACATGTACTATTGCTGTATATATGGTCAATATAAACTATTGTTCAGTTATTGTATTCAGATGATTTGTCTGTAGCATCAGTCTTAGAAAACTCACTTGAATTTGTAATATTATTATGAAACAGTAGTCTAGTAGTATCATGTGAATAGTAATATAATATCTTTGAATCAACTGCATAATTTTGACTGTAAATTTATATATATACATGTATATCTGTTGAATAAGCTTGCCAAATCCTCTCGCACTGTGTATACTGTATTTTTGTCAAGTGTAAAATCGTGTGTGTATCAATGTTTAACACTCCATATGTACCCGCAATAAAGTAAAGAAATCATTTGATCATTTATTCTGTGTGTTTATTACGAAATATATTTACAAGGAATGCAGTTATGTACACATCATCATACAAAAGTATTGTTTGTTGAGAGCCAGAAGTGTGTTAACTCCTGCTTGAATACAGAGTTTACGCCATTTTCGGCTCTCTACAGACGATATTGTCTATTTTCAAGACAGAAGAGCATTAACACGCTATGGTCTTGAAGACTGGTCGGACAGTCAAACTAGTCTTTATAAAATCCACTAAAGCAAAACATGGATAGGGACTACTATGGAGGGATTCTACAAGGCTTTTTTTCTCTTGCGCACAGATAAGAAGTAAATACAGTGAGGTGTAGTTGAAATAGTTAGGTAGACAAGTAGCCTTAAGTTGGCTTCAAAATGACAGGTTTTAAGTACCTTTTATTCATAGGCAAATTCACATGGAGGTAGGGGGGAATTCAGCAAGTTTAATCTGTGCAGTAGGGGCCAATTTTTCCAAACTATTGTGCAATTATTAAAGTCTGTGGACATCCCGATCCCGTTAAAACATGTTACTGGACACATTTGAAGGAGATGCTCAAAAACTTATACAAATATGCTGGTTATGAGAAGTATAAATACAGCTTAGAGTCCTTTCATCATTGACATTAAACATCTAAAAACTGATGTTCCATCTTTCTTGCTGGATTCTGACGCACATTCAGCAGGTCCTAATGCAGGATGTGTAAAGTCCTGTTAAAAATGAATGGCTGACATCAGACATCAAATTTTTCAAAACGGATGATCTGACCTCTCTGCAAAAACGTAAATCCTGTGTACTTTAATGGTCATGTAGGGATATACATGTATCCAAAGAGTTCAAACACAATCTGCTCCAAAGTCCTTTTGACACTAAATGTTCAATATGTTTGACATCAGACAACAAATTCCTCAAGACATTTACATTTCTTGCCACACTGAATTCCTTAGCATTTATATTAAACCGGCATGTACAGATACATGTACATTTCATCCACAAGAATCCAAATACGGGATTTAAGTCCTTTTGAAACTGAATGTTGGCATCAGACATCAAATTTGTTCAATACGTTGACATCAGACAGGAAATTCCTCAAAGCATTTATATTTCTGGCCTTCTTGCAACACTGAATTCCTGAGCATAATATATCAAACCATGAACAGATACATGTACATGTACATTACATCCACAAGAATCGATCCAAATACAGGATTTAAGTCCTTTTGAAACTAAACATCGACATCAGACGTCAAATTTGTCAAAACAGATGTTCTGGCCTTCTTCCTCATACTGCTTCTTGGAGACGGTCAGCTTGGAGAATTCTTTGGACTCTGTCATCGTCTTCCCTCCTTCCCATGCATACGTCACGGGGCTGAAAAGTAAAAAATTGAATGGAAAAAAGATAAAATGACAACTTATTCACAAATTCTTGGCATTGTTATTGATGTACTGTAGATGCTTCATCACCTGAAAACAAATTTGATTCATGAAGTATTTTTTTTTTTATATATCCTAGTTAGAATTCTGTTCTTTGTCCTACATATAATGGCGAACTTGAGACTACAAAATCATCAGAATATTATACAAACTTTTACACCCTGATGGAAAATTGGAACAGGTTGACACTAAACAATTTCAACATTCATTGAAGATAGAGTAGAGCTGATAACATGAACATGTTAGATATAAGCTACAAATAATATAAAACTGAATTAAAAATAGTTTCTTTCCTTTCGATATTTGTTTGTTTTTATGTGACACAAAAGTGGTACTAAACTATCAAATCAAATATTTACTTCCTCCTGGACAGCTATCATCAAGACCAAATCCATCCACCTCCCCCTCAACAACTACATTTTAAACAATTATCGATTGATAGAAACACTAAAATGTAAAAACATCAAAAGATCATATCTCCCCGAAATACACCAAAAACAATGCATCCTTGAATCAAAGTTTCATGCTTACTTTGGTGGAAGCGTGACTTGGACATCGTACTCGACGGGGGCCAGGGACCTGACGTCCTTCTCCACCCTCTCCTTGACCCCAGGGAAGGCACAGTTGCCGCCGGTCAGGACGATGTTACGGTAAAGGTGGGGATGCATCTCTGTGTGAGAAGCAAAAATACATGTACATGCAGGTGAGCTTTCTGCGGGCCGATTCACATTTCGGAATAACTTTAGAAAAAAAAAACATTGTTACAGAAGAGGTGGAGATGCATCTTTGTGTGAAAAATCAAGGTCTGTTCACACGAGGTGGGAACAACTTTGTGATGGCAAACTATAATGATGATATATTTCTGTGTGAAAAATCAAATACATAAATTGCTGAGCTTTCTGCGGTCTCGTTCACATTAGGTGAGTAAAACTTTGAGAAAAAAACGTTATTACCCTAGAGATGAGGATGCATCTTGTGTGACAAAAAAAAATACAGGTTTGCAGACTGGTGATTTGTCTGCGGCGCCCATTCACACCAGGTGGGAAAACTTAGAAAATGTGTAATGGCAAACTATAATGATGATATATTTCTTAATGAAAATTTTTAAAATTCACATTAGGTGAGTAAAACTGAGAAAAAAATCAAAGTTTGTCTAATTCCCATTGTGTCTACTATACTTATATGGTCTAATAATCATTTAATCATAAATATTTACTTAGGGATTGAATAATAAGACCTTATTCACCACTCTGTTTACCTTTTGGTGTAGCACTAATGGAATGGACGATGGCTTCGCTGATCCCCTTCTCTTGTATACTGATGTCTGAGGGGTGGAAGAGTATCTCCGGGACAGCAAAACGCTCATTGTTCATGCGGACAATCTGCAGTAAAAAGAAAGGGGAAATTATTTCCAAACATTTAAATGGGAATATTTACATTGCTTATTGTAAATAACTAAACAATATTACTCCTTTACGACCAATAATATCTCATTGTTAAAATCACTTTTGAATTCTTTGAATGTACATTGACACAAAAATTATGAAAAAAGGAGAAGGTGACGCTAAGCATTAAAAACATAATGTTAAAAGGCAATTATTTATATTTGATTCAATTGGAAAGATTTTTACAAGATTAATTGTACAGTGGAAGCCAGTAGTAGAATGCATTTTCAAATAGACATGTTTGGATTATAAAATATTGCATGATAATTAAACAAGTCTATTTATAACAATTAAAAGAAATGGCAATTCAGAAGTCACATAACAACCCACTTTGACTAAATTTGAGAAAATGCTTTAAATGAGGTATCTTTAGATGCTGAAAACAAAAAATATAAGTCTTTCGACGATTACAATAAAATATACCTCAATGCTATTCCATTTAATGTTTTCTACCAAGGTGTTTCCAATTACCGTCGAGCCTGTCTATAGCGACCTCCCAAGGGAAACACACAAAGTGGTCTTTGTAGACAGGTTCCTTTAGTACATGTTTCAATGAGAAACCATTTTCAAGGGAAACAAAAAATGTGGTCTTTGTAGGCAGGTGGTCACTAATGTAACGGTCACAAAGGTTCGTACGAACGATAATTTGGTACGAATCCCCCTGTTTTTCCATTGTCATCCCGAATTTCCATTGTCTGAAAATCGTTCGTACGGCGTTCGTAGCTGTTCAAAATGGCATTTGTGACCGAGGCTTAAAGCAGGTTTGACTGTGATTTGTTTTTTCCAGCTATCATACAGTGTACAGTACGTATTACAGTCAGTCGGGAAGTGATTTAAAGATTTATCTGTACCTGTTCGTTGGGTTTCTGCTTGCTACCGTCTTCTTTCACAAAGCCCCTCTTAACAGTGTGGAAGTCCGGAAGGACGTACTCTCGGCAAACTGTGTTTTCTTTTCCTTTTAACCTGAAAATAAATAATAATAATAATTCCGCTTTTATATAGCGCTTAATACAACTATAATGTCTCGAAGCGCTTTACAGATATACTATTACCCTGGTCATTGGATTCAATACTTGCCCGCACACACTGTGTGCACAATCTCCACTCCCTGGGGAGCATTCCAGCTAGGCGTTACTTGATGCTCAAAACTGTTTGACCAATGATAACAGAGGACAGATAACCTTTGACCCACTAGATCATCAAATCTAGGTTGTCTACATGGAAAGAAGAAGAGGGGAAGCCCTCGTAAAGTCTTTCTAGATGATTTAATCACAGAATGTGGAGTAACAGGATATGAAATGCTGAAACGGATGGCTCAAGACCGAGGTACTTGTGGAGAAGCTTGATGTAGAATTCTGATTGGGTCACTGAACCTGCCATAAACTGACAGATCACTATGATGATCAACAGCAATAATAAAAATAATAACTATGATAATAATTACAATAATAACAACAATTCACATCTAGGGCTACCCGTGGACTTACTTGGCAATCTCCATATCTTTGTAGAACTGGGATGACACGTAGCATACGTCCTCTTTGACCTGGTTCATGACGTACGTCTCATCCATGACATGCAGCTGACGGTACGAGATGATCTCCTTCAGGTGATTGGTCAAGAGTTTACCCCCCACGTTGACCCTGAAATGACATTTAAAGAGAAAGAGGAGATGAAAAATAATTTGTGAGTGATATCATTGTATAATGCAAGTGTGGAAGAACATGAGATAAAAAATGCTCCCTGAAAAGCATCGCTCTTCAAATGCCATAATATTCTAAATATGGCATGTACATGTAACATCATAAATATTGGACAGATTGTTATGCTACATGTTTGTGTAGTCCCATATACATCATTCTGTGTACAGTACAGTGCTTGTTACTTTACCAAGACTGGGCCAAATTTATTATGAATTTGATGACTCCTGAACCTTGCAGTACACACCAATATTTACATGCTACATGATCATTTTTTCTGATCCATTCCACACCTTTTCTTTCACAATGCAATCACATGACCAGAACTCAACTTTATCTTTAAAAGTTTACCCCCTCAATGACCTACAAATGACTGTAACTGTGATTGTTATACCTGATGTTGATCCTGAAATAACATTAAAAATCAGAAGTAGAGTTCTAATGCCTTAATGAAACTTTGTTGGATATCACCTTAAAATTTGATCATAACTGTTTCGTCCCCAAAGTTGACCCTGAAATGACTTTTTAAATGAGAAAAAAAAGTCTAATGCCTTTATCAAACTTTGTTGGACGTGACCTAAATAATCAATCATGACCGTTTCTTCCATGAGGAGAAGATGATGATACAAAAAAAATGACCCCTCTCAAATGACTGGTGAGGAGTTTTACCACCCTGGAAAAGAACAGATAAAATGCCTCCAAAATCTGTATCAAACTTTGTTGACAAACCATGTACCACAAGAATTAAAATAGTTTGATCTATGACGTACATGTAGAGCGGACAATACAATATACAGTAATCTCTCTCATATGACGTTGATCCTGAAATTACGATTGAAAGCACAAATATATTGCCCAATACCGGTAGTATTACATGTATATTTGTCAAACTGTATTGGATATGAGAGCAAGTATTGAAAACTGTTTGATTAGCAGCTGACGATATGAAAAAAAAGCTCTCTTTATGAGTTTTATCCCCCCCCCCCCCCGACATTGATTCTAAAACAGGAAAGAAAAACCATGCTTACAAAATCTCTGTAAAGCATAAAATGTTATTGGACATGACCTACATTGTAAATTCTAAAGAATACAACTTTCTCAGCCACGAGGTGCTGGGGATGAGATACGATATACTCTTGCAAATCATTGGTTAAGATTTTGCTTCCCACATTTATCCTGAAATGATGATTTTAAACAGGAACAGACTGCTTTCAAAATATGGAATAAACTAAGTCAGATATGACCTGAAATAATGTTTGAGTCTGCCTTGTCTATAAGACAGAGTGGGCAACATAACATAATCCCTTTCAAAGTATGAAACTAATTCTGTTAAATAAGTCTATTTTCCATGTTTTTTTCCTGGAAATGATGAGCTGAAATGGAAAATAATTGCTTTCAAATTCTTATCAAACTTTGTTGACCTTTATTGAGAATTAAAACTGTCTGGCCATAGGCTTACAGGGATCCAGTAACTTTGTCCTCGATCCTTTTTAAAAATCCTTGATTTAGCTAATGCTGCAATGATAATTATAAACCTTTAAGTCAATCAGGAGCCCTATGACTTTTACAAGCCTATCGTATGTCTGATTATCAAGATATTTATGATTGGAAATCAAATTTCATTCTTCAATTTCCTAACGGTTTTATAACACTACAGTCTATTGGGGAAAATGAGTATGGTAAAACCGATCACTCAAAGATTTTTACTTTGTTGAGGCACTTCATGTTCATTTTGAAGTGCACTTTTTTTTAGCGCTTCACTGTTACACCATATCACAGACACTGATAACACGTTGGGCCATGCATCTCAGATTTAACGTTGTTAATTGATGCCTTTAAAATGGAAATGAAATGCTTTCAGATTCTTATCAAACTTTGTTGACCTATATGTATATTGAGAATTAAAACTGTCTGGTGAATGGCTTAAAGGTAATACAAAGTTTTGGTAAATTTTGAAAATTGGCTGGATAGTGATTCTTTACAATTTGTATATATTTGGATGCCCCTGTGGATGTATAATAAGCACCAGAAAATTTAGCCCCTAAAACACTTCTGCTTTCGAGAAAATTTGAATTGAAAAATTTACCGGTGTTCCCGGTAAATTTTAATAAATTTCAAATAGCGCCTACGGCCAAACAATGGTAGCTGCGACCATGAAAATCTCAGAATATGTAGTTGTGGTATATAATTTCCAAATGGGAATAGCCAATCGGTCGATTCTAGTCAAGAAACATTATTTTATAGCTAAATTGATATCTTGACCATGAGAGGGAGCTATACAACATGAACAGCTTAATATTTACAATTTCATCACGTTAGACTCGATTTCAACAGCGACAACGGTTACTGAATATTGTAGGATCACATAATTTTTCCAATATGTTAATTTGAACCAAATTCATGACCCCATACCAAAACTTTGTATTACCTTTAATAATGGACAGTAAAAGATAATCTCTTTCAAAAAATTGTTGGGACTCACTTTGGAGTCTATCCTTTGTTTTCCAGAAAGGATAATTTGAAATGGAAAATAAATGCTTTCAGATTCTTATCAAACTTTGTTGACCTATATTGAAGATTAGAACGGTCTGGTGACCGGTCAAAGGCTTAAAGTGGACAGTGAAATATAATCTCTTTCAAATAATTGCTCCAGAAAGGATGATTTGAAATGGAAATAAAATGCTTTCAGATTCTTATCAAACTTTGTTAGAATGGTCTGGTGACTGGTCAAAGGCTTAAAGTGGACAGTGAAATATAATCTCTTTCAAATAATTGCTCCAGAAAGGATGATTTGAAATGGAAATGAAATGCTTTCAGATTCTTATCAAACTTTTGTTGACCTATATTGAGAATTGAAACTGTATGATCTATTATACAGTATATGGCTACAATCAACAACAACATCTCTATCAAATGCCAAACTGTACAGAAATAAATTACAGAGCCTTCATCTATATTACCAGGGCTGACCTTTCACAATGATTAAAAATCTAAGACTTTCATGTAGATCAGAAAAAAGACGATATTACTTTTTTGTGTAATACTTTTTTTTTCTTGAATTGTTGAGACTTGAGACATGCAGATTCTAAATTGGCACTTGAGAAAAAGTTTACTATGAAAATTATGGTTATGAAATGTATACAGTTGAATTCATAATATGGTGGGTGTGCATTGTGTACTGAAGGTGTGATATTATTATGAAGAAAAAGAAGAAGAAGAAGAAGAAGAAGGAGGAGAAGAAGGAGGAGAAAAAGAAGAAGAAGAAAAAGAAGAAGAAGAAGAAGAAGAAGAAGAAATATTTATCTTGCTTTGGATTCGGGAGAATTAGCATCACTGAAGTGGAAGATTAAAGAAGGCGCGGTCCAATTATTACCGCTAATCCCTACTCTTATAAAGCCATGAAAACAAAATTTTTAAAGACATGTTGACATTTTTCTCTTTAAGGAAGATACTTTAGGATAAACCTGCATCTGAAATATATTCCTGGAACTACATGTATGTTCTTATATTGGATGCCTAGTGGGGTATTTTTTTTAATTCCATATAAAAAAGGCAGGATTTACATGGAGGGCTGAGGTTTGTAAATAATTTGATATGTAGGTCGTATTGGTGAGGTGAGAGCACATATTTCCTACGCATGTGTTATTAAAGGGCCTTTGGAACATCAGATGAGAGAAAACGGTGCCAAGGTAGTGACTTCAATGCTAGATGTACAATTAAACCTAATCTGAAAGTTTGAGTGAAAACAGACCATTATTAATGATAAAATTGGGAAAAACTGATCTGATCGATTCCTTAATTCTCCCAACTATACTATTACAATTTAATTACATTTCAGGTGAATGTAAATTGTCACAAAGCTATGAAATGGCTCTATATATACCATTCTAGACATTTAAGTGATGAAAGATTTTTAAAAGCCTGTCAATTTTTTTCATGGAAAAGTGGTTGAGAAAATTCAAAAATGATTGGGAGAATTTACTGTCTTCAAAGAAAACCATAAATATCTTTGAGGTTTGAGAATTTTGTCAGGATTTTAATACCAGTAACATTTCATCCAAAAATTACACAGTTTTTGCATCAACCTTCAACAATGTTACTGAGTCACTTTAATATCATTCCACAAGTTTGGCGCCTTGCCCTTTCAAGATAATGGGATTTCCCTGGTCATCTTCACTGTATAGTGTCTCTAATTTTTTAAGTTTTTTTTTAAATTATAGATTTTAACTTCATTTCTTCTTTCCTTTTTTATTTAAAAAAATGTTTGTCACAGAACGTTTAATCTCTTTTATAATGAGGATTTTGTAGCTCTCCTCTTGCGTCAAGACAGAATTTAATTAAAAATAATCACTTGAAAGATACCATTTCTGAGAAGGCTCAGTGGTGATATTTACAGTACAAAATTGTAAATTAAAGGGATTGTGTATCTTTGCCTCAGATTCTAAGAGAAATCCTGGATTGAGCTCATGCTGCAATTTGATAACATTTCTGATGCGCTCATATATCCATCTCAAGGAGTGCTGAAGGTGCCTGATATTTCAGATTATCACGTTGAAGGTCAGTCCCGAGACTTTAATCTCATTGATAATCACGTCTATAAGAAGCCCATTACACACATATTACATAACTGGCGTTAAAAACAATTCAGTTTTTTTAATAATTTTTGGTAAATAATTGATAATAAATATTATATCCCACATACTAAGAATCTTGCAATCTGATTGGTCTAAACGAGGTCGCATGATAAATGATAGATAAGTACTATCTCCCTGCGATAGGACTTTTGTATTGTTAGTTTTTACTGCTGCCCCACTTGCCCCTTGAATAAGCATAGCAAAGTAGGTTACGTGAAATGTCAATGTCAATGTCAAATGAGCGCACATCGACTGTATATGCGTGTTGTGCTTTGTAAAATCTAGCTGAAGCTAAACTGTCTGCAGAATCAGTTCTTTTAATTATACAAAAATCACTTTAAATAGACCTTATTAGTGCGGTATGGTATGTAATCCTGTAGGATTTATTTGCCAATTTTGTTTGTTTTGTTTTGTTTTGTTTTGTTGTTGTTGTTGCTGTTTTGGCTTCAAAAGGGTCCCAATTGGCCAAAAATGATGAGGTTCAAATTTTCAGACCCCTCCTTCATATCCTCGGGGGTCCATATTGGGAGCCAAAATGGCTGATATAAAACGCAATTGGGAAATTTGGTGTCTTTGGGAAAATTTGAACCCCATCAATTTCTGATAGCTTGGACTCCAATGAATCCAAAAATGAACCTCCTTTAATCGGGCAATGTATACAAACTATTTTTATACTGTCATTGTATTATGCAGGGCTTTCTTGAAAAGCAGATCCACTGGCTTCCAGTGGAACTGAATAAAACTACCCTGTTGAAAGAAATCATGAATAAATAAATAAATTACACACACGCCTACTCATACCTGAATATCGCTTCTGCTACTTTCTGGCTGTTGTAATAAGGTGCTATATGGGTAAAGGAGTATCCGCTGTCTACGATGAGGCAACATCGGTGCTCGGGATTTTCAGACTTTCTCTTGTGTGCACTCAGGGTACCCGCTGAAAGATTGACAAGTCGTAAAGAAAAATAGGATTGTATTGTAGGTCAAGTTTTCAGGGTTCATCACCATCGTCTTCGTCATCATCACCACCACCACCACGATCATGATGATGATGATGATCATTATCAATACCACCACCACCACCATCATCATCATCATCATCATCACCATCATCATCATCATCATAACCATCATCATCATCATCATCACCATCATCATCATCATCATCATCATCATCATCGCCACCACCACCACCACGATCATGATCATGAAGATGATGATCATCACCACCACCATCACCACCACCACCACCACCACCATCATCATAAATCATCATCATCATCACCATCTCCCTCATCATCATCATCATCATCATCATCATAATCATCATCAATCCCCAATTATCATCATCATCATCATCTCCATCATCATCATCATCATCATCATCGTCATCGTCATAATCATTATCATCTTAATCTTCATCATCATCATCATCATCATCATCATCGTCATTGTCATCATTGTCATCATCATCATCATCATGTGCTGGCTGCAGCTGAGTTGGATTTCACTCTTTGACACCACTTGCTCTTTTCAATCATGACCTTAGGAATGTCTACTAACTTACAATTAAGATAGGATTATACAGAATTATATGCATGAAACTATGGGGGCGTCAGCCCTTTTTTTTGGGGGGGGGCAGGTTTACACCTTGATTAAATAATGTTCTTTTGAGTGTTATGCAACTTCGAGGGGGAGCCTAACGCACAAATGTAAACTGTTCTATTTATCTCTGGAACTTTTCATCTCTCCCTTTCTAAAACAGGAACATTATGATTGTTGTTCCCATGGAAAAAAATGCAGCTAATGAAAAAATGAATTCATAATTCATATAATTTAGCCAAGTCAATGCACTAGTGCCCTTTGCCGTCTGTCCCCTGGCTGCTTACTTAGCGGTAAAACAAACAAACAAACAAACAAAATCCTACATTTGATTCTTCAAAGTTGACTTTTGATATTGGTAAACCACGTTTGTAAAATCTGTACACCATTTCTTACCATTTATTCTTAACAAGGCCTTGAATTGGTACTCCTCAAAGAAGATTTCATTCATAGCCTCTTGGATGGACGAGAAGTTGAAGTATGGTTCTGTGACAACGGCCGTCGTGTCTGGGCATTCCAGTCCCAGGAGCTCTTTGCCAAACATGTAGTCCCATACCTGCCTCTGCACGTCCCAGTTTACAAGGTAACCCTGCATGGGTGAAAGGACAGAAAAATACGAGTTTCCATGCTTTACGATAATGGCACCAACTACAGTGTACATGCCCTCTTACAGACAATACTATGAATAGGACAGAAGAACTTGGATGTGCAAAGTTGGTCCTACATGTCACTGGTCCAATGCAAACTAAAGCCCATTCATAACAGGACCAATGACACAAGGCTCATGGGAGAGATGGACCCTACGAAATATGAATCTGACATTGGACTGATGGGACTAGACAAATAGTACTTCACTTAGGCTTAACCCCAACCCAAACCAAGAACTACTCAAGCGGTATCTAAGGGCCTTATCCCATCAAAAATCATTTGTCTTCATCACCATCTCTGTGATAGCCCTTTGAAGATTACCGGAAGAACAAGAAAAAGAATGACCTTAACAATTTGTATGACTTCAGGAAGTTCAGGGACATGCATAGAACTAACAAGAGCGATGGTTCATCATCAGTGTTCCTGCATGTGCTCCTCATATAAATGATTCTCATCATAACAACAGCAATATATTCCCAGAAACTACACCACCCACCCTTCCCACCCCCAGCTAAATTTAATTTAAAGATAAACTTGAGTTCTGGTAATGCAATTGCATTGTGAAAGAAAAGGTGTGGAATGGATCAGAAAAGTTGATCATATAGCATGTAAGTAATGGTGTGTAATGCAAGGTTCTGGAGTCATCAAAATCATCATAAATTTGGCAGAGTCTTGGTAAAGTAACAATCACTTACACATAAAGATGTATATGGGACAACACACATGGCGTCGGGGCTAGTAGTACCCTGATTTCCTTATCTTTCTATGCTCATTACTCAGCCAGCATACATTTTCTTCCAAAATTGTTTGGCACATGACATTTATTTGTAATCTTGAACATTCAGTGTAAGTTTTGTTAGATTCTGTGAGAATTGATTTTCTTTTTTTACCAGAACTCAAGTTTATCTTTAAGATTTATTCAAGGGTCTTTTTTCAGAAAATTGAAATTTACCTTCTGAAACGGAAGCATGTAGTAGAGTGCGGAAAGATCTCTGCAGTCCTCGATCTGGTTACCAATGAACTGCTTTCTCCTCTCACTTTTAGACTTGGAGATACAGTTTGGTATGTGCCTGCCGAGTAAAAACAAAGAGAACAAAATGAGGAGGTGCGATGGCTCAGTGGTAGAGCAGTGGTCTCGTTACCGGGAGGTCCCGGGTTCGAAACCAAGTCAATGCGCTAGTGTGCTTTGGTAAGGCATTAATTCTTAATACCAAGTCCCTCAGAGAGGACTAAAAGCTGTTGGTCTCCTAGTTGCTTACTGAAAAGCATACTTTCTTAGCAGTCAGGTGAAACAAACAAATTAAGAAACGTATGCGCAATATGGATTATGAACCAAGTTTTTGGCATCATATTTTTTCATCATTTGACATAATTATCAAGGTAAAGCTAAAACGATTACTTGAAATAGTACTGGTTCATGATTGTTGCATCTGCAATATTGTTTTACGAGTTGTATGCATTGTTTTTTTTACACGATTCACATTCAGAATACATGTGTTCCATTCCTTTTTTAAAATGGCGAAGAAGGAAATTTTGATCCCCTTAACTTTTGGCGTGGTATTCTTCCACTGGACTCAAGACATGTCGTAACTGGTTCTGCCTGGTTTCTTGATATACCTGTATATTCTTTTGTTACGCAGATTTTCTACTGCTACGCAAAGTGCATATAACTTTCGTATGCTTAGCTAACCAATCACGCTGCCATGTTGATTGGGGTTTTGCTCTAATAAACCAGTGGGATTTTTTTATATTGGCACGCACAGACTGTTGCTGTTTTGGGGGTTATAATGTTACCTTTTTTTATGTTGTCCAAATTTTGTCCCTGCACCTCTGGCAGGGGTTTCGACTGCTGCTCCTATTCACATCGCAATTTGGAGCGTTTGATAATTGTCTTCATGGATGTGATTCAACTTTTTTTTTACTCCATGCAGAGCTATAAGAGCAATCTAGTATTGGTTTTCCCAGTCTGCATAATTATTTTCACAATATTAACAGCACGTATTTATCGTCATCGTCGTCGTAGCATCTTGTATTTTCGATCTTCGTTAGTAGACCCTAAGTCATTTTGACTGTTGCTGTGGTTCAAGATCTATTTTTGTCTTAACTCAATGCGTCTCCGAACCGATTTTTATTATCATGGACATTGTATTTGTACGTTGACATCTTCACCTGTTCACTGACTTCATCTACGTCAATACGACATCATCATCTAATCATCGCCGACATGCTAGCTGTTGTCAGCATCAATATTTCTGTCTTCGCTGCGCCGCAGATGCTGATTTGGTTAATCAAGTTTGTTTGAATGTTTGGCAGTTTGCTTTTGCTGATAACGATTAACGGATCTGATAGATTTTTATTTTCAAATTGATAATTCATGCATTGCATTGTTTGTTTAGGTCTACTTTCTAGTTACTAGACTAGTGCAGATTTATAACAGGGCTGGTCTTTTGACCCGCCGTAACTTTAGGGACATACATGTGCGCATTAATTAGCATTGACTTCTATGCTTTGCAGGAGTGTGCGTACCCGTCTGTTCTATAGAAATATCAGCGACAGGCCAGCTAACAGAAATATAGATGATGTGGGACTACAACAATGCGTAACGTATTTCGATGTTGGCTGTAATCAGCTCTTTGTATTATAGTTTGCACTAAAACCGTAAAATCTTATCATTCCATTACAGTGAAAAAGATATGTATGTTGACAACAATAAGTTCGTGCCTACCTGGGATCTTTATCAGATGCTAGTCCAATTTTAACGTGGTAAGCACCGTTATCCAAGATGACTGTGGGCGCCGCCATTTTGAAAAATTGATCTTGATTGACTTTTGTTGTTGAATATTTGACGTCATCATCATTGGTCCTCGGCGCGGCGCGAAGACAAGCAACGTTGGATCAGATAAAGTAAAGGAAAGTTGGCTAAAGCCGGGGCTAAAGCAAAGTTAAGTAAAGTAAAGTAAATTAAGGTAAGGTAATTAAGGTAAGGTAAGGTAAGGTAAAGTAAAGTAAAGTGAAGTAGAGTAGAGTTGAGCCCTGGACTTGAGTAATTAAAGTAAAGTAACATAAAGTAAAATATATGGTAAAAATCGAGCTAATCTGATCATTTAGCCCTACGTGAATAAGTTTTTGTAGATGAAAAAAATGTCTTCTAATTACAATAACTATCTTTATGTTCAAAGCTTATCAGGCTGAGAAGGATTCGGGAGAAGGATCTCTTTGTTTATGCCGGGTATTTAATGAATTATTCATAACTTTTTATACATAACCACGCCTTCAAGCAGCTGTTCAGCGTATAGATGTCTATAATGGCAATCCTTCCAAGTTTATGATAATGTAAATATTTACCGTTGATGATGTAATTATTATGATTTTGTTATTATCATGATTAGTATGTTGTTGGAAAAAGATCATGAAGAAAATGAATAAGATCAAATGAAATAATGATATGTTTCCAGTGATGCGGCCACGAGGGAAAATATGGATGGGAGAAAATGGTAAGTTCATGACCAGTGCAAGCCAAACTTGGAGATTTATCTCCAATATTATTTTATATTCTTGTGATTAATTCGCTAATTTTTAAATATAAATCATTTGCAATCTAAAATAATTTCAAACGCTCTATCTTTCTTCTTCTTATTTGTTTAGCCTTCAAAAGCCCTTTTTTTCTTCTGACTTTTATGCTTACAATATTATAGAAATAATACGATTGCCTTGAGATAAGAACATCCCTCGATCCCTATCATAATTTAGCTTTACCATTCTGATTTCCACTCTGTCTGTCAGCGGCTCTATATATCATTTTCTCTCTCCCTCTCTTTCTACCACCTCTCTCTCTCTCTCTCTGTAATAATAATTATAATTAATAATAGATTTTATTTCTAGAGCGCTAAATACAATGATTCTAAGCGCTTTACAAAAAAATGGCGATTCTCAGACACTAGGCCTACATTCAATATCTAATTACAAACTATAATTAATATAATTATCAACCTACATTAGTTCAAAATATATTAACACAGACCAGGCTTGGCACAGATACATCAAGCCAATAGAATACAATTAATTTTAGGCCAAAAACATTACAAATTCAGATTAAGGCAATTACATTTTATGTTCAATCTTCTTAATATATACTCTTCACCTCCTTCCCCCGACCGTCCCAGCTTTCTTGAATCTATCCACCAGCCCCCTAATTGTCCCTTAATCATATTCTCAAATAACAACTTATCACTAATAATATTTAGGTATGCGCTCTTCAAAATGGCTTAATCGGCAATATGATTGTGATGCAGTGGCAGAACACTTTCCCTTTTTGTTCTAACACACATTAATATGACTAAAATTCAAACAATATAATAATAATAATAATAATAATAATTAACAACATTTGTATAACGCTTATCACAAAATATGTCTCTAAGCGCTTAAGAAAAATAGAAATAGAAGGAATTACAGCCAAATATTAAGTTATAGATAATAGATAGTGGACAATCGAGGGGGCTGCATGAGCCAGGACAGTATATATTCTTTGTAAAGGTTCTATAATAATATGCTATCCATGATAAATTTTGAGCAATGCCCCAAGGGAGAAAGCACAGAGGGAAAAAATGTGTACTACACGACAAACGATAGTTATCCGTGACTACATCACAATCCACTGACCAAACGGCCAATTTTAGATTTGCTTAGACTTAGTGATCTCATATTTCAAACATTCATAACTTTCTAATTTATTAGTCTCTTTAATTTTATTTCAATTTGTTTGCCATTCTGTTTATCTAATTTTTCTTCTTGATTACAATTGATCTTGTTACAAGGGTTGGAGAACCCTATTAAAGAAGGTGTGTGTATAGGGGAAGGGGGAGGGTTGGGCAATATGATATGGGCGACACACCGGTTACATCCTAGGTTAGATGACCATGCTTTTCACGCGTCTCTGTCTCTGTCCCTGTCTCTCTCCCTCTCCCTCTCTCTCCCTCGCTCTCTCTCTCTCTCTCTCTCTCCCTGACATTGTCTCTATCTGCCTCCCCTCTTTCTCTCTATGTATCTCTGTATATTTCTCCGTCTCTCCCTCTCTCTCTCCGTCTCTCCCTGACATTAGGGACTTTTAGATTCGCACGAAGACAATAGGTCTATGCTACGATCGACGTCCTTTTAAAGCACTGCCTTGAATGGAAGTACCACGTATCAGTCCACGCAAATCTAAAAGTCCCTATTGTCTCTATCTGCCTCCCCTCTTTCTCTCTATGTATCTCTGTATATTTCTCCGTCTGTCTTTCTGTCTGTCTGTCTGTCTGTCTCTCCCTCTCCCCCTCTCTCTCCCTCTCCCTGACATTGTCTCTTTCTGCCTCCCCTCTTTCTCTCTATGTATCTCTGTATATTTCTCCGTCTGTCTTTCTGTCTGTCTCTCTGTCTCTCTGTCTCTCTCTCTCTCTCCCTCTGCTATCTCCGTCCCTCCGTCACCTCTTCTAGATCTCCCTCCGCCCTCCTCTCTCTCTTCCCCGTTCCCCTCTCCTTATCTTCTTTCTTGCCTTTTTTCATTGTGCACTACGTTTCTTCCTCCCCTATTTTTCTTTCCTCCTTCTGATCGTCCAAAGTATGAATTGTCCTTCCCCCCCATCAAATATGAAACATTATTAATACGGTATTAGTTTTTCCAAAATAAAAACTTTATTTCTAGTGCATCAAGAAAATAATCTATACGATTCGAAATGGTATATACATGTACATTAAATTGTTACTTCACCATTGTATTGGCTCGTTTATTACGTGTTATACTAGGTATCATACTTTACATTTCGTATTTTTTATGAACTGAATATTGATATTCTTCAATGACGTTTAATAAAGAAGAAAAACACCAACACAGTAAAATAGGTCAAGTTAAAGGGATAGTTGAGTTCTGTTTTCAGACCGCAAATGCCTTCAAAGTGCATGGTTATTGCTCTTACTCTTATCTATGACATTTCTAGTGCCCTTTTAGAAACTAAAATTTCAATGAACGGTTAATTTTAGACCAAAAAATGTGTGAGTTTAGCCAATACGATCATACCAATACAGCTCCACTTTCAAAAAAACACGGCGACCGTTAATTAATTTTTTAATTAAAAATAACAATACATGGTCCGGCTGGTTGTGCGTAATAATAAGCAACACGAAAATGCCAACAAAAAAGATACAGCGGCATTGGCTGAAATACGACGTAAAAGCCGTTATTTAGTTTTTTCAATGGTTTTTTCAAATTTTTCAAAATATCTAATTTTTGTGGTGGTACGAAATTGTTATATTTATGGACATTTCAGCCGTCTCTGAACCGATTTTGATCAAACAAAGATGAATTTGTCATTTAAATATTATGTTCTTTTAAATTTGACACTCAGTTTTTCATTATCTCACAAACAAATTATTTTGTGTAGCGCCCTCTGCAACAGAACTCAACTATCCCTTTAAATGTTGTTTACAACTTTTGTAACTTTCTTCCATCTTAATTCCAATCTTGGGAATCCGATTTTCCATACAGGCTTTAACCATACCGTCGGTATCTTCAGAGACAAAATGAACACGTGTGTCAATCACGGGGGAGGGGGATTATACATTTTAATTAGGTGAGGGGGACGGCATGTACATATTATTATACACCCCCAATTTTGAAGGGAAAAATATATCACAAATCTAATCAAACTGACAACTGATAATTATCGCCCTTCTGCATGGTTCTAAACAGAGCAAGAGACGAAATAGATGGAGTTCCATTTTTAAAGAAGAATGGATAAAATATAGGCTCCTATATACATTTTGATGTCGAATACTGAAAAAGAAATGTCAGATTAAACTTTGTAGTATATCCAATTAAAATTTAGACAGGTTAAAAAGCCTTCAATTGCACTAATGGACCCCACGACACTTTAAATGTTTGTATCACTGACATGCTTTCAATTCTACAATAATGTCTTATAAGTTTTTGCACTGCTGATTTTTTTTTAGGGATTTATGAAAATATAAAACACCTATTGCAATAATTGCCTCGAAGAATCAAACTCTGACGTAGGCCTATCTTTGGATTATCAAATAGAAGGCTTGGGTCTGGGCAAGGTACAATAATGTATGATTTTTTTTTTTTTTTTTTTTTAATGTTGCAGTGTATAGAATGTTTGTTCAATGAGGAATGACTCTCTCTAAATTCTATCATAATTATGTCAGCGTTTGTGATTTCATGCACGATTTAGACATTTTTATAATAATGTTGATGATTCAAGTAGATCGTATTACTGCACAGTTCCTATGCTCTACATAAACACTTCTTTTATCTTTTTGCACGCGAATAAATTTACAGTATAGGCCTCCGATCTTCTGGGAGCCTTCAAAGGGCAAACGTGCCAGAGGTCGCCCAGCAATGACTTACATTGATCAGCTAGAAAAGAGGACACTTGTCTACCAAGGCAGGAACTCCCAAAGATCATAGAGAATAGAACTGAGTCGAGAAAAAAAACTGTACATTCGAGCTAGTTGTACAGTAGAAGGAGGCATAATACAATCTACCGCATACTATACGATCTGATTGCGATTCGATTCGCAAATGTGACCTAGGCATACTCATTGAGAATGGATTCCACTATTTTGAACTTGGATTTCCAATCCCCCTTAAAGATACTTTGTC
Source organism: Strongylocentrotus purpuratus (assembly GCF_000002235.5). Taxonomy (NCBI): domain Eukaryota; kingdom Metazoa; phylum Echinodermata; class Echinoidea; order Camarodonta; family Strongylocentrotidae; genus Strongylocentrotus; species Strongylocentrotus purpuratus. The sequence continues at coordinate 8,727,841 of NW_022145602.1, read as the reverse complement.
CCTTTTGCAGCCAATATCACATTGCAGCAATCATGAATATGTCATGTGTGTCCTATCTGTGAAATTTAAACGTTAGCAGTGTCCTAATATTCAAATTATGCAAGGAAACACGTTTACTTGCAAGACTTCACTGTCAGACACTATTGAGTGACTGACTGGCTTTTTTCCTTCTTTGGTAATAACATACATAAAATCTGAAATCTGAAATGACCACATGGAACAGCATCGACGAAGGGTCAGCGAGCACCATGAATATTTTAAGAAATTTACTTCCGGTTGAGCGCTCCGCTTTCATCCTGATTGGGTAGAAGACAAAGAATCGAACTGCTTACTTTGCAGTCCGCATTATTATACACCACTTGTCGGGGCTTGGCTTTGTGGTATAATTTCGAGGGCCCTGTAAAACTCTAGAAAAACGGAAGAGAGAAAAAGAAATAGAGGGAGATTATTATAAATACATGGACTTCAAACACTTAAAATGAGGAAGAAACACAACAAAAGAATATTGGAATAAACATGAAGAAAGAGAGAGAGAGAGTTGACGTTAGGAAAGCTTAACTAAGACCCTAAAATTGACAATCGTGGGATCTTCTTGTCGAAAAAAAAGTCATTTGCATAATGCACCAACTCTTTGTTACTTAAATTTGCTCAAAACGCAAAAGAAACAAATAGTTAGATAAGTTAGAAAATACAAATAGATCTACTGCAAAGAATTTAGTTGAAAGATGACTTTGTAGGGCAATTTTAACAATTTAATTTTCCCCTTAAACACTGTACCAAGCACCATACCCAACTCTAACCTAAACCTAACCTAAATTCCAATGGTAACCCTATTTCTGAACCCTGCTTTTTTGACGAAGTAAAGTGCGGGAAAATTATTGTCGCCGAGCTGATTAAAGGGATTGGGTATCTTTGTCTCAGATTCTTTAGCAAAATCCTGGATTTAGCTCATGCTGCAATCATAATTAAAACCTTTAGGTCAGTCAGGATTCCTATGCCTTTTACAAGCCGATCGCCTGTCTGATTATCAAGATATTTATGATTAAAATTGAAATTTGAAAACCCTTTTCCCCAACAGTTTTTATTACAGTACAGTCTACTGGGGTAAAACCGGCCACTCAAAGATTTTTACCCTTTTTGAAGCGCAATTTTGTTTAGGGCTTCAATATTACACCATATCACAGACACTGATAGCACATAGGACCATGCATCTCAGATCTTAGGAATCTCAATGATTGTACTTACCATCATAAGATATAATGCTGTCTTGATTGGTATCAATGAGCTCGAATTGATGAATTGCTTCTATTGGATTTAGAGGGGTTGATGAAATGGTTCTCATTGTTTCCATGACCTCTCTCAAACTGTAATAAGATGGTACAATTGAATGGTCAAATAAAAAAGAAGAAATTGTTTCACAATGAAGTATAATGAATTCTGTGCTGCCTCAAACGAAAGAAGAAGAAGAAGAGGAAGCAGCAGAATAAGAAGAAGAAGTAGTAAAAGAAGTAGACGAAGAAGAGAGGAACAAAAAAAAAAGAAGGAGAAGAAAAACAACACCAACAGCAACAGCAACAAGAAGAAGAACAATAATAAAAAAAAAAAAAAAAAACAACGATGTAGTAAAACAAAGAAACAACATTCTGGAGTGTGCATGGCTTGTGTGTGCGTATTTAGATTATTATGTAACATGGATATCGGGCTGAAGGGGCGCCAGCATGACCGGGGAAAAGGAGGGGGGCGGGAACCACTAGTCTTACTCGATGTATGAAATACCAAAATATAAGGGCAAGAGGCTTTTTAATCTCCCCCTCGTTCTCACTTTCTTTTCCCCCTTTATAATCTTACTTGATTAGGGAGGAGGGAGGGACGTGCATATGTAGTAAACTGAGATTAAACTGCTCTAATTATCGTAGTGGGTCGTTTATGCAAACGGAGTAAACCAAGAACTATAGGGGATAATGATGATAATGATTATGATGATGATGGTGATAATATTAATATTAATACTACTACTACTACTACTACTACTACTACTACTACTACTTTGTTACTACTAATAATACTATATAACTACTACCGCCGCTACTACTACTTCTACAGTACTACGACTACTTCTGCTACTACTACTGCTACAACTATTAATAATGATAGTGATATCATATGATATTTATAATGATTTCATTTTGATGTTTTTTATCTTTTGCCGAATAAATGTGAATTTGAATATCAAAATTATGAATGATAATAATAACAATGATAACTATAACAATAACGGGCCACTGCAATACATACCTCAATCGTGCATCTCCGTTCTTATCAAACGTTTCAAACATCACTAAGGCATCTTCTTCTTCCGGCTCGGTTTCTTCGTTTTCAGGAGGAGTAGCTTCCAAAAATTCAACCTCGTCTAATCGCCCATCCTCTTGGTAGTGCACAGTCACGTAAGAGGAAGCACAGACAGAAAGAGAGAGAGAGAGAGAGGGGGGGGGGGGGGAGGAAGATCAGACAAATTATTACGCTGGTAAATTAACACGGCCTATCACTTCTTTTTAAAGGAGATTAATGGAGAATTTTATAATAAGACTACGTATTATGATTGATTTGTGTAAATTAGGATCCGGAGGAGGAAAAATTGAAACGAATAAAAGAAAAGAATAGTATAATAAAGTCGACAACATATGGAATACTAGATAATGATAATTATTTGAATGGAAAGACACCACCGTAACCAAATCTTTTATGAGTATTTCTGCAACGGTTTGTGTGCTTCAGTTTTCTCCATGGGCTCTCCAAAAGGACTAAATAAAAGAGATGGTGGAACAAAAAATATAGGATAATGAAAGAGATATAGAAAGAGAGAAGAGGAGAAGGAGAGGGAGAGAGATAGAGGAAGGAAATGAGGAATAGAATGTTGTAAAGAGAGAAAGAGAGAGGGAGAGAGAGAGAGAGGAAGATGAAGTGTGCGTGTGTGTGTGTGTGTGTGTGTGTGGCTACATCACAATGCTAAAAATTGCAACAGGGTGTTGCGTTGTCGGTTTCAGAACTGCCTTGACGTGAATATCATCTGGTGACAAACCGTTACAACTGATACAATGTCCAAGGTAACTGAGTTCTAACAAGTGAAACTGACATGTCTTAGGGTTCAAGCGTAAGCCTGCTGATTACAGCTTTGCTAGTACACCCTGTAGTAGCCTGTTACGTTAATCTTTGTCCTTTCGATACAAAATGGTCCCTTTCGTTCCAAATACTTACCATTTACATCATAGGTTCTGAAAATCCCTCGCAGCTGAAAGACCAGGATATCCATGTCGGTTTTGAGTCCTGGACGACGTTGAAGAAACAGAGACATCTCGAGTGGAATGATATACCCGTCCACATCGACATCGTATAGATCGAAGAGACCTTAAATCATGATTGACGAAAAACAAACATGATAATAACATAATAATAACATCATTATTTTTGAAACAGAGAGAAAAACAAAAAACTTAACAAATACCAAGTAGATACATGAAGAGTCATATTATTAATCAATGATATAAATTAAATTACATCCATTAGGCACGCGCGCACACACCCACACACACACACCCCACATACACAAATATACGAATCATATTAAGTAGCCACAAAAGTTGATAACAAATTATTCAATAAATTACTACGACAGAGCTTTTTAAACCTGGATAAGATAAGTTTTAAAAAATATTTGTAAACAAGAAACAAGAAACATTTTAGGCGTCATTGTTATAAACAATCTTGTCTGCAGCTGCAAGAGATTAATCCCTCATTTAAACCCTACGGCAATTGATGATGCAGGTTTTAAGATTAGGTGTGTATTTTTTAGAATCCTTATTTTAGCCCACGATAATGTGATCCAATAATGCGATAAAGACGGGAAAGTTATATGAATGCTAAATAGTAGTAAAAAAGCTTTATTTGTGATAATGATTTCAGGAGACTTAAGGCAATAATTCTGAGTAAATTTCAAGAATATATCAAGTGCTTTTAGAGATAGGAAATTCAAAAGGCGTTACGAATGTTGAGTTGATAACGATTTAGCAGATGAACGGGGGATATGGCTCCCTTGAGCCCTTTAGATACGCCTTGGTAAGTGCTCTAGGATTCTTTATCCATCTCGAATAAACAATATTGTAACAACCATTGCATGAAAAGAGTTTGAGGGATGTATTTCAAATTTATTGGCAGCAGTGTCTACAACTTACCTTTCATTCTTAGAAGACTAGGAGTATCTGTATAATTCTTTATTAACTGGGCATCAGATCTATGATTTTCTATAGAGGCAGAAGCTGCTAGAGCTGCTGATAGTGCTATGATGATAGTCGATATTACAATCGCTTGGAGACTGCAAGTAAACGAGATAAAACATGTGATTCTTAGTTTTGATCAGGAAATAGTATTACTGATAAACCTGGAATTATCAAAGCTGTTGAAATTGCATTAGTTTTGTTTTCTTTCAAAGACATTATTAAAGAATGTCTGTATTCGTTGCTATCCATTTTTTTCTTGTTGTTATTGGTGTGGTGGTGGTGGCGTTTTAAAATAGCGTTGTGAAAGAAACCTTTGCTTATTTAGATGCGAGAAATTGTGTATTGCGGTGTTTAGAAATCACAGAAACTTTAAAGATTTCTAATGAAAATTGCAAAAGAATATGATCGCAAAGTCTTTCAATAAATGACCTCCTGAAAGTATTAATGAACTAATGAAGTCGTAATGATTTTTTTTGGGAAAAAATACATAATTTTCAGAACGTTATCTGAATGAATGAGATTATGAGATTAATATATTGTGTTATAGAATTATCAAGATTTTCTCAAAGTTACTAAATCTTGCTGAAACCCACCCCCCCCCCCCAAAAAAAAAAAACACTGGATACATATAAAGGAGTACATTGGACTTCAGACAAAATCTCTTTCATCAACTGGCATCAATAGCTTAAATAATAATAATAATAATAATAATAGTAATAATAATAATAAAGTTACTTATAAAGCGCTTACCACCGAAGTCTCTAAGCGCTATAACACACAAAATAGACTGATATAAAATTACATATTAAACCAAACTAAAAAGTGCAAATAAACTTACAAATTACAATACAAATGGAATACAAAACACAGTGAACAGAGTTAATTAATTATCGAACACAATTTTGAATAAATGTATTTTAAAGGTACTATGTCCCATTTGCAGGCCAAAAAAATGAAAAAGTTAAATTCCAACTGCATTTGAAAGATAATACTAATTTAGAACTTCCCTAAAAAAGGTGAGGCTTGAAATTGTCTTCAAGTGGGAAAATAACGACTATTAGATGTCAAATCTACTTTAGGGCTATAGAGCCCAAAAGTAATAGTCTTGATTTTCAGACAATTGTACCGAATGGTCATACGTTTTATGCTGCGCAAAGATTCAATCAGTTTAATCTTGGCCATCACAAGAAGTGGGTTATTGATGTAGACAAATGCTCATGTACCCTTTACAACTCTTTTCATGTATGTTATTACCAAAGAAGAAAAAAGCCAGTCAGTCACTCAATAGTGTCTGACAGTGAAGTCTAGCAAGTAAACGGGTTTCCTTGCAAAATTTGAATATGAGGACACAACGTTTAAATTTCACAGATAGGACATACATGACATATTCATAATTCCTGCAAAGTTGTACAGAATTTGAGATTGGCTGCAAAAGGGACATAGTACCTTTAAGACTAGTTTGGAATAGGTTAACGGTTTGACAGTTTATGACATTTAAAGGTAGATTGTTCCAAAGTTCAGCAGAAGCTTTGCAAAAAGAGCGATTACCATAAGAAAGAGTTGACACAGAAGTAGATATGAGGTTTAATTGTGAAGAAATTGCGTGGGGGTTTGATGGCTTGTATACACCAAAGTATTTCTAATAATTGAAAGTTAGGATTCCTAGAAAAAGTTTCAATTGTTACACTCTTAATGTCAGCGAGTAAATTGTGCCGAGTAAAACAAGTTGAGTAACAAAATGAGCAATTCAGTACTCAAGCTGGAGTAAGACCTTGATTTTAGTGGTACTCGTCACCCGAGTAATTTGTTACCTTCGATAAAGAGTAAATCAATGACTCAACATTGAGTACGAATTTCGTTTGTATCAATTTTGAGTAAACTACGGTTGGGTATTACGCTGCGGCAGGTGATAAATAAATCAACATTGATCTCTTACCCGAATTTACCTCGGGTGCGAGTGAAAGTTGGATCGATGGAAAGTGCAACTAGCTGTCAATATGCATGTGACACCTGTTCTACACATTTTTACATAATAGCAGCTGTATGTTCCTTTGTCTACCTAAGGAACTGGATATTTTGTACTCTTTCATTGTCCGTCATGTGCATGTCTCGTGCATGCATGTGCGCGTGCAGAAAGATGCGAAAGAACTGAGATACACTCTTAGAAAAAAGGGTGCAAAAAAGGGTGCAAAATAAGAGTTTGCACCCTTTACATAAAAATGAACCCTATTGAAGGAAAAGGGGTTAAAAAAAGGGTGCAATATAAGATTTTGCACCCTTCCCACAAAAATGAACCCTATCGACCAAAAGAGGGTGCAAAATAAAAGTTTGCATATTGCATGCATATTCATGATTACTTTCCACGTGTTCACATAAAAATACATTTATCATGATTTGTTAAGCAAATTATGACAATGCACATCAATTTTTTGATTTTGTATTTTCCTTTGGCAATCATTAACCAATATATTATTTTGTCTGATCATGTTACAATTACATTCACGTTTTAGCAATAGATATATTGATTATATGATTACTAACCAAGAAACATCATGCATGTTTAATATGTATTTGTGTACGAGCAAATTTTACCAGTATTCCTCGATGATGGGTGCAGGATTGCACCTTTTAAAGGGTGCAGGATTGAACCCCTAAAGGTGCTGCTATTGCATCGGTTTGCACCCCTAATGGAGTAAAAACATGTACTTAACTTAGTACATGATTTTACTCAATATTGATTGAGCAACTAAGCGTTACCCAGAAAACATACTCAATATTTGAGCAAAAAAATCGCTCAAACAATTTGAGTCAAAACATGTACTCGTTAATTGAGTAAAATTTGGCTCAACTCATGAGCAGTTTCTTACTCGACATGAGTTGATTACGTTTCTACCCAGTACTGAGTAAAAAAGGAAACCGCTAAACAAAGAGTAAATATTGAGTAAAGGTTGACTCATTCAAACTGAGTAGAGATTTAGTCTTTTATTGAGTAATATTTTTACTCAACAGATGGGTAGATTTGTTACTCAACACATGCTGAGTAAAGTTTACTCAAAAGTCGGGTGGTTTCCTTTTGACCACCCAAAAGAGTAACATTTTGACTCAAATTGAGCAGTTTTTTTTTAGAGTGTATAAAGAAATTCTTGGCTTGCGCCGAGTCGATAAAAAAAATCGTGCTTGATCTTGTAATTGAAAAAATAAGTCTTTTTTTTTTCTAGGAACCATGGGGATTTGAACCTGCAATCTACCGCTTGTCGTGCAGCGACTCTTCCACCATGCCATCACTGTTTCATAGCATAATCTAGTCATATTTCTAGTCGCGTTGTAGATAAGGGCATTTCAAGAGTAAAACCTTTCAGGTGCTATTGCTACCAGAATAATATTTTCTATATTGATAAAAGACCTGGATAGTTCACAAGCAGTTACTAAAAGTCATATGAGGACTCGAAAAGTCGTACAAACAATTCACAGATAGGAAAAAGGGCCTGAGAACATCAGATTATAAAAAATGTACGTTTTCTATCATTTTTTCTTTCTTTTGAATACGTGGTTATCATCTATTCTTCATTTTATTTTGCTTTCACCTTTAAATCATTTTTCTATTGAAATTTAAAATCCATTCACATATTTTTTTTTTAATGACCAAGGATAATTCTTGAATGATCTGTTATTGTACGAGGATACCAATTAGTTTGTATTATATAAGGTGCTATTTAAACTAGAATACTGTCTTCTATATCAATAAAAAGACCTGGATAGTTCACAAGCAGATACTAAAAGTCAAATAGATATTATATATCTATTTTGATTTTTGCTGCTGTTATTTGTTTTATTCTTAACAAACAGGGCCTCATGGAAGACCACCAAATTCGTGATATGTGCCACCCTGTATGAATATTAGAAATAAATAAATGAATAAATAAACACCCGTCTAAGGATTTTTGCTGCTGTTATTTGTTTTATTCTTAACAAACAGGGCCTCATGGAAGACCACCAAATTCGTGATATGTGCCACCCTGTATGAATATCAGAAATAAATAAATGAATAAATAAACACCCGTCTAAGAACGAAGAATCCTGGACTAAGTGAGTTGCAAGTACTTTAAAAATATCAATATTGATGTAAATATAGTTACGAAAATCATATTTAGTAAAAATGTACTTACCTCATGATTCCGTAATTCTTGCAATGTCCAACGGTGCGATAATTTGTTACTTTATTAAGTTTATTAGACATAAAAAGATTCTTGTTTCCTCAAATACTAACGGAATCAGTCTTCGCAGAGGAGTTATTACTCGATCAGAGATACGTTCAGCAACCTGTTTCCATTAAATGAAGCCTGGTTTCAAACCACACGAACCGACTGGACTGAAGAGAGAGATTTAAAAAGAGAGAAAGACAAAGAGAGGACAGTAGAAGAAGAAGGAAAAGAGGATGAGGAAAAAGAAAAATAATAAAAAGAGGAGGAGGAAGAATAAACAAGAAGGAGTAGAAGTAGTTATAGTAGTAGAAGTCGAAGTTAATTAATAATATAATGAAGCGTATCTTCAAAGGGAGATTCGAGGAATTAGAAGTCAATGTGATGTTCGGAACTTTCTTCAAAAGATGGAAGATGATACCCCATCTCCTGCTTCACGACTAAAAAGGTAGAAGGAGGAAAATATTGCAGCCTATCGGTCGCTTTGAATTCGAGTCAGACGATAAATTTGATAAATTCAAGCCTTATATGCAAACATTTATATTCAAATTAGAATGGGAATATATCAACTCAAATCGGATTAAGCGTTATTAGTCGGTAATATCTATCAGATCAAAGTCATCATAAAGTAGAAGATTGGTTATTTACGTAGCTCTATACGTCATACTTCCCTATTTCTTGTTAAACACCCGTACATGTTTTGCGAGGTAAAGCTAATCTTAAGCTCTGGTATGGGAATCATATTTTGAGAGAAAATTGTTACGATTTATTCTGGATTGTTTATCCAGCAGCAGATTGGTTGTTTGAACCAATTAAATAAAAACTTACCGGGCATCATCTTCGCTAAAAAACAAAACTCCCATTTGCACATAGTCACCTGAGTCCTACTTACTCGGATTTCTTTATCTTTCTTAGCTCATTACTCAGCCACTATACAATTTCTACCAAATCGTTTGACACATGTCATATATTTGTCATCATGAACATTCAGTTCAAGTTTCGTTGGATTCTGTAAGATGTTATTTTCTATCATTACCAGAACTCAAACTTATATCTTTAACTTTAACTTTAACTCAAAAATCCGGAGTAAATATGTAGTTCTTCTCTTTTATCATACATATAAAGCATATCTTCCTAAATCGCTTGGCAGCATGGAAATTGAAACTAATACAAAATCTGGTTAATATTTTTAAAAGTAGGTTGCCTGTTATAATGTCTAATAGAGGATAAACATCATCTAGACATCTATGACAAAGTAAATACCTCATAATACATTTTCCATAGACAGGTTTATGTTGTAATAGAAAACACAAATTCATATCTTCCGAAGTACTTCCGAATCTAACTCTCTAAATGAGTAAAAATGAAAATTAGAAATGCAGTTCATTAACCTTTCATTCGATATATTGTCTGCTACTCATGTATTCTAAAGAAAGTTGAAGATTATAAAATCACCCGTGAAATGTTATTGTTATCTAGATCTCCCCAAATGATTTTTGTTGTCATTTTAAAAATCAACCTTCAGTCAATCGTTAATTTATTTCATTTTCATAAAAATACATAAACAATCAAAGCAAATAAACATGAATACAAACAACAACAACAAAAATAAAATAAAGAAATACAAAGTTATCAATATCATCGTCAATATATTAAAGAATGTGTCACTTTACAATGTATAAGGAGAACTTAAAAAACAAATCTGTGATGGCTTTGTGAGACAAATTTCCCATGGCAGTAATATATTCGATTAATTGATATAGAGCATACATAATACATCAAGGATACTAACCAATAGTACACAATTTAGTAACTTACTTAAAGTGTAAACACTTTGAAAACTAGGATTTTTAATATATCTCGTCCACTTTACCAAACACTTCGTGACAACCCTACAGCGAATCTACGAAAAGTTGCGTCATCTTCCGCTTTCGTTTCATGAAAGGTCATATAACGCAATCTCCGACAGAACGCGATGCCCAACGCTTCGAAGCAAGCCAGTTCAATGACATCCTATCCACCCCGGTGAACATTACTGTAATTATTAAAACACGCGTTTCAGTGGGAAGTCGTTAGGGACTTTTAGATTTGCGTGGACTGATACGTGTGACGTCCATTCAAGGCAGTGCATTAAAAGGACGTCGATCGTAGCAATCCCCATTGTCTTCGTGCGAATCTAAAAGTCCCTAATTGAGCCTGGACTTATGACGAATGGCGAAGAATCGGTTAGTTGATAATCGACTTGGAGTCGGTTGTTTTACTGGGATACCAGGCATTCGGTGAACGATGCAATGAGTTTTAGATAAAGAAAATAGAAAAGGCACATTATTCTTTAACTTGAATCCTGCCTACCTAAATTCTTTGGGTTTTTGTTTTGTTTGTAGTGTAAGTTTTTTGTTTGGTCCGTGTTCGGTCTTTTGTCATTCTGATTTCATCTTCTTTGGTGTGACCGACGTATTATTTTGTTTGCAAGTAATGTTTATGGGGTGTTTCACAAAGATCCTAAGTCGAACTTAACTCTAAGTTGGACTTAAAAGTTATGGAGAGCCATTTGTAGCCTTAAAATTAAATATATTCAAAAGCAAAAATTCGATTATTTTAGACTTTTATAAATTCCACATCAAGAACATGAAATCTCCCATGATGATAGAAAATATGAATTATTTGAATCAACATTTTATGCCTTTTAAAATAAGTTTTACAAACTTTTTTCAAAGATGCTAACGGCTTACCATAATTGTTAAGTCTAACTTAGGGATAAGTGTTCGGATGTGTTTGTGCGGGCGAAAAGGGGATGGGGGATGAGGATTTGTGTGCGTAAGGTTTATCGACAAGTGGTCCGATAGAGGGATAACATCATAAGAATAGATTATCCGCTTTAATCTTAAGGAAATTGAGTTTTGCCGCTAAAGACAATCATTTCAGTTCAATTATGACGATAACCGATATATCTACTTATCACATTACAGTGACAGTTGAAAGTGTCCATTATGTCTATCACTTTATCTCTTATAATTGAAAGTTATTAAACTCTCTCTACTTATCTCTGTCTCTCTCTGTGTCTCTGTCTCTCTTTCTCTCCACACGCCGCACACGAACACGCACGCACCACAGGTTTTTGCAATTCCAAGACAATCAGAGGGATTAATGGAAATGTTACAACAACGAACTAAGACAAACAGAATGAAAAAGAACAACAGAATAAGTATGAACGTGACGTCATAGTGCAGCTTAGGAAGAGCAAGGCTACATGTCTTATATTTGTAATTATGATAGGCTAGTACTTTGGCATTTAATTTCAATATTAATTGTTTTAAGGGATTAAACCATAGCTCATTCTTTGACCATATTATACACAATTTAGACTCTAAAAAACCTCGTAAGACTTAAACGGCCAGTGACGTCCAAGGCTCGCCGGAAAAATGCCCGATTTAGCACCATATTATAAATGCAAAGTCGATACGATCCACTGAACAGGTTAATTCAATAGTATGCTATTAAAAGAGTTAGGAAAATCCATTAATTTCGGAGGCCTTGCTTTTCTTCGACTAACATCTACCTTCAGCCAATTGGTTTGAGCAAGGAGTTGGAATTCCGACTCTCTGGTTTGAATGTGAGTGGAGGAAGGATATGCGGTGCAAGTGTCACAGTACCCCTGGGACCTGTTTCACAAAGCCATTTTTCAATGACAAATGACAAAACTCAATGCTGATAACCAATTAGAAGCAAGGATTTCAGTAGCTAAGTCACTGATGACAAGTTTTGTGAAACGCCCACCAGGGCCTATAATATCGAGCATTAACACCCGTCCAATCATACATCATCCATCATAGATCATCCAGGATTATCTCGGATTAAAGTTTGCTTGTGTGGGTGACACCTCTACAAAGCAATGAAAATATTAAAATCCGATGAATTATCGATCCATGAATATTTCCATTACTTATACTGATTGGAATTAAGGACCGTGAGATGGTGCATGATGTTGTTGAATTTCCTCAGGTTGATATTTTAAAGGTAAAGACCAGTATTGGAAACGCCCCAATTTCAAAAAACGAAATGAAAGCTCTTATTACCAATCATGTGAAAGAATATGTTTTGACTAGTACATGATGATAAAAATTTTGCCGGGAAACCGCCTACTAATTGATATATTTGGTATATTAGTTTATCTACATGGTATGTGAGAGATAAACGCACGTGTCGCGCACGTGTGCGTATAGTCCCATATACATCTTTCTGTGTACAGTGCTTGTAACTTTACGAAGACTGGGCCAAATTTCTTATCATTTTGATGATTCCAGAACCTTGCAGTACACACCAATACTTATATGTTAGATGATCAACCTTTTCTGATCGATTCCACAACGTTTCTTTCACAATGCAATCGCATGACCATAACTGGTCTTTACCTTTAAGGTCTTTACACTCCTGTTTTACAATTCCCTGTTATGATTGACAATGAAACAATTTATGAGGAGGTGTGATAGATTTTAGGTTACCAAGAAAGAAAAAAAATTGTTTACAGTAATTTTCTGTGCTGAAATTTGTTCTGCATTACGTCAAAGTGACATAACCGATTCAGCCAAATAGTATCCAAACGTCTAATGATTACGACTTTAAAAAAATCATAACCTTATTTTATTACAATTTTCAACGGTCTGCTTCTCTAACTTTTCTGCTTTCTTCGAAAGTAGTTCTATGTTATTGTTGGGTTTTCCATATAATGTAAAATTAATCAATAATTAATGAAAATCCAGACGCGAACTTTTGGATGTACAACGGGCAAAATACGGCGGGTGAAATTTCATTTCATTTCATTTAATTTCCACATTAAAAACAGAAAAATATACATGGGAAGAAAATACATGGTACAGATTTGACACATAAAGCAAATGAAAAACAGATATATAAAACATGTAAGAACAAGGAAAATCTACATCGATTAACAAACATCAAACTTTAAAAAAAATTTGCAGCTAAAGTAATTATCTAACGATACTAAGAAATGAGAATCCCTCTTCAAAATGAGGGTCCACTGTGTATCTATCTGAGGGTACATAATGGTTTGAACTACATTACATTGTGAGCTTCGTTTTGGCTGTCAGATCCACATTCGCATGTAAATCTTAGCAGCTATATGTGTGAAGTAGGGTAATTCTCTCAAAGTTTGGATTTATAGTTTAATAATAATAATAATAATAATAATAATAATAATAATAATACATATGATTTATAAGGCGCCAAATCCACTTGACAGTCAAATGCTCAAGGCGCAGCTTGTGCAAGAGATGAAATACATACATGATACATTTATACAAAGTGCGATAGGAAAGGTAACTTCTCATTTGTCTCGTTAGTGTTGTTCACATGCTTAAAGGAGCATAATTAATTAGGCATAAATAGTCAATTTTTACAGAATTGCCTTAAAACACAATCAAACGGCAACATATCGTGCTCAGTGACGAATATGACAATTTCGTCAACTGTAATTCCACCAAGTCACACCAAAGGAGACAGACACCAGGAGCCTGTTACATAACACTTGTTATCTATGTAACAACTGCTAAATTGCTATGACAAATTTGCTCTCAGCCAATTAGATGCCATGATTTCAGTAGCTTATAACAGCAGCTTGTAGCTTGTTACTGAAATCAATTTCTTTTTTAACACGACTACCGACCGAACAAATGGTCACCTGGCCAAGAATCGGTCGATCTATAAAGTCGGTTTTGCGGTCTGATTATTGCATAAAGGCTGCGAAAACGCAAAACAATTAATCATTCATATTAGCTGCATACTCAACGATTCTGAGTAATGTTGTAACAGTTTAAACAAAACCTAACAAGAATCATTCCTTTTGTCTGCGTAATTCAATAACTAAGAGTGATAAAATAGCAGTATACAATGCAGCAATTGCACTAAACAAGATATTATACTAACACGACATGCATATCAATTACAATCTTTAATTTCTATATACAGACTGATGAAGTTTTTCTCTACCTTGGACTAGTAATTAACGTTATTTTTGTTTGTTAATATCATTTTTTTAAGACAGATAAATCGCATTTCGTACCCAAATAATTTATTCTGGAATGAAGACATTCACTCCAATAATAGTACTATTTCAAATATCGAACATTAAAAAGATTGCATTGACTGCAACACATAATCATTGATACACATCACAGATGGCAAAACATTTCATTTTGTAATCCTAGAAACATCAAAGTACAGTACAATACAATAAGAGATAATAATTCAGACCAAATAATCCTAAATATAACAAATTCTGTTTTTCAGGTATGAGTTTTTCACACGATCATTCCACAGTAGCACAATCTCTACATTCTACAATTTCGTAAGTTTTTTCAAAAAGTATTTATAATTTTTTTTTTATTCGTAATCAGATTTTTTTTTACTTATGATCGTTCTGCGCTTAGAATTTTAAGATTAAAGTGAATTAGAAACATTGTTAAAGGTTGATGACAAAAGCTGCGTAATTTTTGTATGAAATGTTTTTTCTTTTTTCTTTTTACCTAATACTAACCCACTAAAATGCAAAAAAAATCCTGAACAAAATTATCAAACCACAAAGATATTTATGGTTTTCTTTGAAGGCGTCAGTGTGTAACTCCCTCTAACAGTAAATTCTCCAGACCAATTTTGGAATTATCCCAACCGTTTTCCAAAATCTTTCAACAATTTAATGTTTGAAATGGATTATATAGCCAATTCATTGCTTTGTGACTATTTACATTCGCCTAAAATCTTATTTAATTATAACAGTATCAGATAAGTTTTTCCAAATATATATGATCAATAATGGTTTGTTTTTACTAAAAATTTCAGATAATCTGTTTATTTAATATTGTAGTCACTTCCTTAGCTCCATTGTCTTCCATCTAAACAATGTTATTGAGTCTCTCCTTTTTAGATATTCGAATGTCTTTTTCGAAAGTCACCCCCTTCTGCAAAGGGGCTTATTCTTCAATACTATAACAATCATGCGTTACACCTACGTAATACAGAATAAACGATTTTCGTAATATAATCATCGTTTAGTGCCATGTTACAAATTTTTTTACTCATCTGGTACAATTAATTGTATTTCAATAGTCAGAATGAAAATTGCATACATACATTTCTGCTAGGTAGGACAAACATCATGGCTTGCCCTACTTACCATCACGTAATGTATGCAATTCATATTCTGACTATTAAAATACAATTATTCGTAAGAGGTGAACGAAATAATTTGTAAAATGGCACTTAACAAAGATTTATGCATTAAATTCATTACGAAGAAAGCATTTTTTTCAGAGTACATTGTTCGATCTTTTTCCAGTGCTGCATTGATATTCAATATTATTTTAAGATTCTTAGAGAAACATCCATCAATATATTTTATAACTCCCATGTACTTATATATATAAGTTTTCTGTGTAAGACATATTTACATCAGCATATTTTCATTTTTTATTTTCACCATCATCATTATTATCTCCATCAGCACCATCACCTGTTTTTGTTTAATTTGTTATCATCAAACCCCTCCTTATCATTCCACCGGGATATTACGCTATCAAGCAATCGTTTATTGTAATATACCTTCTTCTTCTGCAACTTTCTTAATGAATAATTCTCGGTATTGGGTTATCACTTAAATGTTATTTTAATATCATCATGTATAACTATTATATTATATACACATTAAAAAAAACTTGTTATATTTTGTATAAGTTATATTTCTGACATGTAATTTGATTTCTATGTTGCAGAAAAAAATAAATTCAATTTAATTCAATTCAATGAGGATAATGGCCTATTGACTCGTTGAAACCCCAGGTTTGTATAATTATGAACTCCCTTGAAAATCCACAACCAAAGCAACGGCTGGTTGGGGCATTTTTAAAATCCACTATACGTTGTGGGGCTTTCTGCTCACAAGTTTGTCATTGTCATTGTCGGCATCGGTGACAACATGGTCCCCAGATTCTTTTCTGCACCCGAGGAAGAGGATTTCCTGGCGTTTTTGCTGCTTGAAAGTTCTCCGTTCAAAGACTGACTGACGGCCCATTTATCAATCTTCCTCTGGCATGCTTTACGAACCTAAAAGGAGCAATGAAAATAATCAAAAGAATTATTACTATTATTATTATTATGATTATTATTATTATCATCATTTTTATTATTATTATTATTATTATTATTATTATTATTATTATTATTATTATTATTATTATTATTATCATTATCATCATTATTACTTATACCGAGCTTTTTCCATAAGGCCCAAAGAATGGGAAAACGAAGGAAGGACATATAAATGAGGAGGGATGGTAGATAGGTAGATAAATAGAGAGACAGACATACATACAGACGGAGAGAGAAACATGCAGACGGACAGACGGGAGGACGGTTGAAAGATAGTGGGAGGGGAGACATAGAAAGAGAGGCAGGTAAACAGGGGGCAGAGTGGGAGAGAACGAGTGATAGAACCAGGGAGAGGATAATATGTATGCGTTTAATAGAGAAAAGTCATGAGGAATTATCATGAGAGAACAAAAAGTATATAAAAAAGGTGAGAGAACCAGGGAGAGGAGAAAGTATAGGCGTTTAATAGAGAAAAGTTATGATGAATTGTCTCATCAGAAGATGCAGACAGGATAAATCTGCTAACATTAGACCCTATAAAATGCAATTTGTATAAGCACGAGCTTGATTATCTCTTTTTCCAAGAATTTATAAAATAATCACAAACTAACCACAAATAATCGTTGGCATAATGTCAAACGAATAGGTTCAGCTCGTTCATAAACAGTAGCGATCTAACTCGCTTTTGCAGATCTGCTATACTGCTTGTAGGAGTTTGCCAACTAGCGATCTAACTCGCTTTTTGAATTTTGCTTTTATTTAGAAGAGCGAGCAGCCGTAGCGATCTAACTTTTGTCGCAACAAATTTCTGCTCTTATATATGATAGCAGCAAATCGCTATTTTTGAGAGATTATTGTTTCCCCAAACAAACAAACGAACGATTGAACGAACGAACATGCATTCAAAGAACAAACCAAGAAAGAAAAAATCACCTCCGAGTTTCTGAAGAAGTGGACGAAGAAGATGAAGACGCCTTGCAGACAATTAAGGACGATGAAGACGTAGAGAAAGACGACCTTTGCCCTGTCGACCGCCAAGAACCCTACGACCCAGGTCAATCCCATTATGGGCAGGAGAACCATCATGGCCTTTACTCCGTACCTGTAAAAAATGTAAATATTTCCTTGAAACATTTTGGTGCTTAAGCATTACATGAACATATTTTAAACTTCAATCAAATAGCTCGTATTCCTAGGTTGATGTTCCCAGTTTGGTGATCTGACGTTGAAACCATAACTTGTAAATTGTGACTTTAACAAAGTAAAAGGCTTGCGAGGCGGGTTACAATCCAGTTTAACTTAAGTCCAGTGGCGCTATAAAGCGCTGCTGTGGTCTTCACGAGAGCACGCCATGCAAATCTTCCACCTGCCATTATCGTCGCTGTTTTCACGAAGTGACGGTAGTGAAAAAAAAAATTGCATTCACTTTGCGTTACGATTTTCCTCACTACAGTCACTTCGTGAAAACAAGGACGAAAATTTGTGTTGCACCTTTCATTCCTTTCATATCATCAGTCTAAGATATTGGTGGACGACCTCTACCCCGTTTTCCTTCGACTGCTCCTTGCAGTATTTGCTTCTCAACACCTTTAGATCTCCTAACATTGTGCCCCAAATAGTTTAGTTTTCTTTCCATGATTCCCCTTCTGATGGTCAAGTCTGTTCCAGTCTTTTCCAGGACCCACACACACGTCACCAATATTCAATACTCTTTGACATGTATATACTTACTTGGCTCGCTTCTTCATGTCGCCTTGCATCGTCGGGCCGTCCGACATCTTGACGATTTGGACGACGACACGTATGGTCACAAAGATATTGAAGACGACCACGACAGCGACCGGGACGATGAAGTAGAGGAGACTGTGGTCTTCCATACTTAGGAAACAACTGCAAAATAAGGACAACAATTATGTTTAGACCTGGGACCCTTTTCACAAAGCTCTTTTTCATTGACAAATGACAAAAATCAGTGACATATAAACAATCAGAGGCAAGGATTTCAGTAGCTTATAACAAAGACTGTCATTTGTCACCGATGACATGTTTTGTGAAAGGGGACCATGGTCATGTACTGGGACAACGCAATAGACAGACAGCCCTCGAGAAAGATGCCGGTCTGTTGAAGTTGTCAGAAGGTCCGCAAGACCGACATATTGGTCTCGTGATACTTTGGGTAATTTTTGTTTTAAAGGCCGCCACACAGAATACACCGGTCTTATAGTCTGCAGTGTATTTTATGTGTAAATTTCTCAAGCATCAGTAAAACATAAATATATTAATAAATAAATATATAGATAAAACCTCGGAAAAAAACCCCCAAAATATAAATAAATATGAACAAATGTAATAATTACAATAACAATATGAAATAAAATAAAACCGATCAATTTATTAGTTTTATATTAATGTTGTTAAGAAAAAAAATAACAGAGTCCGAGGCTGTGCGAATGTACAGAACATCATCTGATTATGAAAGGTGAATTACACCATAAGCTAGCATTATCTTGGATTCGCGAAATAACAGCATACTCACTAGTTTTTGAAGACGATCCCTCGTGTAAAATTGACGACAAGCAGCATGGCGACGAAGATAATTGGAATACCTACAAAAGACATAAAAAAAACCAAGAAAAATGACTATTAAACCTACATTAAATAATCACGTAACGTTCTTTTGAACAAATAAAAACTCCAATATCCTATGAGGCAAATTGACGAAATAGTAGGCGTGTATAATTGCTAATCTAATGAATGAGGCAAAAAACATTTGCTCTTTTGCGCTAGTACTTCAAATGTATCCAGATATACTGATTTGTTCAATAATTATCTCAACGTACTTGGTACATGATAAAAGATAATGACGCAATTACTTTTTACCATGGTACAAATGCATGATCCATTTTGAAAGGTCTGATGGGAACAATTTGGTTTTCTCTCAATTGAATACATTTTGAATTTTAACATTTATCACATGCTTAGCTCTAAATCATGAACTTACCCCACCCGCATGCCATATACATCTTGATTTTGCGTTTCTCGGCGTTCCATACCACAAATGTCAGCAAATAGAGATGTACGCCCTCAATGGCCATCCATGCAAACATCGCAATGAAGTGGTAGTAAATGACAGAGGCGAGGATGATACAAGATATCTAGAAAAAAAAAATACAAATACATACGTATTTTTACTATCTTAGCTTTGGTTTACTCTATTTCTATATCCCGCCCCACTGTCATTCATATTTAGGATTTGGAGGGGTTGGGGCTACATTATATGCCCTGTTCGCCGGATTCCGAGGGAGGGATCTCAGGTCTTTTATAACATATTCTTTACGTGTTATCTTTTTCTTTCCAACCAACCCTCGTTTCTTATATTCTGCTTCCATATGATTATATCAAGTACATTACAATTTAACAGGACTATTTGAATACACAGGTTTATGAGTTAAATATTCTGTCTTCGGGTGGAATATTGTTTTGCGCATTTTCAATGTAATCTATAGGGCACAAAAGATAATTTAATAGCTTTTTGTGTTGCTTTTTTTTTTTGGAGGGGAGCCATATTTTGAAATTATTTTTTGTGTGATACTGGTAAATTAAAAGTTCACGAATGGGTTCTTTAAAGGCTGAATTGACAAACTGAAGTTCAAACTCAAATTGACATGTTCCCCTTTTAAAATGTCATATCTTTATGTGCATTCCCTGGCGTGAATGCTCCCCAGGGAGTGGAGATTGTGTGTGCGGGCAAGTATTGAATCCAATGACCGGGGTAAAAGCATATCTGTAAAGCGCTTAGAGACATTTGTATAAAGCGCTATAAAAAAGTTGAATATTATTATTATTATTATTATTCTGATTGTCCCTTTCCTCAAGGATAGATAGAAAGAAAGGAAGAAGCAAAGCAGAAGAAAGAAAAATAAATGCCATTTTTGGTCTTCTTACCGGTTGCTCGGCTGGATTAGGGACTGCACTGAGACACAGAAAAGCTGTTTCAGCCAGACCGACAGACAAGGCGAGGTTCCCATGGACCAATATGAGGTCGCTTCGCAGCCTGCATATGCAAAGAAAACACAAAAAGAAAAAGCAGGCTAGTAATAGATGATTAGGTCATATTTCCCGAATCCACGGAGGTGGTGCAACCGAAAACTTAGTCTAGATAATCGTCTGAAATAAGGTCTGCCCAAAAGGCCGTTAACGTAGGTAATGGAGAAAAAAGAAGAGGAAGAAGAACAAGAAGTATAACAAGAACAATGACATTTACTTTTTTGAAATATAAAGTAAACAAGAAATATTTATTTACTGTTTTTTGTTTGTGTATTCATATAATGATGCTTAGATGAATTTTTAGTATTATTAAAACAAAAAAATCATTACCCGTCCCAATTAAAGCTCTCCGTCTCCCCTCGGTACAAAGGTTTATAGAACAACTTTATAACCTGAAAAAGAGCACCCGTCTCACTTTCCCCTAAAAAACACAAACCAATAGCTTATATATCAACTGTCATCAGCCCCAATCCCCGGTGCAAAAGAAGAGTTACCTGAGGAAGGCATAACCGAAAATGGTCAGAAAACAAGCTGCAATGGAGAAACTACATCCAATCCATGTCAGGAGCATCATGATCTCTTGATTCCTTTCATCAATCTGAAACATTGAATTAAAGTTACATAATGGTGTAAAAGCTTCTGACCATCTAGTCAAAGTTAAGGGATCAAACTGTGCAATGCCACGTAATATTTATTGTAAAAGCAGTGGCGAAAGAGGTTTTTTTGTGATGTAGGTTTACCTAAACAAAAATGCAGGCTAATATGTATTATAAGAATCAACATGATGTAGCTATATCCTTCCCTAAAACGGTTTTTAATATTCATAACCATGCGGTATGTTTGAGACGACTCAATAGACATTCGTCAGGGAACTATAGCAGACAACAAAACATCCTTTTAAGCTCCGATGGACTCAGATTCAGGTTCAAACTTGTTAATTTACCATTTACCATTAACCATCGACAAAAGCTCTGACTAATCATCTCAATTATTATTGGGATTTAGGAATGAATATCGGCATTTTCATCATATTGGTAAACACCGAAAAAGACTACAGTCAGGCACAACTTCGGAAAACCGAGTAAAGGCAATTACTCGGAAAACAGCGAATAACACTTTGCGAATGTAGTGCCCTCGTCGTTCAGTGCGTGGCAGTGTGTACAAGAAGACACCGGGAAAATCTTTCAAACCCTGCTGTTGAAACTTTTTTTTTAAACAATATATTTATTTCATATGTTTTCAAATTGGAAGGAATGTTTACATGACTGATTCTTCGTGGAATTTGAAGTTAGTGGATCCTGAACATTTGTTTTCGAAATACATATCGACAGAACGTTGACTTCGCACGATCCTTCCCGTGCCTATTTGTACACACTGCCTCGGACTGGACGTCGGGGGCTTTATATTCACTGACTTTGATTCGCTGTTTTCCAACTATTTGCCTGTACTCGGTTTCTCGAAGTTGTTTCTGACTAGACTAGTTTCGTCTATAGGTAAGTAGATTCCTTGACTTACCTCTCCCGGCGACACATCTATGAGCACTGCAAAACTTGTCAGGTGGTTACAGAGGCACGTGACTTTCGCCTCGCCGTTGGTGACGTCAATAGATCCCAGGGTGCACCCCGATGTCGACCAATCACTGTTTAAACATGAACACAAAATCAAATTCACTTAATTGAAAAAGGTTGGCATCTTTCTTTCAGTTGATATACTTTTAAAAGCAATATGTATTCTAAAGTCGAAGGCAGGTCAAACAATTATATTCTTAATAGAAAACAAATCAATGATCATGATTATTATAAAAAATATCATGAATTGACTTATTCAATACTAAATTCCCACACAATGGTGTAGCCAGGTTTACAACCTGATTGGGAGGGGAGGGGGGGGGGGGGGGGGTCGAGTGGCCGAAAACTAATGATCATTATTTAAGAGGACAATATTTATGATCGACAGAAAGAGAAGGCGAATGGCCCTTTTTGCCCCCTCCTGTTCATTTCATTTCATTTCATTTCGTTTATTTCCATTTCCAACAAAATAAATAAAGTACATGGGATTGCATTGTGCATAGTAAAACAATGAAATTGGTCCACAGTGTACAACAGGCATATAAAACAGGTTGGTCATGGAGGGGACTGCTGAAAAGCTGGGCTTGTAGATTGCAGCCCCCTATACGTGGGATTTTGCCAATGATGCACCCCCCTCCCCCGTAATGCTGCGTGAGCCGGTTCGTGTTTTATAATATAAATGTACACCTGTTATTTCATACGATTTCAGAAAAAGAGAATATATTTCAATATTAAATAGTTGCAGAGTAGTGAAATTGGACATTGGGCAATTCACCGTATATTTTATTGAAAATTTGAAATCCTTATGACACAGCCAAAATAAGCTATAATCTACGATAATATAATGAATGGATGCAAAACATAGTATTTCATCTTAAATGTAAGGCGCTAGAACTTGGTAAAATAAACCTCACCTTTCTTCGTAGTCCCAATATGAGCACAACGTGTTGTTTTTCTGTGCATCAACCTGGACAAGGAAAAAGTGATGAAGAAATAACACAGTGTGAACAAATTATCATCAGACATTAAACATTAGCAATGCTATTCGCTCTCTCTTTCTCTCTTTCCTCGACAATTGGAATTAGATCTGGTACAGGTATTAGCGAATAAAATAGGTAACGTTCTTCAGTAACAAAATTTATTCATTTCATATTGTGTTCCGCTTAGTTCCGTTTAGTTACGTTTTATGTCCTTCCGCATACCGTAATTTAGATGTTCATGTTTTTTCATTAAGTATGTAGGAATGTCAGTTGACGTTATGTACATTAATGTATCTATGTAGGTTTTTTTTATAAGCAGACAAAATGTTCGAAAAAATGATATCATGGATTAAAATGTACATGATAATAAGATTAAAATTTAATGTCAGAACACTTCTCCGGTCTAATACTTTGATTCGAAAAGAAGCTAAATCCACTTTTGATGAAAATTGAGCTTTTGACATCAGAACATTGCTCACTTAAGTACCCGTTTTTCAACCAAAGTATTTACCTAAATTGTGGGCACTTTTTAATATCACTGTTCCATAGACGCCTGTACAAAATCTGTTAAACAATTCTTTTTTTCTCTTAAGTTACAAAAGTGGATTTGGCTCCTTTCGGAACAAGCGCGTAGCCAGGATTTCATTTTAGGGGGGGCGGTAGTGAGCACGCGAAGCGTGCGAATCACTTAAAGAGCGCGCGAAGCGCGCTCCCTAGGGGGGTGGGTGCAGGGAGGGGAAAGAAGACGATTCGTTGTACCTTTCTCGACTCATAATCCTTGTCTGAATTCAGTCCCTCCCCTCTCTCGCGCGAAGCTTTGACGTTTCATTAAATTATTAGAGAAAGAAGACGATTCGTTGTACCTCTCTCGACTCTTAATCCTTATCTGTATTCAGTCCTTCCCCTCTCTCACGCGAAGCTTTGACGTTTCATTAAATTATTAGAGAAAGAAGACGATTCGTTGTACCTTTCTCGACTCTTAATCCTTGTCTGAATTCTGTTCCCCCCCCCCTCTCGCGCGAAGCTTTGACGTTTCATTAAATTATTAGAGAAAGGAGACGATTCGTTGTACCTTTCCCGACTCATATTTCTTAATTTGAACTCAGTTTTCCCCTTCCCGCGCGAAGCGCGGAAGCTTTGACGATTCATTGTACCGTTCTCGACTCCTTTTCCCTTTTTCGTCCTACGTCCTCTTTCTTTTTTTTCTTCTCTTTCTCTCTCTTTTTTTTTTTGGCCGGCGTTTTTTTTTTTTTTGGGGGGGGGGGGGCGACCGCCCCCACCGCCCCCCCCCCCCCCCCTGGCTACGCGCCTGTTTCGGAATTAAACTCTTCATATAGAACTAGTAATTTCTTACCTCCAAAGACCTGGTGACGAAGGAAAACGAAATATTTTTGCTGAATGGTTGCTCAATCTGATTAGAGACTAGTCCCACACTGAGAAGAGGAGATCCAATCTTTGTCCTGTCAGGGAAGAAAAGTGATCAAAAGTGATTAGCATTGGACAGCCCGTCGTTACCATCAACGATTTTGTTACATAATTTAGTTTAAATTCAACCCCCTTCACAATACCACAGTAACACGGTAACAAATGCAATCGACTCAACTGAGGCAATTTCAATACATTATTTTAGATCCCAAAGAAATAATGTCCGTTTTGCGAAACACGTATGTAGCAACCAAATGTTAAGATTTCTTTAATAGCTGAAATCGATCTTTTTTGGCATTTGTATTATGTATTGATTTGTACATGTTTGATAAGTATTGCTTTCCCATTTCTCAAAATGGCGAATTGGGAGTCCTTATTTCCCTTGCGTGGTATCTTTCTACTCCGCCTGTCTGGCTTTGCAGACATGTTCTAACCGGTTCCGTCTGGTTCGTTAATATATTCTTTTGTGATGTAGATTTGCCATTGTTACATACAGCGCGTACAACAGCATATTAATTATGCACGCGTATTTCAAATCATTTCAACCAATTACGCTGCAGTAAGGATTGGGGCATCTGGCTTTTCTCACCACGTGGGCCTCAGTGGGAATTTTTGTTTCGGGATATAGGCTGTTGCTATGTGTTATACCGTGCCTGTTTGATTTGTGTCCAACGAGGACTCGAATGACTTTATCCCCGCACTTCTGGCGGCGGATTTATTTGCACCACGTCTTGCTATTCGCGAGATTTATTTTTTGATTATTCTCACATCTGTCTTATCAACCGCCGTCATTCGTTGTGTTGTGCTGACTCGTTGATTAGCGTCATCGCCATCACCACATCATCTTCATCGTCATTCATATCATCACTGAATTGGTCGATTTACTGTTTCATCACCATCGTCACCGAGACCATCATCAAAGACATAATCGCCGTCATCATAATTGCCGTCAGCATCACTGTCAACATCGTCTTCGTCGTCATCGCCATCATCGTCGCTTTCATCGTGGCTATCGTCAGCATCCTCATTCCTGACCTCGCCTTGGATGCTGATTTGGTATGATCGATTTATTTTTGAACGCATGCATAGCTGAATGATTTGATAATCCTTTTTGTGTTTGATGATTGATACTAGTTGTTTTAGTACGATTGTATATTTGTGTATTTATTTGATCGTGACTGTGATTAAGGTTTAGTTTTATTACCCCCTTTTGACGATCCCGTTGTGTGTGTGTGTGTGTGTGCGTGTGTGTGTGTAATATACTGAAGATCAATCGCTCCCGTTTTATAAAATAATCACTGTTATTTTTGTGTTGATTATTGACGACTAGGAGAGCTGTCCACTTCCTTTGACATTATTGTGTGTGTGCCCAAACGATTATATGAAACTTGATTATTTGTTTTGATTATCGATATCAAATCGCCGAAATTTAATTGTACAACATTATTCTTAAACAATGTGGTTTTACCCGGAAGATCGTATCAAGTTAAACGGTAACCCCCACCCCCCCTCGAGGAGTTGACTATTTCACGATGAGGTGGAGGGGAGGGCGGGGGGTGGGCAAATGCGTATCATGATTCAGCGTATGATATCAGACAATGAGAATGAGAGGTCTTTCGTTGATTTGATGGGTTCGATGGGGGCATCCTTGTGATAACAGACTCCATATTCTCCTAGATCTTAGACTTTCTTCTTCTACCCGATTGTGAATAAAACTTTAAGTCTGGCTTTGGGGTTAAATTTTAAAAGAATACGAGTCGATCTATTTTCAATGAGGTCTTCAACGGTTTACTGCTCACCTATTTTGTCCGCACTTCGAACTTGCAAGTATGTCTCCACCGTAAGGCAGCATGATCTGATACACTGCCCGCGAGCCCATCTCCTTGACGACCTCACACGGTATGCTCACATCGTTTCCAGCGAGGTTTAGGGCGCCCTCACATTCCGCAGCGGTGGCTGATACATCTGATGATGATGCCCCGTTGGTTGACTTAATGGTGAATGCTGTTGCGGGAAGTGGAAAAATACATAGTAATCAGAGAGGGAAGACAAGAGAGGGAAAGGGGAAAGAAATGGAGAGAGACCGGGTCTTTTTATTTTTGTCATTTGTCAAGTGCAGCGATTCACATTATGTAGTATATTTAGCACAAAGAACATGAACATGATGTTTTACGACAAAACTGACTAACCATCAAATGTTATCTGCATAAGCTCCAGCAAAGCAAGAAGGAACACGTACTCTTAGGCCCGAATTTACAAAGGAGGTTTTTCGACAAACCTAGGTTTATGTGCGTCATGTGACGCGTTTTGATGCGTTTTTTGAACAAACCTATAGGTTTGTAAAAACGCGTCAAAACGCGTCATATAACGCACATAAACTTAGGTTTGTCGACAAACCTCCGTTGTGAATTTGGGCCATAAAGAGTGAAATTGGTATTAGGCTAGACAATTAAAAAAAGAGAGTCGCAAGTTTGATCCAAATTGAAAATCCAAATTGAAGGTTAGACTAAATATTAGTTTCTTTTAAATTCTTCCTAATATAACGTCATTTTGCATAACCACGTGATTCACTGTCTTGCTTATTGAGAAAAGTGTGTGTGGCACTTGGCATTGAAATTCGAGAACCAAGAACAATCCTCTTTCTTTTATTACAGATACAATCATGCCAGGAACGTAGTTTTTTGTCCCAATCACAATATCCTAGCTATACACCAACAAGACTAACAATATAGACTGAAACAGACCGAACACAATATCGCAGTATTTCGAATAGCTACGAATGAGTCGGGTTTGAGTTGCTTTCGAGTCTGTTTGGCGTTGTGACTGAGTTATCACTACCTGTATTTTCTCGTGAGACTCCAAACGACGATATACCGCCATCAACGATCAGTTCAGAAGCGGAGGTCAAGAGATTCTCAAGTTCATATTGGACATCCTCAGGTGATGACGTCAGATTTCTCTGAAAAAAGATAGGTTGATATGGTTTGTTGAGAGACAGAAAGCTGTTATCCCTATATGCGATTGCTATAGACCAGTTCGTAGATACAATCTGCGCATGGGCAGATAAAAATCTTTTGTACCACACTTGTAAATCCCATCGAGACGAATACCTGAAACGTGCTCATGATGGTTATGTAAAAAATTATTCATGTATTCCCCGATGATTTATTGCATGGAACACAGGTGGAAATATTTCTCACAAGAGGACAAACGATAGGTATTCATGGAGCACCTCCATCACTTTGGCGGTGTTTATTCTAACATGCAAGAAACGGGACGTCTTTATGTCTAAGAATTCGTGGGTATTTGGGGGATTTTTCATATATCTGCTGACCATAGTAATTAATAGTGATACACCACGAGTACAAAACTATGATTTCTATTTTTGTTTTTGATGATTGAAGTAGATCTGCGATAGAACGAGATCTACAAACACATATAACCCTCACAAAGATCGGTAAAAGGGCGGTAATAACGGTTTCAAAACTGTAAAATAGGGACTTTTAGATTTGCACGTTTCCAGCTTTGACTGCAACGTGTGACGTCATTTTAAGGCACTGCGCATGCGTTACGTCGTCTCAGTCGGCGATCGAGAATGCGTCAACCTTGATTTTCCTAAATCTAGTACAAACATACATACATATTGATATTCATATAGCGCCTTAACATGCTCAAGGTACTAGTATGCCGCGTGCGCATAAAACATACAGTTCCTCAAGTAGACAAAGGAACATCCCTTCCCTGCTATTATGTAAAAATGTGTAGAATAGGTGTAACATGCATATTCACCTGTTCTACACATTTTTACATAATAGCAGTGAATTGAATTTTGTCCTCTTTCTTTGTCCGTGATGTTCATAGTGTTACTTCCTGCATGCTATCGTCGAGAGCAATCTAAAATATTTCTAATTGAAGTCAACATGGGCAGTTAACTACGTTGACACGCATGATCAGTCGGCGTTCGTCGTGTTTTCGTCCACTCAATCTAAAAGTCCCTAATATCTAAGACTAGACAGCTCCCACGCGTACGCCCGAATCCCTGCCATCCAATTTGGAAATATATAAATCAGCACACATTGAATAGAGATATTTATTCTTTTACTGTCTTAATATGACAAATATGATTTATTTATAATTCAAATCAATATTTTCAATTAAAAAAATAAAGTATTATGTTTTTTCTGAAGATTTAATAAGTATGATTGATATAGTTGGCGAATCATACATTCATAGCGCATTTACGTCACGATCTCCAGTGAGGACCAACAATTGATCGGTAGGATCGTGATGAAAGGACATTTTATAATTTGATTTATCAAAAAATAATGAATAAGATCTCGCATCGGCTTGGTTTCGTAGCCGGGACCTCGATCCCGGCTGCAGAAACAGAACGTGGCAAATAAACATTTGTCTTCATATAATGAAAATATTAGGGAATAATTTATTTAAAAGCTTTCACTTCATGTTAAAATGAAGTAGGGGGGGGGGGGGTGAATATACGTTTTAATTATCATTAAATAGCTTCCGAGTAGAAGTGATGACAGAAAACAATGTATAGGTGGTCTGGGGCGTTTAGTAACATATTATTCGGCATTAAAGCACCAAAGATGTGAAAGTAAAATATTTCATGAAGTCGTGTAACGTCGTATTTACATGATGATATTCAGCAAGTTCGTCTTCCTTTACATTTCGTATAGTACTTTACATGCTTTGAGTGTCTTACTGGAGCAATATATTGATGAGATTTTAAACTATGTCTACCACGACTGTGTCCGCATGACAACGAGGATGTAAAGATTTCCGGTAGAATGACCACATGTTGAGAGTTCTATTTCAATGTTGTGGTACATATTTGAGGCTTCACTATATTTTCTGTTTAAAAAGAAGGATATGTTAGTTTGTTTAGCTGTTTTTACTAGGGCAGAGTTTCACGAAAGTGCGTAATTACAAGTTCAACTGTTTCCTGTTGAAACGCATGCGTTGTCAGTAATACGCGTTTTCATGGGATGTTGGGGTACTCGTACTGTTTCGTGAAACGATACCCTGCGTGCTCCCTTCCTTTGAAAGCCACACTGCCCTACTTGTAGCTACTTGCTCCCTCTATATAGAAAACAATTCCTAATCGGTGACCATTGGTCCCCCATGATCCCATGAGATAGCCAACTGTCCAGTGACCTTGCGGTGTGGTCTAATCCCTCCTATAAACTCAGATAAGCTTTAACAAACAGACTCTCGTTCGAATCTGAGTCACGTCTTTTGGATGGTTCCCAGACATGAATAATCATATATTTGATTAATACACACTATGTACAATCCCTATGACGCACGTGCACATTAAGCTTTCCAAGCACACACACACACACACACACGTGCGCACCCACACACATACTACCCGCACGCCTCAAAAATCTGAAATATAATCTTGAATTCGGTAAAGACTATAAATGAAATTGCACTCCTGCTAAGCTTGGGAATAACCGACCACTTGACATTTGAAAAGCCTAATCTGTTGCTGTCTTCAAAAGAGAATTAAAGAAAAACTTGTTTTCAGGAGCTTTCAAATGATTTGTATTGTGTGTCTGTAAAAGAGCTCTGTAGAGTAGCAGCTGCGCTATATAAATGGATCTAATTAGTATATGTTCAAGCTGAAGGAAAAAAGAAACCATCTGTAATGAAGGTTGAGTTTTTTTGAGAGCATTTTCATTTTTATTATGCAAGTGTGGAAGAACATTAGAGAAAAAAATGTTTCCTGAAAAGCATGGCTGTTCAAATGCTTACATAGTCTAAGTATGACATTTAACGGCTTAAGAGTGTGGGCCCCTTTTATATATGCTACATGATCAACTTTTTGTGATCGATTCCACACTGTTCCTTTCACAATGCAATCGCATGATCGGAACTCAACTTTATCTTAAGTTGAGTTCTGGTCATGTGATTGCATTGTGAAAAAAAACGGTGTGGAATCTATCAGAAAAGGTTGATCATCTAGTATATAAGTATTCGTGTTTATTGCAAGGTTCTGGAATCATCAAAATGATAAGAAATTTGGCCAAATCTTGGCAAAGTTACAAGCACTGTCCACAGAATGATGTATATGGGACTACACGAGCACATGGCGAAAAAACCTACCCCCCGATTTTTACGATGTTTCGTGTCGTATTTAGAATATGAAGGCATTTGAAGAGCCATGCTTTTCAGGGAACATGTTTAATCTGATGTTCTTCCACCCTTGCATAATAACAATGATAACGCTCACAAATGATTTTTTACCTCTTCCTAGAACTCAACTTTCTCTTTAAGTACACATATCATAAAATGTGCCAACGTGCCTTTTTATATTTTAGACCAAGAAGGTAACTACATAATGTTATAGCCTTTTTAGTTGTTTGAATTTATTCATTTCTGATATTTAGACAGAGTGACTCATTATCACCAATAATGTTGGTCTTCCATAAGGCCCTGTTAAACATAATACGGAACAATAGTTTAACAAGTTTATAATAACAATAAGGAACAATAGTTAAAAAAAAAGATTAATAATGATTATAATTAGGAACAATAGTTTTAAGAAATTAATGATAATAATAATAATACATGTAATTATAGCTAATCAAGAACATGAACTCATGACAGCAACGAAGAATAAGTAATAACGTGTATAAATATATATATATATATATATATATACAAAGTATTTGGTATCCTCGTAATGAATGAGTGATTTGTTTGTTTTGTTTAGCTGAATCAGAGTTGGAATTAGAATTCATCGGGAGTAACTGTTTGGTTTCCTGTTTATATTATTTGGTTTAAAGTGTCTCTTCTGTTTTAAATCAGTAAAGACATACATTATCCATGGCAACCAGTACTTGTGATAAGACAGTTGACACCATTTATTCAAGGGTATTTCCTGGACTTTTAATTTTAGCGGAAACCGTACAAGTTCCTGTTATTACTCCAACTCTGGACAATAATACTCTATTGCAGAAAAATAGGACATGATATAATCATAGACGTTTAAATGATTATTTAAACAATTTGTTGGATTTACAAATGCTGATAATATTTGTAAAAAGTGAAAGAGTACAAACCTAACACAATTTGTTTTTTCTTCTTCACCACCTCCCCCAATAGTAATTAAAGAGATAAAGATGAGTGCTGGTGAAGCGATTACCATGATTACATCGTGAAATAAATGATTTGAAATAAACAACGTTCACAGTGGCGGTCGAAAGGCAGTAGGCCTACATAATTATGATTTTGGCCACGTCTTATAAAGAGTTGCCATTGATCAAAATCAGTTGCAAGTCATCCAATCGATCGCAAGCTTTCAGTCTCCTATCTCTTATGTACATATTAGTTCCGATTGATTTTAATCGCAAGTACGTTGCGAATAAAATTAACTCTTTGCGAGACTGTACCTAGATGTTTATTATAAGATCGGTTTTGGGATTATCAAAATGGAATTACGTATTATTGTGTGCGATTGATCGATTGCAACTTTTAAAAAATTCTTAACTTTCCAATTTTACTAGGATTTGCGCAAACGTTCACCAGACTGATTCTACTGCTGATAAAAAAATCAGATATTTATCACGCTGGACCCCTTTTAAATACGATATCGACAAGGAAATAAATAACGTCAGGACGTACAACTCAGAAGGGAATACAAGGAGGAAGTTACAATGGTAAATGTGGCCCTTGGCATCTTTAGGCGTCACTTACATTTTCTCTGCTGCTGGCTCTAGAACTGTTCCTTTTTATCTTAAGGCCTGTATGTTTTCGTCGCTACTTTTTTTTATTTTTTATAAACAAGGCCCTAGTTTCAACACCTTCATTCAGTCAATGCATTTTAAAAATCTTGTTTGGATTTGGATATCTGCACAGCTCCAAAAAGCAAGAAACCCGACTAAATGAAAGTTTCTTTTAACAAAGCAATGTAGCCTAATAAAGGAATGACATCTCGTCTTACTCATCACGCTTCCCACTTGGTCTTCGCTTTGAGACTAAATGACACCCTCCCTCCCCGTAGAGAATATAACCTATTACAATGGCTGAAAATACGCTGCGATTCCGACCACACGTTAATGTATTAATTTATATTTCATAGATGATCTAATATATAGTCTGTTTAAGCTGGCTGTGACACAGTGGCAGAAATGATATATATGATCATATATAAAAGCATGTTCAAATTTAGTTCGGGCTGAGAGCACATTGTGATGACTATCCGTAAACATAGCCCACATGATTATATGAAAGGAACACGGAAATGGTACTCACCCCTTCCACGCATGCTCTCGTAAGGTGTTCAGTAGTCTTGTTGGAAAAGAGAACATTCAGCACATCGGCGGTTCCCTGCGTGATGTAAACACACCATGACATAAACATGTATATATACAAACACAAGTTCTGCATCCTGCATGGGTAATCATCTGCAAGTGCCAACGCTTGGAAGACACATCAATTTCAAGGCAAATGAAGCGTTCATCTCATTTTGCTAGGACAAAATACATTCACAAATTTAGGCACCTCAGTCTTTTGGCAAGTCATTGTCAGATATTGATATTTTACAGGAAGCCAAATATGTATACATAGAGACATATTTACGGAAAAAATGTATGGAAATTGTATTAAAAACATAAGCGGAATATGGGACGGGGCTACACCACGTTTAAAATATAATGTCCCCAAAATGAAAGATTTGGCGCTCATGACCAGCCACTCCCGAAAAAGGAAGGGAGCATGTTAGACACCATGTTCGTGCGTTTAATACGCAGAATAAGATATCATTGTGAACGGCTCTTAGGAATCAATCATGACTGCTAAATTATCAGTATTTGATGTGTTATAAAAGATAAATAAACGAACATGTAACGTGAGGTTCTTCGGAATCCTACATTTGTTACTTAGCAAACGATGAATTTAAGTTCGATCAAGACAGTTTTTCTCGTTCCTACACAATGACCTCTCACGTCGTGCGTATGCGTCCCTTGTTGGTAATTCAGGGATAGTAGCCTCAAAACGCTGTTTTTAAATGTAGTTATAGTGGAAAATCACTCTATTGTTGCTGCCCGTATACCATTCCCATAGAAAGGGGCGGGAATATGATTCCTGCAGTCATGGTTAGAAATTCTTGATCAGAAAGTAAATTAACCTTTACAAAATATATTGACTTACATTTAGGAATGACCTGGCCTGATCAACGGTTGCGTTCATTAGAGGTCGCCTTGTGAGGACGCCCTTGAAGAAACCGAGGACGATGTCGATCTCGTTAACGGAACCTAGTTCATGGTCATTGAGACACGATGTGACATTGCCGAGAGCCTCTTCAGCCAGCTTATAACTTGAAAAATTTCCCGGAAATCGGGCTTCAAAGTCCTCTTGCTAAAATAAGAAATGGAGGAGTATATAAGAAAGATGTGTATGTGGGCCATTCTCAGTTACTCAGTGATTTTAACTTTTTACTAGTACTAATCTTGAATTTGTCTTGAAGTCTCAACTTTATATTTTGAATGAAGGCGTTTCCCTTAGATAAATTACCATGGATATACTTCATAAATGATTCATAGGCCCTTAAGCTATTTTTGCAATGGATTCATATAGCATGTTTAGATTCTCAAAAATACTCCCAAAAATGGAAATCTTAACAGTATGTTGTTAATTAACCTTTCTTGTCTGCATGGTTTATGGAATGGGTTTCCCCTCTGTTTATTTGTTGTTGTTGTGTCTCGGGCTTTGAGAACATCCTACAAAATGCCTTGATCCGATGGTCGTCCTTTTAGAGGCTCAAACTTTCAATCGGAAATAATCCTTATTCATCTGCAATTAACACATTGCCAAACATTGTTAACTTAATGCTAAATATATTACTCATTGCGGATATAGTATCGAAAATAATATCGCTAGTGATATTCGTTTGTCTCGCAATGTGGTCAATAGGGAATCTTAAAAGTTCACGACGTTTCGTGTGCATCTGCAACACTTCATCACTTCATCTGGTGATAATAATACAGTAGTTATTATCATCAGATGAAGTGTTGCAGATGCACACGAAACGTCGTGAACTTTTAAGATTCCTTATTGACCACATTGCGAGACAAACGAATATCACTAGCGATATTATTTTCGATATTGTTAACTTACTTTCCATTTCAATTCACCCACGCTAGTCTTGGTGTCGGTAGTTTCTTCGATGGGTAGTGAGGCAAAAAAAAAATGAAAAGAATAGAAAATGATAAAAAGGAAGAGTTTAAAGAGAGTGACTTGTATAGAGAGAGATGGGGGAGAGAGATATATATATGTATAGAGAGAGATGGGGGTGGGATATATATATATATATATATACCTTAAGAGAGAGAGAGAGAGAGAGAGAGAGGGGGGGGGGGGGAGGGGGTAAGAATGTAAGTT
Source organism: Strongylocentrotus purpuratus (assembly GCF_000002235.5). Taxonomy (NCBI): domain Eukaryota; kingdom Metazoa; phylum Echinodermata; class Echinoidea; order Camarodonta; family Strongylocentrotidae; genus Strongylocentrotus; species Strongylocentrotus purpuratus. Next base: position 8,692,781 of record NW_022145602.1, on the reverse strand, counting down.
CACGGTCAAGGCGTCCATTACTTTCATTAACAAATACTATAATGTATTTCACAATGAAGCCAATTTAGGTGGTCATTTCGGACTAAAACGAAACAGCGGCACACCAAAACCTCGCAAATTACCAACAGAAAAGATTCAAAATAATCTTCTTGTTTAAAAGTGAAACTAATATATCCATTTGGTTTAGCAAGTAGATAATAATTTTTAATTGATTTATTATTCGAAAACGAGTTATTGTTGAGACAATTTGATTACTCATATACGTGCTTTGTTTATTTTTAAATACGTGCACCTCTGTTTTTTTTTAATCGGTATTTCTTTATCTATTGTAAGAATATTTCAATTAGTTATGATGAAATGGCTTATTTCTTTTAAATGTATATAGGATTTTAAAAAACATCTTGGCAGAGAAAAATGAATTTGCAGAATCAGTATAATATATAGGCCTATATATATATATTTTTTTTTTGGGGGGGGGAGGGGAGGCTTGGATCTACGATTTTGTAAAAGAGTCGACATAAAAAGAAGGCCATCACTAGAAAAGGGGAGCAAAATCCTAGAGTTTTGCACTTGGGTGTCATTCATTTACGACATTTATCTCGCTTACCTTCATTTATAATCTACATGTTCTAGGGGGTGGGCGTTACTGCTTGAGAAACAACCCGTTTTCCTTATAGCTAATGTCGTGTTTGAGCTTCAAACAACTGATTTTGAGCATAAAATATAATGGGATTTTTAGGACTTCGCATGAGAAATGAAAATGATTTTACCACAGAGGGTTGTATATATTGAGTAGCACCAATCACCAACATTTGCGTAATAAGCACGACGATATAGGAAAGTGTGAGTTAGTGATCACATATGCCAGCCGATGCAAGATATTGAACAGTTTCCAATTTCTAAGTCTGGAATTGCCATTTTAAAAAGAAGGTTGGTGCTGGAAAAAGTACGAGTACTAATATGTGTGCTTTCTATTTTTTTAAAATGTCAGTTGGGGAGAAAATCAGAGAAGAAATGTCTTCCGAGAAGGTGTTGCTATTAGAACACCCTTATTATTCGAAATATGATGATATGAAAGTTGTGACCAAACATTTGAGTTTACTTCCATAATATGCAGGTACAGCATGTGATCCTAAGCAAAAATTGAGACAATTCCTTTTGTGAAATTCCAAATCTCCACAGGAACACCCTCCTTGAAAAAATTCTGCGTACGCCACTGGTACACAGTACCACATAATTAACCCCTTTGCACTTGCTTCCACGCAACCATGGCAATGTAATCGCGTTGTCACAAATCGAAACTTTATCAATGTACGAAAAAAATAAAACCATATTTTGGACGCATATTAGATTCTAACGTTTAAATTTGTTTTATCAAATTTAAATGTCATTTATTTCATTTATTTTAATGAGTTCTGAATACATTGAATAAGTATACACTAAAACATATATTAAAAATAAATAAACAATGATATAAAACAGAACTGACAAGGACTCGAAGATAAGCGGAGCTTAGTGATGTCTTATATGAGCCCTGATAATTGAGTTTTTAAAAATCCATCTCAATATCACCTAATCTTTCATCAAAATCCAATTGTGATCTTTCTAGTAAATGACGAGAGATTAAAGGCATCGTTTAATTTTGTTTCCAATTTCAAAACTCTGTGATGCATGGCCCTACGTGTTATCAGTGTCCCTGATATGGTGTAATATTGAAGCCATACCAAAAATTGCGCTTCAAAATGATCACAAAGTGCCTCAAAAAAGTAAAAATCTGTGAGTGACCGGTTTTTACAATACTCAGTTTCCCCAATAGACTGTACTGTTAAAAAAACCGTTGGGAAAAGGTTTTTTGGAATTTCGATTTCCAATCATAAAATACCTTGATAATCAGACAGGCAATCGGTTTGTATAAGTCATGGGATTCCTTACTGACCTACTGTAAAGGTTTATAACTATAATTGCAGCATGAACTAAATCCAGGATTGTGGTTAAAATCTGAGGCAAATATACCCAATCCCTTTACAGAACTACTTCTTACCTGGAACTCCTATATCTGCCAGCATTGCAGCACCAAGAGTAGCATGAAGTGTGTAAAGTCTGACCCAGAATCTTGCTGATTGGTTCCCATGAGTCACGTGGTATACTCCATTTTGCAATTCGGTCGAGTAATGGCAGAAACTTTCATTCCGCAAAGCGGACTCCGATCCTTCAATAGGACGTGAGCTGATGTTGTAACAAGTCCTGTTCATCTCTGGAACCAAAGAACCTTTAAAGTGGAGCATCGGCGTTTCTTCCCCCATAACTACAATATCCCCAAAGTATCGCATACCACTCGTCGTTTTATTAACACATACCGTTGTGTTACCAAGGTAATTTTTTACTGCTGGGATGATTGTCATACTAGGGTCTCCATCGTCCCTATTTTTATGTGAGCCTGCAACGTATTGCATGACTTGAATCGGTTTGTTAGCTTGAATAAGGCACAGGTTTTGACTGGTTCCTTTAACCGTGATATCCATGTAGTCTTTACTTTCCAGGGTTTGTGACGATGGGGCCTCCTCCCCGCAATCTGTCGTTGATATGATAGTGCTTTCGTTCATCGCCAAGATGCGCAAGATCCAACCGTTGGGTGTTTGCTGGAAAGGTGGTACGATGTGATCGATACCCCATGACGGAATGGGTAGCAATTGCTCCAAAATGACACCATGTCCTTTATCCAGATTATCTCGTGGAATATAAACACTCAATGCTCCCACTATAACAGAGATAGGTTCATCAGATCGAATGTAAGTTCCGGTCATTTCTGTTTCATTTTTTACCCCTGTCAGAATCCCAGATTCACCAGCCCCTAACTTGATCTCCCCCGATACTCTAGCATTTTCAAAAGTGCAATTATCTGCACAATAAATAGTTATTGTTGTATTATCAAATATAGCTGCTATAGCTACTTGTGCACTGCGATTTATGGGTGTATAACAATCAACCAAGTATTCCTTTCCTAGCTGTTCGTGCGGTAGGGCTAAAAACCCTGCAGTCAAGCCTACACTACTGAACATCATGCCATGGACATTAATGTCAGCAGTGGAGAAGATTTGAACAGTTTCACATCTTGGACGACGTGTCACATTAAAGGATTGACCTGTAATATTCAAAAGCTGTCGCTCAACGTTCAGACAGGGTATGCTGATGCGTGTCTCCGTTGTCTTAGGCGTAATGTTGATTATAGTTGAGAAGTATCTGTTGTATTTTATGAAGCTAAATGTATACTCCTGGGTCCAGGAAGCTCTTTCAGACATGTTTTCTTTTTCAGTAGACGAAAGGGGGAAGAAAAGAAAAGATGTCTAGTTAGCAAAAGTAAACTAAATAGTTTAACAAGGACTTTGGATTAATAGTATAGAGAAATCGACTGCTTTGAGAGGCCTGGCTGTCTTATATGCTCAAGGGAACGCGCGCAGATCCTGCCATTACCCTGAGGCGCGCCTAGGAGTCATGACAGGATGTACTAGTTAATAATAATAATAATAACAACATTTATAATGCGCACATATCCACCCCAAGAGATGCTCAAAGCGCCTAACAAGGTAAGTACATGGAACGAAAATAATTTAACATAATTAAATATAATTCAACAACGTTAATTACATCAGATTGTGAAATACACTACGTCTTAACTAAGAAATTCAGACATTAGATAGGTTTTCAATTTTGTTTGGAACAAATTTTGATTGGCTGACATTTTGATTGAATGGGGTAGGGAGTTCCATAGGTGCAGCAGCTGTAAAAGCTCTGTCTCCCCAACTCTTTGTTCTTAATTGTGTTAAATTTGTTGAATTAGAGGAACGAAGACCTGCATGAGAACTTAAAGAGATATTAAGAAGAGAGGAAATATATTCAGGGACTGATCCATTTAGTGAACGGTAGGTGAGTAGTAGAATTGTATATTTGATACGCTGTTCTATTGGAAGCCAGTGAAGGTTCTTGAGTATTTGAGTAGTATGGGTCGAACGTTTAGATTTAGTGACAAGGCGGGCAGCTGCGTTTTGAACCTTTTGTAGTCTGTGAATTTGGTATTTAGGAAGTCCAAAAAGGAGAGAGTTACAGTTATCGAGATGAGAGTGGTTTGGGGGGTTAAAAATTTCCTTATAGCGCGAAGATTACGAAGATGATAATTGGCAGCTTTCACACATTTTGAAATATGTGCATCAAGAGACATGCTTGTATCGAAAATGACGCCAAGATTTCTTGCCTTATCTGAAGGAGCAAAGTGCACAGAACCAACACGTATATGAGTTATAACAATCTTGGAAAGTTGTTGTCTGGAGCCTATCAAGAGAAATTCTGTTTTATCGTCATTTAGTTTGAGATAGCAATCATTCATCCATTTTCGTACATCACGAATACAACTTTCAAGATCTTCAACACGTTTTTCTACCTGTTCCTGAATAGGAAGACACGAAAAATATAATTGTAGATCGTCTGCATACATATGATAGCTTATATTGTGTTTACTGATTATCTCATGAAGTGGTAAGGTATATACATTAAACAGATGGGGACCTAAAACAGATCCTTGGGGCACAGAAAACAGAAACAACCGATGAAGTTGTATCATGAATGTTAACCGCTTGAGATCGATTTGAAAGGTAGGAACGAAACCAATGAAGACATGTTCCACCAATGCCAACCTTTTTTAGTCTGTCGATTAAGATATTGTAGTCAACAGTATCGAAAGCGCAGCTGAGATCTAACAGAACTAATGCAGTAACTTTCCCCTTCTCCATTTCTATTAAAATGTCATTTTGTCCTTTCAATGGTGCCGTCTCCACACTGTGGTTTTCCTTGTAGGCCGATTGAAAGGGGTTTTTGAAGGTTTTGGTCATTTATGCTGGACTGAAGACGCGTAGATACTATACGTTTAATTACCTTACCAAAATACTTTAAATTTGCAACGGGACAATAATTGTTAAGCTCTTGTTTATCAAGGCTTGGTTTCTTTAGGTGAGGTTTAATGAGTGCATGTTGCAGACAATCAGGAAAGATGCGAGAACGTAGAGATAAATTTACAATCTCTGTGATGTATGGGGTGAATTCATTAGAAAAATCTTTGATCAAACAGGTTGGAATAGGATCTAGTTCACATGTAGATGGTGGAGAATTCATAATGACTTTCCGAACCTCACTAGTTGTGGCTGGTAAAAAGTCAGACAAATAGGGAGTGGCACTTTCTGACACTGACTGATAACCTGTACTATCACGAGCGTCAAGAATTCGACGAATATTGCTAACTTTATTCATAAAGAAATCAGAAAAACGATTTGCTAAGTCTTGATCAGACACATTACTAGGAAGAATTTGATCTTTCTTTCTATTCAAGAGTTTATTTATAACTTGAAACAACCGCTTCTGATCGCCACTGCAGTCTGCTAGATCAGATGTGTAGTGATGTTTTTGCGCCTGGTTAGCGAGATGAGACACTATTTGTCTTTGCTTAATAAATAGAGACCGATCGGATTCAGTTTTAGTGGTTCTCCAACGACGCTCCAGTCTCCGCCTGAGGCACTTTGCCTCTCGGATATCATCAGTCATCCAAGGACACCTGGGTTTGACAACTATAGTTCTTGTTTTTCTGGGAGCTAGTTGATCCAATAAGATATTTAGAGAATAATAGATGTAACATCATAATCTGAGTCAGGAACAGATAAAGCTACATGGAGACCTTTACAGAACCTTTGCCTATCCAAAGACTTTAAATTCCGGGATGAGAAACTTTGTCGAATAGGTTTAGGTTTTTCCAATGTAATGTTACACAGTATAGCAAAATGATCTGAGAGACCAGGTTGCACTACTACATTTGATATAACATTTTCATGTTCACGTGTGATCAATAAGTCAAGTGTATGTCCGTGGTCGTGGGTCGGTTCACGGACATGCTGTTTCATCCCATATGTCGATAGTAGGTTCAGAAACTGTCTGGCCTTTGAATCATCCCGGACGTCAACCCATATATTTTAGTCACCCACGAGTAAGATCTCTGATGGGTGGAGAAGGTAACTGTCCAACATTTCACCAAACTCCTCCATGAAGACACCGAGAGCATATAAAGCATACTGACTGAAAGTTTCAATCATTTAGGATTCGCAGACAAAAAGCACTGTATGGTGTCCGCGATCGCACAAAAACAATTTTAACAAGTAAACCAATGGGTATCGCAGCAGGATTTCTTAAGTGAGGTTATAAAATGTGTTTTTTATACTTCCGTTTAGTACGTTGAAATAAATCAAGTCATCTGATTGGTCGAAATTGGAGTCGTGATTTTGACCGTATCAATAAAAAAACGAACAATTGCCTGTTACCCGAATGAAGGGCGATAGTTTAATGAGAAAGATGACCGTTACCCGGATGAAGGGCAATAGTTAATGCGAAAGATGCCCGTTGCGCCCGGGTAACGGGTCGCATAAATATTTTTTTGCTGAGATCCCCATCGGTTTACGTGTAAACAATTTCTGTGTGCGAGCGCGGATACCACATACAGTGAAGTGTGAGAGCGATTCCCGAATGGTCGTTATATTCAGGCAATTTTCCAGCGAAGATTTAGTACATACAGTGTCTCAGATTTGCTATATTGTTTTAACCAGTCTTTACTCAAGAAAAGGATAAAGTTAGCATTCTTTGTAGATTTTTGTGTGAACTCGGTATATAAAAGGTATATGGACTGCTTTTATATTCCAAGCATTACTGTCTCTATTTTAGCTCTCGGGGATGTTACATCCTGCTATGGCCCCTCGGCGCGCCGCCGCGGAGCCTATAGAAACAGCTTTACCTCTCATAGCAAAGACTTTGGGTTTCAGGTTAGGTTAAAGGTAATGGGTCCGGGCTAGCGGCATTAACATAATATCACTATGAACATGACTGACAAAGCAAGCGGACAAAATATACAGCTCCTCAGGTAGACAAAATAAGATCCCTTCACTGCTATTATGTAAAAATGTGTAGAACAGGTGTCACATGCATATTCACCTTTTTACATAATGGCAGTGAAGGGATGTTCCTTTGTCTACCTGACGAACTGTATATTTTGTCCGCTTTCTTTGTCTGTCATGTTCATAGTGTATAGTGCTTTTTACATCAGACCAAACGCAAAAGAGTATTCACCGTGTTAAGCATTATACAGTGTGAGTCAAAAAAAGTTTACACCTAGAAAATTGCTAATTATTTTAAAAATCATCTATGAGCAGTAAACTAGTATAAATATTATGAAAGAGTATTTTATCCCGAATCATTTAGTACAATTTGGTGTGGTATGTATTCACGCTTGGATGAACAGGAGGCATTGTTTGCGAGAGTGCAAAAATCGACTTGCGCCAAAGTTGCTTATGTGATGTTTGAATAAAACACTTGGGATTTGAGTAATGATTCGGTCTTTGCAGATCCAAATAACATCCCTAGCAAATTGAATTATGCCACGCATATCAAATATCGAATATCAAACATCAAACAACATTTGTGCGCGTGTGTGTGTGTGACTTTACTTCTGCAAAAAGCATAGCAATGCGTTTCGTTCGATACATTCAATCCATTCTCTCACTCCGCTAATCCCAACACAATACATACTGAAGGCATCACTCTGGCGGAAATCGATTTTTGCACTCTCGCAAACAATGCCCCCTGTTCATCCAAACATGAACACATTCCGCACAAAAATGATACCAAATGATATGGGATAAAACACTCTTTCACAAGATGTATAATAATTTACTGTTCATAGATGATTTAAAAAAATGATTAGCAATTTTCTAGGTGTAAACTTTTTTTTTTTGATTCACACGGTATAGCGACATGGAATTACGCCTTTATTTCATGCGCTATACAAACACGTTTAATTGATATTATTGTTATTATTTTTAATTCAAGAAAGATGATCACCTAAGTGCAATAATTAAACGTAACAATTGGATTATCGAGTATACTTACGAGATCTACAGTGAGTAATACCGATACAGCATAGAACCTGTAAAGAGATGGAACAATAGATTAAAAAAAAACATCGGACTTTAGTTTCGATGAGAGTAACTTTTAATATAAACCCTAAAACTCATTTGAAAAGTGCATTATGTAAGGGTGGATGCAGCAATAATGTAAGGTTATTAAAACATTCAAACTTACATTATTGTTTCGTTAAATATTACACTTACCTTATAACCTTAATGATAATACAAAGTTTTGATATGGGGTCATGAATTTGGTTCAAATGAACATATTGGTAGCATATGCGATCCTACAATATTCAGTAATCGTTGTCGCAGTTGAAATCGAGTCTAAAGTTGTAACATTTTAGATAATAAACTTGTTATGTTGTATAGCTCCCTCTCAAGGTCAAGATATTAATTAAGCTATAAAACAAGTTTCTTGACTAAAATCGACCGATTAGCTATTCCCGTTTGGAAATTATATATCTCGACTACATATTCTGAGATTTTCATGATCGCAGATACTATTGTACGAACGTAGTCGCTATTCGAAATTTATCAAAATTTACCGGGAGCTCCGGTAAATTTTCATATTCAGTTTTTCTGGAAAGCAGAATTATTTTAGGGGCTTAATTTACTAATGCTTAGAATACATCCACAGGGGCATCCAAATATATCAATATTGTAAAGAATCACTATCCACACAATTTTCTAAACTCCCAAAACTTTGTATTACCTTTAACACTGATATATACAGAAATAAAGCATTTTAATATCACCCTTAACAGAAGTCAACCCGTCTTTCTGCATGCATCACATGACATGGTTTTGTGAGGGATCTTTTGGTGACTACCGTGAAAGTATTGTACTATCTTTAATGACCGAATGTTTTCTTTTCAACCATTTGAAAAACCTACTGTCATACATCAGATGGTTAAGTGGTTAATTGGTTTCTCTTAAACTGGATGACTAAAGAAATTGTTCGGAGTTCATCAAAACCTGCCTTATTCTAATTTTGCATCAACATTTCAGAAACTTTTATTTCGGTGGTTAATTACGGAGGTCTTTACACAGTTTCCAAATTTACCGACAACCTAAATCATGGATTTGCGGTATTTTAATTCATATACCCCATTAAACTAATGATAATCAGCATCGAGAATTACCAACAACATTTACAGCATTCACTCTATTTCAAAGTTTTGGGTGAAGAGGAGAGTTTATACTTATATTGCAAACTTCTTTGCAGTGTTTTCGAGGAGGAAGTTTGAAAGAATGACGTCATGTATTTGATGTGACCTTTTCGTCTCGTGAGTCGTGCTCTAAAAATAATGTACAAATCCGTATCCAGGCTATTTGGGGCTGAACGGTCTGTTGCCTAGAACTAATATATTACTCATGATCCCTAGGCCATTAAAGATGAAAGTGTTAAACATGTAAGCTAAGCTGAAGTTGTACCTAGTATACCGTTTTCGTAATGAACCAGATTTATATTTAAGTGCCTCGATAAGAATTATTCCATACACTTGTTACGAATAATCATATTACAATAGTCGGAACAGGAAGCTACCTGGTCAGAATGCAAATTGCGTATATAATTGTTACGTGTCGTAAGGCAGGGTAAGCCAAAATGTTTGTCCTACCTAGCAACAACGAATCCCGCCCCCCCCCCATTTCAGGGTTTGAGAGACCGCATTCGTGTTCCTGAAATACCCGGTCAAGGGGTACTATTCACGCAACAAAGTCCGACCGTATTGACTTACACACCGGAGAAAGGGAGGGGGGGGGGGTGCTTTAAAAAACCCGACACGTATTAGTTTTACACACCGGAGATTGGGGGGGGGGGGGGGTGCTTTCAAAGGAAGGGAACATGAATATGCGTACCATAAACAAAACTGAGTGGGGGGGGGGGGGACCAATGTACGCAGTTTGAAATCTGACTACTGAGATAAAAGGTTAATGAAATGAATAGTATCGAGGCGCTTCACAAAGGCATTATGCATAAATTTAGTTACATGACGAAAAGGGTCTATTATAGGTAAAAGGTCCATCATTAGTCGACCATCTTAAATAGAAAATTGCTAAAATTCGTATTGAATTTTGAGGGTACTTGTCTAGGTCCCTGTGGCGCAATGGATTAGCGCATTGGACTTCTAATTCAAAGGTTCCGGGTTCGACTCCCGGCAGGGATAGTATCCTTTTTCGTGTCAAAATTGTTAACCTGTTCATGGTGACCCCGATCACAAGAGTTCTTGCCCGAAAAAACACACACAACAGAGACAAAAGAATCAATTGAGAAAGTAAAGTAGATGTTTCCTTCTCCATTCTTTAATAATATTGCACGTTAACAACGAAATCAATATTATCTTGAACGAACTCTTTTCGCATAGAAAAACAGTCACCTGAGGTTTTTATTGAATATCAATAGATATCGTAGATTAGATTCAGAACGCAGAAGGATATGTAGATTAATGTCAAATATGCGATTAATGCAGCTAGGGGGGTGTTACGAAGGGGGGGGGGGGGGGGGGGGTGCCTAAAATTCGTTGTCAAACAGTGATGCCCCGATATAGACAACTCATAAATTTTCACTTTCGCAAGTCACACTTATTTTTAGATAAATCATGATGCTCCTGAAAAGGTAAGACGCCCCCCCCCCTTTTCCGACCTTTTCAAAAATGTTACTATTGAAATCATATATTTTTGAGACACATATCCCATAAGAATACTTGAACAGCTCCCCGTATCCAACAAATTTTACTTGGGGTTGGAAGAGGGGGAGGGCGTAACAAATCCATTTCAAACGTTTTACATTTACATTTCTAATGCTAACTTTTCTTTAGATGACCTTTCAGCGAGTCGCAAATTCGCGGGAAATTCCCAAAGCACGCCAATGACTTATCCGCTTCAGCACCTCACGTTTGATGATAACGCAATATTCTTCCTGCTACTACGTGTAGTCTCCGTTACCAGACGCAAATATGTGACTTTCGAAAAATCTGAAATTCTGTAGCATCATTGTGGTTAAAAGAGTTCAAATTGGGGTTGTAAATTCAATCCTGACTGCTATGTACTGAAGGTAATGTGAACAGATTTGATAGTTGGTTATGAAGATATGACTTATAATGTGATTTAACAAAATGGCGCCTAGATGACTTCACGGTTGAGTGATCACGCTAAGAAGAAGAAATTAACTTTTTCTGGACATAAGGAATAAGTGGTGCAAATGTGATGGCGATCAGGTTGTGCGTTTTTAACACGGCGACAAAAACGTACAGAAAAAAAGGATAAATATATATAGTTATATGAAAGATATAAAGATTCTTACGAAATCAAGTGGTAATCTGCAGAATCTGCTGCAGATCACCTTACAAACGAAACATAAAGCCTTGTGTAATTCTAGTTATCTGTCTCACCCCCGCCCCCTATCCAATAATATTGTTTAAATTCCAGTTGAAATGTATGATGCACGTTATTAAATGTAGTGAGGTCTACGCGTTGCATAAGAAACTATGTTGTCTTTCCACCTCATATTCAAGGACAAGGTCTGAAGAAATTAGACGTCTAGAATCAGGCTCGATTTTGTTTTGATGGGCGATAACAAAATGTAAGAGGAATTTCCTTGTTTTGTTTGGCGTCACCCTGAGGTCTTGGCGTTATCCGGACCAATCGCAACGAGTATGTTATGTTTGATTTCCTTTAACCCTGATTACCGATAACAGAAAATATAAGGATATATAATCCTGAGCAACTGAAAAAAGTAATCGTCTTACGAAAAGCTACGAATTGCGTTTAAAAGATTTCTACAAATGTATAATCAATATCTTCGAGAAAAGCTTCCCCCTGTATCCAGCGCGATAACACTGACAAGAGTTAAATAGTTAAGGTCCTAGCTGGGTGCCCTTTGGAACACCCTTTATAAGTGACATAGAAACAACATTTAAAAACATTTACACTTAAAGTGAATTGTGTAAATTTTTAGCTCATTGGAGAACCGTTTCAATCCACGACAGTCGATTGATTTCCATCGTTTGCACTCAATACACATGTGTTAAAGCTACGTATCAAACACAAGGCATTATTTCTAATAACAATTTGGTTCTCATGAATTCCTAGGTCACGGGGGAGGGGGAAGGGGGGGGGGGGCACATGGTAATTTGTGCACTCTTTTGAAAGCTCAGATGGCTTAACATAGAGACACAACCTATCAGGAATTTATATACCAACCTTTTCAAATCTTTGACCTAATAACCATGAGATAATGTGACACTCCTTTTAAAAGTTTGTCAGTTTGGCACCCCACCAATATAAATTCATACACCCACTCATTCAAAGGAACTAACGATTTAAACATGACGAGGAAATCCAAAAACAATAAAGACAAGTTGCTCTGAATCAAAGCAGAGCTTTAAATTATTGAATATGTTATGCCATGGTACTACTAGTTAAAGCTATTAGTAGTAATGTTCATTTTATTAGAGATGATGATGTTAAACGATAATATTTCTTCAAAATAAAACTTACATTGTAACATTTCTGCAGTACTTAAAATCAGCATTTCATTTCTTCTCCATGATTAACGGATGACTTGTGGGAGTGTGATAAGCATATCAGGTTTGCTTTACCAGAGTCTTTAAACTATAATAATTTACACTTTCAGTAATAAGATAGTGTGAATGACGTCACAATCACCGCGAAGAACCTCACCATCTGTTTTCCTTACGTGACAATCTGGCAATATAACCCATACACCTTGATGATTGGTGGGCACGCCTTGATCATCTTTTCATTATGTGTTAATCTTTCCTTTGTTTCCTATACATTCTTTGTGTCAAGGTCGGTTGTGGTCTTCTTAAAGCCCCACTGCACTACTTATAGCTCCTTGCGCCCTCTATATAGCAAATAATGCCTAATCGGTGACCGTTGGTCCCTTTTTCTTATGTCAATTGAGGTGTGCTTTGATGAGATAACCACATGTCAGTGATCATGCAGGAAGGTCTAATCCCTCCTGGCGCAACTAGTGCAGACGGGCTCTAATAGACTATTTTCGTAATGCAATTAAATCTAATGCACAAATCGTTATAAAATAACCAGTCGCCTGTTCCGAATAGTTATATTTCAATTGTCAGAATGAAGATTGCATACATTCCGTGTTGTTATGTAGGTCAAGCCATGATGTTTGTCCTACCTAGCAACATGTCAAATCCAACCACATTCAATATTGGGGAGGTACTATTGATCGTACATATTTATATTGGATGACAGTGATTTCCTTTAAAACAAATACACATCATTGGTAAAGTATAATTATGGTTCTTAAGATTTTATCGAAAAAAGCTTGTATTTGCATTGACTAAATAAACGATGAACCTTAGAATTACAGTAGGCCTACCGCCCGTGAGGCCGACAAAATATATACGTACAAACAAGTATACGCGGATAAGATAGAATGGACATTTCGTCTGTTTTGAGCAGGAAGGGCTTGCCTCGTATAACTTTATTCATAATTAACGCCCTTCTGGCTCTTATCAGATGATTTCTTGATGTTGAAGCAGCATGCTATGAACATTTTCGATTGTAAAATTGAACACACTTCACTCATTGCAGAAAAACTACGAAATACAATACCTCATCAATCATAGATCCCGTACTTACGGTCAATATAAAGTTAAAAGTGGTTGACCCACCATTGATTTACAGTGGTCATCGGGAGCGGATCAGAAGGGGGGGGGGGTGCGCCCCTTCTTTTCCTTCCGACAAAGCAAATATTCACATATAAATGGTTACTTAGACATGCCTTAGAAAGTACCATAGATCATCTTAAGCTTCAACATTTCCGGGGCCTTTAAGTGGGCCCCGGTTTCCACGCCGTAAAGGCCCGCGTAAAGGTTTCGCGCTCGCAATTTCGTACAATTCACGCGGCCCTCTGTTGGAAAATCCTGGATCCGCCCCTGGAGGCATTTCGATTTGCTTTCAGATTTCATGATAAGTATATCATTTTGTATTTCCCCGACTTTCCGGTATTGCGGTGAAAACAGGAAAATCTCCTTTCCGGTGTCTCCTATCATGTCTTATTAACGAAAGCCTTAAAACTTGCAGGGAGAAAAAAAGGGGATTCACAGAATTTCCGTGATTTTGCGAACGTTGTTGGCAGAAGTCAGTTGTAGAAGAGAAAATTGGAGAATTGAGGCTCTCCTTGTGCCATTATATTTCAACCTCGGCCTGTGGAAATTCTTAATTTGACGTTTCATATATTTTGTTTTATTGAACCTCTTAGCATGCAATATTTGTATAATACTATATACCTACAAAATAATCACAACCACAAAATGCAATTGCCTTTCAAAATACGTTATGTAATATTATCCATTAGCAACTGTAATTCATAAGACTCTTATGATAAATGTTATTGATTGGAAAAAAAGTGTTCAGTTTTGGTAGTTGCCATGTCAACGGCACTTTGCAGATACTTCCTGGCATTGTATGCCAAGTTGTACCATCTACTGAATCAGACACACTTACCAAATAAGGACATATCTATTGTTATTTATATGACTAAGAATGAAATTCGACTTAAACTTCCCGTTTCAACAGGAAAAGTGTCACCAGACAAGATAAATATCCATGTAATACGAGTTCAAATGATTTAAAGAGAAATTTGAGTTCCTGGGAAGAGGTGAAAAATTATTTGTGAGCGTTATCATTGTTATTATGCAAGTGTGGAAGAACATCAGATTACCAATGTTCCCTGAAAAGCATGACTCTTCAAATGCCTTAATATTTTGAATATGGCACGTAACAGCATACAACTCGGGACAAATTTTTACGTCACATGTTCGTGTAGTCCCATATACATCTTTCTGTGTATAATGCTTGTAACTTTACCAAGACTGGGTCAAATTTCTTATCATTTTGATGATTCTAGAACCTTGTAGTACTCACCAATACTTACATGCTAGATTATCAACCTTTTCTGATTTACTCCACACTGTTTCTTTCACAATGCAATCGCATGACCAGAACTCGACTTCATCTTTAAGCAACTACGATATAAACCAGGGCCCTACTTCATAACACTTGTTTTCAATGACAAGTTACAATGATTATTATCGGCTACTGAAATCGTGGCATTTGATTGATTGAGAGCAAATTTGTCTTATAAATTTACGATTTGTCATTGAAAACAATTTTTGTAAAATAGGGCCCTGGGGCGTATCCAAGATTTGGTTTAAAAGGGATAGCGGAATTTAGGAGAAAATATATGACAAGTACAAAGCAAGTAATCACATTTGCATATATATATTTCGTGTCGAAATTTGGCAGGGGGTGTTTAATTTACTTTCGATATGAAAGATGGGAATTTTTTGGAGGGGATTACGTTCTTGACACCACCCCCCTTTACTCACCAATTGGCATTAGGGGTTGATGCACGCAAGCAAACCGAAAACGGAAGAACATCCTTGAAGACAACTACCTATGTAAATCCTTAGACAGGCTTTGATGTGATCGTGCGCTATTCGTGATCACAACACGCTTTAATGCAAAAGACTAGTTATCAAATACATTCAATTTTATTCATGATTGCACCCGAATCTTGCCGAACGTATGCCCGACGTACCAACAATTTTGTTATGGAAACTTCATTCTGACGGAAAGCAAAATCACTAACCTTAAACTGATGAATGCATTAGTTTGTCACTAGGCACATTGGGAGGAGTTCATGTCCGTGAAGAACAAATTCATTCGGGTCATTAACCTCGGCAAGTTTTCATTCGACATGTTTTAGGGAAAAGCCAAAATGCCAGATGTTTGATAATAATCTTTGTATATAGTAAGTCCCTTATAACAGTATAGGAAATACGTAAATGATCTTGCCAGCATGTTACATTAAAAAAGGAGCTTTTCGCTTGAACTTGAATCCGGGAGAGCTCCCAATAATTCTCTAAAACTGCCACCAACCGTACCTGCATATTTAGTCAAAACAAATTATTAAAAAATCACATTTTATTTCATGAGTGACCATACAGGCGCGTTCAGATATGTCGCTGCAAAACCGAAGCAGTTTGTAACACGGTGCTCAGTAAATAGGCGCAAGTCCTTCCTTTGTCGTGCGCACTTGCCATTTATATACACTTTATACATTAAAATTAAATTTATACGCGGTTATTTTGTTGGTAGTGGTTTACCTCGTCGTATCTGAACGAGCCTTAACCGTACTGATATCATAATATTTCAACTGTTGTAATTAACTTTATTTTCTATTTACTATTGTCTTTCAATTTGAGCCACATTTTGTTTGCAAAATGAAAACGATTCTGTCAAGGAAATACCCAGTAACCCATGATCGAACTTCAGTCAAGCTTCGTTTCACGTTTAAGTAGAATTATAAGGTGTTACCAGCAGATGGAATAACATATACCGCTCTGAGATTGATATTTTTCTACTTTATATCCGCGTATGTAAAGGAAATACCTAGTAATCTATCATCGTATTTTATATTATCGTTTTATATTTTTAAGAAGAATTTGAAGTCTCTCACAAGCAGATAGAATTACAAGTACCGGTCCGAGATTGATGTTTTTTTCAGTTCATATTCGCGTATTTTCCCTATGATATTACAGTGTTTACCTTTTCAACGAACATAAATATTCTTTTAAAGGGATCGGGTATCTTTGCCTCAGATTTTAAACAAAATCCTGGATTAAGCTCATGCTGCAATCATAATTATACATCTTTAGGTCAGTCAGGAATACCATGACTTTTACAAGCCGATTGCCCGTTTAATTATCAATATATTTATGATTGGAATAAAAAAAAATGCCAAAAACTGTTTGCAAAACAGCTTTGAACAACACTTTAGTCTATTGGGGAAAACCTATTTGGGTAAAAACGGTTACTCAAAGATTTCTACTTTTTTTAAAGCATTTCATGATCATTAGTTCAAGCGCAATATTTGTAGGGCTTTAATATTACACTATATCAGTGACACTGATAACGGGTATAGGGCCATGCATCACAGATTAATAAAACTGGAAGCATTGTTAAACAATACATTAAAGGACGATCAGGCTTTTTTTTTTAATTAGGGGCGTTGGTCAATTTTTTTCTCATGCATTTCCCCTAATTTTCCCTAATTACTGCACTCAAACAACACCTGCCTGTAAATGAGCCAATCTTGTACTTCAAGATGCTAGAAGCCACTCCAAATGATTATGATTATGATTATTCTATTATTGCAAAAACTTTTCCTTGTAATCATGTCCTCTTCAAAGAAGATTTGGAATTATAGGAATTTGTTATTGTATATTGGATTGAAATAGCCCTCTATCTTAGGCCAAGAATAGATGAGTTCTAATTTTCTATAGATTATGATCTAAAGGGAACAACAACTCTTATGTCTAATTAGTTAAGAAAAATAAAGAGACCAAATCCCATAAACCACGACGCACACATGTCGAGGTCCCCTTTTATTCGCTCTTTACTGAAAATAATAATTTGTTATTTTGCTAGTTATTGATGAAGAAATACATTTGTTTTACACAGGATTTGAAATAAAACATTATACACTAGGATTATACATGTTTTTATGGTGTGTCTGCATGGTTGGAAAGGAAAACATACATTCCGGGATTCATCTAACGTTATGGCTACATTTCAAGAGAAGGTTGAGTTCTGGGGAGAGCTGAACAAAATAATTTGTGAGTGTTTTCATTGCTATTATGCGATTGTGGGAGAACATAAATGTTCCCTGAAAAGCATGGCTCTTTAAATGCCTTGATGTAGATATGACAGATAACAGCTTTAAAAAATGAGCCTCATCTTTTATGCCATATGATTGTGTAGTCCCATATAAGCTTTTCTGTGTACATCGCTTGTTTCTTTTACCAGGACTGGGCTAAATTTCTTATCATTTTGAGGGTTCCAGAACCTTGCAGTACACGCCAATACTTATATGCTAGATGATCAATCTTTTGTGATTCCACACCGTTTCTTTCACAATGCAATCGCATGACCAGAACTCAACTTTATCTTTAAGATTTCACAATTTTGAATGAATGAATGGACATTTCCTAACATCATTATTTGGGGTCTGTCTGTATGTTCGTCACTGCCTTTGTCTGTCTGTATGTCTCTGTCTATGTCTGTCTGCCTGTCTCTTCCCCCCCTTCTCTCTCTCTAAATTCAACTATAAATATGTAGTTGAATTTAGAGTGAGAGAAGGAGAGAAAGAGACAGGCAGACATACTTGATGGCCTGCTGGAGTGCCGATTGAACAACAAATTGATTTCTGTTGGCTTATTATAACGGGAACGTTGTGAACAAGAATGTCTAAGGGGTGGTTGTACGTTCCCTGCATTCCAGTAACAGGAGGCAACTAACTACCTCTTTACTCACAGGTCTTCTGAAGATTGAGTTTCATGGCTTGCAATTTAACGCACATGGAAGCACATGATTGCCTGGTAATCACACATCCAAATGCATTAGACTGTGAAATAACTAAACAATTCGCATGTTATATTCAAATATACTAAAGGAAATAACGAACATCAATCCCGAGACATAAATGAACTCGAATATACATTATATACCTGGTATGATCAATTATGACAAGATACAAAATATAAAAGTAAGACTTTCGATTGATAATAACTCCAAATTAAAACTCGCATTAGACTGAAGCTTGGAAGCTGTACAACTGGAGGATGTTAAATTCATTTGGGATAATTTTCACGATATTTCTCTGAATAATATTAATGTGATCCTTTGAGTATTTAATCAAGTGTATTAGATAATTAACATGTATTATGTGTTGCTAAGTCGGATAAGCCTCAGGCAAGTTTTTTAGTTGTCAAGAGAAAATTTGTATGAAAGTGTGCATAAGTTAGTAAACAGGGTTTATTGCCTCCAAACTGGTTCTTTCACAGTTTAATTGCCAGTATATTCTACTCCTTCTTTCAAAGTACACATGGAAACGCATGCGCCTTGCAGTCAAATATCCAGCATGTCCAAAAGTGTTATAGGACAATTACTCCCTGGACAATCGCCCCCCGGCCAATTACCAGCTGGCAAATTATCCCCGGACAATCAAAGATTGTTTCTTTGTTAAAAAAATTGAAACTAAAAACTACTGCTATCACATTGAATTGCACTTGTACATTTTTTGTTTCTTTGTTAAAAAAATTGAAACTAAAAACTACTGCTATCACATTGAATTGCACTTGTACCGGCTAAAGGGAACAATGTTTTTTGTATATGTTTATGGCTAGAAAGCCATGTTTCGAAATACGACAAGAAATAGCTACAAGACCTTGACCAAAGCTCACATGTATGTGTAGTCCCATATGCCCGATTATGTGCAGTGCCCGTGACTACCATTCAAGATTATTGATTTCTTATCAATGTTAGTATGTAAAAAGCTCGCAATATACACTGGTTGTACTACACAACCAACCTCTAAACAACAACAAATGTCCAGAATGTAATCGCGTGACCAAAATTCAACTTTATTTTATAATGAACTGACACTGAAAACAAGTATTTTCAATCGAGGGATATAAAAATACAATTCATATGATTATGTGAGTCTTGTCAAAACAAGGTTTGAAATAATTGGAGAAAAAAAATCTTCAATCTTGCTTGTCAACAAATTGCTTTTTATTATATGACACGATGGCTTTGTTTGAACCAAAAGCTATTATTTTCAATCTCGCCTGTCAATAGTGTACTTTCATATGACATTATGGCTTTGTTTTCTAGGTATATGAATAGAAACTGATAAAACTACATGCATTTTTATTTGAACAGAGTGTTTACTGGGAAAGGCCTGGGGCTACATCCAGAAATCGTCTGATGGTCGTTTTTAATGAATTAATCCATCTTTAAAAGAAAGTCTTAATTAACAAACATTATGACACCCTAATAATAAATTTGTATTGTCTTTTTTTACAAATCAAATGAAATGCTTTTAATTAAAATAAATTGTGCTTACCATGACAAATAGACATTCTTCTAATATTGTAAATACTTGAAGAAATAAAGTAAACAACACATTAATGCTGTTCCTAAAACCAAACCATGTTTAGGGTGTACTTCCACTTTAATGAACTGAAGGTAATTTTCGGGGGGGGGGGGGTAACTTTCAGGGGTAGGAGATAATTGTTCACGGGGGCGGGGGGGGGGGGGGGTAATTGTCCACGTGGGATAATTGTGCAAAGCGGTAATTTTTCAGGGGATAATTGTCCTGGGGGGGGGGGGGTAGTTTTCCAGGGGTTATTTGTCTAGGGGGTAATTGTCCTGAGTGATACGCTAATAAGCATTAAACTGTGTCATAACTCTACGATTCGCTTGTCATTCAAGATTATTAGGGAAATAAGAAACATTGTATAAGTCTTATTACCATTCTACAGTTCTATACAGCGTATTTTTTAGGGGGGTTGGGGTATGGACTAAGGACATTCCCGTGAAATTATTTTGTTAACCTGATATTGCATTCTGTACCATTTGCGAGTTTAATCACAACATAATTTCAGTGATTTCCTAATAGTAGTAGCAGTAGTAGCAGTAGTAGTAGTAGTAGTAGTAGTATAGTAATATTAGTAGTAGTAGTAGTAGGGGTAGTAGTATAAGCAGGTGTAGTAGGAGCAGCAGTAGTTGTAACAGTAGTAGTAGTAGTAGTAGCATCGTACTAACTATAGAGAGACATTTTAGACAACATACATGCAACATACATTTACGCAAGGGTATCTGGTTAGTACAAAAATATAGTTTGAAAATATAATACCATGCCCTACCTAATGAGCGTGACGAAATGCAGATGACAGAATCGGACAAAAACAAATGAATCGTATCGATGGCGTAGCGAATGGGGGCACGTTCTTCTTGTGCCCCCATCCAATTAAACAAGAACAAAAATTAAGGTCAGAGAGTGCAAGAGTATGCAAAACAGTGAGAGGAAAGAGAGAGAGAGAGAGAGAGAAAGTGGGAGGAGTGGAAAGTGAGATGAAGAGAGAATCTCCTTTTTCACTCTAAAGGAGAAGAATGAGAATAAGAAGAAGTAGAGGAGGAACAAGAAGTAGAAGAAGAAGAAAAATAAGAAAAGGTAGAAGGAGAAGAGGAAGAAGTAGAAGAAGAAGAAGAAGATGGAAAAGAAGAGGAGGAAGAAGAAGAAGAGAATAACGATCAAACTAGAATTGAGCTCAAATTCACTTACACTGAAAAATAAAAATGCAGTATGGAGATTCATCTTGTCTGAGTGGTAGTACTAAGTAGGTGAGAAGAAGAACAATAATCACGTTGCGACGAAAATATTCCACACGTCACTCTTATACAAGACACGAATGGACTGGCGAGATAAAAGTCATGAATAAGAAAACACTTTCCCGATCAGCTCTGAAATATTTCGCACATCCGTGCGGTTCCTGACAATGTTCGCGTCAAAATGTCAAACAGACTGAGAGTAAGCGAGTTTAAGGTGTGCATATGACCATGGACCATGATATGACAGTCAGGCTCAGCGGTCTACCGGTAAGTAGGGCAACACCGTCTTGAGGTCATTCGAAATTTTCTACGCATGCGCCTGTTATACGATACATAATATATACGTATGGATGATAGGGCGGTACTGAAATGTTGTAATTATAATAGGGAAATAGGTCATTGAATGATGACTGATGACGTAGTTGTGCTGCAGGCCGGATGACTCCTCATATGGCAACGACTTGGACAATTATCACCAGCTCGATCACTACCAGGCTGAACGTAACAACAGACACTTTCAAGAAAAAAATTGTCGCCCTCTGTGGCAAAGGACATGCAAATCGAAACTCAATTGACTAGCAGCACTAGAGGGCTACCCATCCCCAATTTGAAGAAAACAAAATAATGATAACTCATTTCCCGCACAACAGAGACAACTAGATATCTCTCGAGTGAATACAACACGTATGCCCTTATTTTCCCTGACAATTTTTCTAGGGCATGGACCTAGTTTAACAAGGTAAAATGTAATTCGATAATTTCATTCAGTGAATGTACTTTTTCGTTTTATATGTAATATATTGATAACAATATGGGTATATATATACACAGAGTGGTAGACGTAAGCTTATTCAGCTGGATGGTTGTGCAGGTACAAGGAGATCCGGTTCACCTTTATGGAAAGCTTATAAACAAACAGGCAATATAGCGCACGTTGCCATGTTTGGCAAACTCACAACTAACATGCCCGGCGATTTCTTTTCATGACCGGGGAGGGGGGGGGGGGGGGGGGGAGTGACGTCATGAGCAAAAACGTTTTTTTTTTTTAGGGGGGGGGGAGAAAAACAATCTGAATCATCACTGCTTTTACATGTTAGAGCAGGCCCCTCGGAACGTTTTTCGAAATGAGAAGGGGGGGGGGGGGCTAAAGTATTTACGATCAGATAGGGCAAAGCAAGAGCGTAAATCGGCGTGGGGTCCTGGGGCAAAGCCCCGGCGGGGGTCAGGTTCTTAGGCATTTAATAAGGGTCAGATGAGCATATTTTTATACCTTATCAGATGATCATCCAGGGGCCGCCTTAAAGCCCTTGGTGGGGTGTAGGGGGCGGAGTCCCCGGAAGCTCAGGGTTTTAGGTCTTTAATTATGGTCAGCTGAGCAACCAGGGGGGCTTAGGGCCCTTTGTGGGTCTAAGAGGGCAAAGCTCCCGAAAGCTCAGAGAAAATCATGCCATCACTGGTATCGAATTAGAAATAAACCACGTTTGAATTTTATCGGGGGGGGGGGGGGGGTACTGCCCCAAGCCCGAGTGAGTGAGCATAGTAAACGAGAGGGGTGAAGGTGACGAAAGTGACTACTCCCTCACAGGTTTTGTTGTATTACAAAATTATATTCCTTAGAAAAACTTTATATGAAAACAAACAATATACTTTTTTCACACTTTACTTTCTACAATATTTACTTGAACATTTTAAAGGATTTTTATGTCTAAACGCTTAATTTTTAAGTGTAAACGCTGCACTCTTGGACCCTCCAAAGCCTAATAGTGTGTTGCAGTCTTTAGTCAGTATTTGCTGTACATTATTTGTTTGCACTTTTACCAAATTTGCCGGGGGGGGGGGGACGATCCCCTCTACAAAAATCGAGGGGGGGGGGGGGGACGTGTCCCCCCCCCGGATCGCCGCCCCTGCCCATTACGCTTCTAAATGAAATGGGTTGGCCAAAATAAATGGCTCTTTTTATAGTTTCGTAATACCTCCCTCTGTCGTTCATTTATTTATATTTACTTATTTATTTCATTTATTTGTTATTTATGCGGTTTAAAGATATCAACACGTAAAGTTCAGGAACTCATAGGCCCGAATTCACAAAGGAGGTTTGTCGACAAACCTCCTTTTGTTTTTTTTACAAACCAAAGTTTGTAAAAACGCGTCGAAACGCGTCGTATGACGCACATAAACCTCGGCTTGTCGACAAACTTCCTTTGTGAATTCGGGCCATAATGGTTGACTGATTTACAACGAAATTGAAAAGTTTCAACAAAATTGAACCAAAATTCTCGATCGGTTTGATTTTCGTTATGAAGTTTTTGAATTTAACAACAAATTGTAGACTTTTCCACACAAACAAAAAGCGAGAGAGAGGGAGGTGGGGGGGGGGGGGAGGGCTCCCCTTACCCAAATTTAAGGCACATTTTTGAACAAAAAACGGTTTTGCTAATAACTGTATCCTGCCTATGTTTATACTGTTGCATCGTTTCCTTTACCTATAACACACAAAGCATCATCCTCCTTGGATGGCTCTTTCGAAATATGTCTACTACCTCCTCCAATTTGATGATCATGTCGGAATGAATTTGCATACATGGTGTAGTGTGGCTCAGACATTGGGAGCACCAGTTTTGAGTGTACTAGAGCAGCATTTTTCAACTGCTTTTTATTATAGCCACGGCTCCCTTTAAGGAGTTACAAAGTTAAGCGTCAACCCGATCCGAATTCTATCAGAGAGTACTTTTTTCCAATCCTCGTATACATATTAAACGTACGAGCACATTTTCGCGTGAGGTCCTCTTGCCCGAAAATATAATATCTGAAACCAAAAATTGTGAGCAAGCGAAAAAAGTTATACTTTTATTATTGCAGAAATGTTATTTAGTTATCAACATGCACTTGATAAAATGTAAAGTTATATTGTTGGTCATCTTGTTGCAGGGAATCATCCCGATTTTTTAATTTTGCGAGAAGTGAAGCTAACGGGGAGAAAAAAAAGACAGGTTGTTGTGGTATAAATTCCATTTATATATGCAAATACAATAATTGAGGGTATCGTTAGGTAACATTCCGCCCGAATCATGACGATATTTGGGCATCGAGGTACCCCAATATCGTCATATCATTATATGGGGATATTCATGGACCTCGTTGCCTGAAACTATCCCGTTTCCGAATTTCGCATGGGACCGAAGTGCGCAAGGAAATTTCAACTTGACCATCTCTGAAATGTTATTTCCTTTTCAAATTACCCAAAGTAATATATATTTGGTAATCTTGCGGTTACTGATGCTTTGTTTCTATCATGTTTATTCTATTATTGCAAAATATATTTTGAATGTAACTAAAATACTCTCGCGGCACCCCGGTTGATAAACGCTGTACCAGATGGTCAAAGGGGGCGTAATGACTAGGCCTGGATGGGGATAAGTGCCCCTTTGAAGTGGGAATTTTTTAAAATTGTGAATGTGAAACGGACACACATACATACTCTCTCTCTTTCTGTTTCTTTCCTTGCATGTTTAGTCATATTTTCAGTTTTTTTCTTATCTGCGGTATGCTTTATCAATGACGCAGAACGGATCACCCGAAAGAAATTTGAAGCTATGATTTCATAGCACACCACGTTACTGATTCACATAATATTATAATCTTTGAAGAGCGTCTCCACCAATCTTTGTCATTATATTATCCCGCGTTCTTTTTCCCTTTCCGTCATCTCTTCCCTTACTTTCACTCTTTTTTAGCGGATATCTCGTAACTATCTGGTTGGAAAATTGCTTAGGCACTATGTTTTTTGTTTCTGTTGATAGAATCTTTATTCAGATACAAAGTCATGGATGTAACCATACATAATTATTTACAACAAGCATATCATCTGATATTGAAATTCCTATAAATCTTTAGCTATCTACATACACTTAGTAGTACTCGCATCTATTTCATTTTCTTCAACTTCTAGTCTGTATTATAGCAGAAGAGATCACCTTTTCCTTATTACTTTTGTTGCTACATTTTTATTTAATTTATTTACAGCACTCGCTTTCTAAATCGCAAATAAAGCATAACGAAGTAGTAATTAATATGTGTTACATTTTCCTTTGCGTAATAAAAACCATATACACTGTAAAAAAGAATTTGTTCATTGGTAATTTTTACGTATTTTTTCCATGTAGAATTTACTTGAAAACATTAGTTTTGCCACTTACGCACTAAATTTAAGTCTTGCTAACTCAAACTTTCAATTTAGTAAAACATACGTGGAATATTTAAGTAAAATCAAATACATAAGAACTTTAAGTAATTTCAGCTTGTATTAATTTAGTAATGTTAACTCAAAATCAGAAATTATACGTATTACTCAAACAATTTATGTTGATTATTCTTATCTTTTTAAAGTAAGGACCGATGCAGTGCGTAATAGAAATATGTACATAATTTATGAATATTCATTAAGACCAAATTAAACTCTTTTTTAAATAAAACAATTCTTTTTTGTGGTTGAATGAAAATTTAAGGACTTTAAAACATTTACTAATTCATTTAACATGGCTAAACAAAGACAAGACAATTTTTAATTGTTACCCAGTTCAAAACAAATAAAAACTTGATATTTCAGGAAATTGTCAACCAATTTTCCTTTTAAGATGCTACGATCAAGTATATATAAAATTTGGAGCCTTTCAATGTGTCGAATTGAAGCGTATGTAATAGTTTGTGATGGTGGTAGATATATATATACGGTTAAATCTTAAATAGAAGTAGTGTTAGTAATGGGTACCAAATCGTGCAATATGTAATCCTATCATAGCTTTTTTTTAAATTATCTAAAATGATTACAATACTTAAATTATTTACGTTAATGTAACTCGATTTAACAGTAAAAATTTATTCAGCAAAATAAGTAAATTCTACTTAAGATGCCGTAGGTAATATTTACTTAATAAAAATAAGGCAATTCTTTTCCTCAATTTTATTGAGTTATTTCGACTATTATTTTTTTTACAGTGTACCATACAAATGGGTGAGAATTTAAAATTTCTAAAAAATGAATTACATAATAACATTTCAATAACATTGCAAAATGGATAAAACTTTTTGCGCATTAAAAAAATACATGCATTGTGGTACCAGTTTTGTCACAGTATAAACACATATCGTTTTCTTTGAGATTCCATTTGAATAAATTAACAGGTGTTTGTAAAATATTATACGTAAATTTAAAGCTGAATTAAATCAAGTAATTATCACGAACATATTTCAATTTAGATAACCTCAGAGGATCCCACTTGATAAGAATCAAATACTAAAAAACAATAGTGCATTTTCCTTTTTTTCATGGAGTTTTTTAAAACTCTGGAAACTACACAACAATTTTAACCATCTAAATACATAAAATGTGAAAACACGTCAACCATATTCATACCTCCATTTGATGAGTATTTATCATGTATTCCTTGTTCACTTTCGCTCTATTACCCCATGAAAATTGTAAAATAACTTTTCATACGCTTTCATCATGACAAAACTTGAGCTGTATAACTTAATTTTGAAAATGACAAATTTAAAATTCCTCCTTTTTCCAAGAATTATTTTTTTTCAATCATATTTATTTTCCTTCTATCCGGATTTTACGCCCTGTACATATCGTCATATCATCAGCCTGTTGAGCTATCTTAATTTATGTAGTGTGTTTTCCGATAATAACAATTTTTTGTGTGCTAATACGCAGAATTATATATCATCATAAATGACTACTTTGGAATTAATCATGCCTTAATTAGCAGTCTTTGATGTGTTACAGAGGATGAATACTTGGAATTTGAACGTGAGGCTCCTTGGAATCCCACATTATTTACACAGCAAACATTGAAATTGAGTTCGATCGGGAGGATTTTTCTCGTTCCTACAAAACGATCTCTCACGTCCAAAGAGATTCGATCATACATAGTCAATAAAAACACAATGTCAATTTTGTTCTTCCATCGCGATATTATGCTAACAAGTGGAAAAGAGCTCATTAATATCAAAGACGTCATTATATTTATGGAAAAATGTGTGTATTTCTCTCAATATTCATCAATTTTCTTCTACATTTTAATATATTGTAGTCGAGGCAATTGTCTACAAGATTAATACAAATTTATTTTCATTTTAATGATGTCCTCATAGTACAAACTTCGATTAAAGGCCCATGTCAGAATTTTCTTAGTTTGCGTGTTATGTCTATGGAAGGTGAATTTGTTCACATCATGAATCTACATGACATTCTTCTTTGAGCACTATCTATCTTATTTGTGCTCTGTTTTCTCCCAAATTTGGGTATGTTATAGCTGAGACCATGGGCTATAAAAACGGTTTTTTAGTTTTTTGATCAGATGATGAGATCATGTCACAATTTTCAGTTGAATGTTGAAATGATGAATATGTCACGTATGTCCTATTTGTGAAACTTAAACGTTAGCAGTGTCCTCGTATTCATATTATGTAAGGAAACCCTTTCACTTTCTAGACTTTACTGTCAGACACTATTGAGTGACTGACTAACATCTTTTTTTTTCTCTGGTAATAAAATACATAAAATGAGCGTTATAGGGAACATGAGCATTTGGCTACATTAATAACCCACTCTGTTCTCATTGAACTTCATGCAATATTTGGTAGTAATACTACAGATACTTATACTGATATCAATGATTTAAACTATTTATCCGAAAAAGAATATGAGTTTCATTTCAGTAGGTTTCTGAACTGTAAATATTATATTGATGAGGATTTTACGACTGAATTCAGTAACATTGACTATCATTTTAGTATTTTACATTTTAATTCGCGTAGTTTAAACATACATTATAATGCTTTATCCAATTTCATCTGTACGTTGTGTATAGATTTCTCTGAAACTTGAATCAATGACAGTACGCCACTATTATTCAATGTGTCTAGTTATTCGTTTATACATTCTAATCGCCAAGTAGGAAAGAGTGGAGGTGTTGGTCTATTGGTCGCTGACAATTTTGAATATGAAATACGCAATGATATGTTTATATTATACCCATCATACAATTATGAATCACTGTTTGTTGAAAGCAACTTGCCGAGACATAAGAAAATTATTGTAGGTGTCATATATAGAAAACCCCAATCAAATATCAATGATTTCATCCCTGTCTTTGAAATGTTTTACAGAAAACTTATATTGAACATAAACAGGTTTATATAATGGGAGATTTTAACATAGATCTCGTGAAATTTACTGGCAATGCTGTATGTAATTTCTTGAGCGCAATACATTCAATTTTTTGTATTCCTTTAATTGACAAGCCTTCGAGAAAGACCGACAGATCAATATCCCTCTAATCCACATTCCTTATACAGTGACAGTATATATCCATCCGATATTTCAAGACTTTATTTTCAAGCAACTAGCGAATTTCACGTCAACTCCAAATGATCGCTAATGTATTCCCACATTAATTTTGACTTTTCATTTACGCCGGGACATCGTGACGTCCTACACTATTCACTTTTAATTTTTCAGGCATAAGCTCTTATTTATCAATTACATTTTCATTTCTTTAAATAAGATAAAGTCGTCAAAATGCGTTCGTCATGATGTAAATTAGAGTCAAAGGTGTAACTGGTTACTGCACAGAGTCAATGGTCATATATTGTTTCAATCTATCTTCCCTAGATCCATAATGATCAAGGGATCGACACAATTTAAACTTGACATATGGATAGATCATTGTTGGAGGAGCATTTTATAAAATAATATGATATCGTGTAATGCATTCTTCGTTATGTAAACCAATATCATACGTATCACCTAATTCGTCCAAGTGACGAATTCATTCTATTTTTCTTTTCTTCTCAAGTTCACTCTCCTTGTACGTTTCCAGGATCTCATACTATACTACTCCGTTTTCGCCTTCTATAATACCTTTTAAATTCCGACCTACTATATTGTGTTTTTTAATACTCAGTAGGGGAGCCTATTCGCATACAAGCTATGCTTTTTATTTATGCTCCCCACATTTAACATTGTTTTACCTTGCCTGTCACATCTGTATATTTCAAAACTTTGTACGACCTATTTTCCGTACATTTTACTTCATTTGAAATCTTTAATTTTTTAAAATGTGAAATCTACTCTTATCCGCCTGTATAAAAAATATTTAAAAACTTCAAACTACAAACTGCAAGCGTAAATGTATTAGCTCATCAATATCAGCGCAGCACAATACACGTCATATAGTGTCCTATATAGACACTCAACGATTCAAAGTTAGCTAAAACACGGTAATTAGCTTTGACAATTCTTTAAACTGCACTGAAACCAGCAAACAATCGCTGATGTAACTTGCTTTGTTTTCTTGGTAAGCGCTGGAGCAGGATATATTTTTTCATAAATCTTATTATTCTCTATGCACAATACAACATTTCAATCGTTGAAGCAACTAAATAAATGAAATTGATAGCGGTTAAGTTTCTGGTAAGATTCATGTTTGTTAACGTTCATGTAAGCCTTTAGATTAATTTTAATCTTTTGGCTGAATCATAGACCTAACAAAAATATAGAATTAAATGAGAATTACGTTTTTTAACTATACATAATTTTTCGCTTTCGATAAACAACATTGTATGATTAAATAACATTAATCACTAATGATATGATTATAGAATTTAAAAAGCTCATATAAGGATATTACTAAAAAATACTATCAATCCCATTTTATTCTCGTGTTTTTCACTGGTCAGCTGGTCTAACAATCTATTCATGTCAAATGTATTACTTTCCTGGAAGTCACAATGTGGCATCGGTGCTGACTGTCCCTCTACTTGACAGTTGGATATCTTGCCTGCTCGAAGTCGCCAAGGACGTGCGACCATCCTGCGACCCAGTTTTTTTGTACTTTGCCCTGACGAAATCGTCGCTGCGACGCTGACCGCAGTGCATCCATCGCACCCACTGCTCACGGACCTCCTTCTGCCGGACGCAGAACATGAGGAAGACGAGGAACCCCTGGAGGGAGTTTAAGACGAGAAAGAGGATGTTGAAGACAACACGTGCACCACCAATGGCGAGGAAACCGAACAACCATGTCAGACCGAGCAAGACAGAGATGGCGACGGCGTTCTGGACCCGTCGCCACATCTCACCGCGACTGGCTTGGTTGGTCTTGTTGTCAGCGACGGATTTGCGGCATGACAAGCGTTGCATGACGATACTAAAGATGGTGAAGTTGGCGGCAAGTAAGAGAGCGACGATGAGTAAGACGCCGTAATACAGGGCTGGACCCGGCTTGACAAAGCAACTGTTAAGCGAAGAGAGAAAAACACACCATACTTAAGTTTGAGAACAGAGAGGCCATCTTATCACGGTGTTATTCTCTTCAACAAATATTGACGAATTATAAGATTGATAATAATAACAATAATGCACATATAATGATAGCGATAGTGACAACTCAACAAGAAGCAAATAAATCACAATTCATTATTACTTTGAAATAAGTACATGCTCAAAGGGCCTATACAGTTTCCATGAAAAGACGTAAAATGACGAACTTGTCGACATAGGTTTTTAAGATTAAAACAACTCATCAATAATTGCACATACAATGAAACTACACGGGCCGACACATTTTCCATGAATAATACAAAATGGCGAAATTGGATACCTTCAACATCGTTTTCAAAAATATTATTATGCCTTTAAAACAAGATGACGATTTATGAGAAAATTTAAATATTTAACTTACTAAGTCCCGTCTCCCAAGTAGAGGGAGCTATCAAATGCTACTGTTACGACACACACGAGAAGAGGCAAACCTGTAAACAAAAATATATTATCTGAAAGACTTAAAGATGTCAACAAATCAATATAGGTGAAAGGGTCTAATTTTCTCAAGAAGACTGACTTCCCGCTGCCTGAATGTTAACTTTTTTCAAGTTTTTTCAGATCGTTTGCGCTAGGGAAGTAACCACTAGTTTACATGTCCTTTAAAAATCTGATAATAATGATAATTTTGTTTAAACAGGAAATTTTCATCAGCCTCAATGCTGTTCTTCATGAAGGTCGTGTAATTATTAAATTAGTATCCCCCAGCAATTGCCAGGTACCCATTTACACCTGGGTGGAGAGTGGCAAGTGTTGATTAATGTCTTGCCAAAGGACCATGATGCTGGGATCGGTCTTGAATCCCTAACCCTAGGATTGCGAGTCAAGTAAACAACTCTCTATACCACGACACCCCCACATTATTTTCTTAGTAGACCGAGACACTCACCATAAGCAAAAAGCGCGGCCTTAAGCATAAAATGAGACACGGTGGCGGCTAGGACCTTGACGAAGAGGAGGTACATATTGATAGCTTCCACCAACATCCACGACATCGACGACAGCAGAAAGAAATGGATGAGAAAACCGACCACCACGCAACCCGCGGTCGTGTAACGGCGGTCGATACCGATGACGAACACGAGATAGAGCCCGAGAAGCGCGAAGCAAAGGTTAATCAGGATCCGCTGAGGTTGCTTCGAGCGTAGTTTTCTGTTTATATTAAAAAGGGTGATTATCAATATTCGTTTACAGTTTGTAGAATGATACGGGCCGACATGATGGCAGCATGGTCCCTAAAAAGAACATCTACCTCGTGGATGTTACCTTTCGGGGGTTTGTTCTCGTAATGTCCAGATTGTAATGTCGAAAAGAAAAACATCTAAAGCTTTGGGGATTGGGAACAACTCAATATGATTTTAGCATACATTTCAGGGAGCTGCTTCAGAATTTTGTCCAGTTCCGAAAAGTTTCACAAGCGAAAGATAATAATTATCAAGTATGAAAAGTGCTGTCAAATTCAATTAACGCAGACTTACACCCATATAAATTGTTCTTCTGGCATATGACCTACAAATGCAACATTTTAAAGTCGCAAAATTTCATATACAACTTGAAATTTTGTAGTTTTGTCAATTCCTGCCAAATTGTGTTTGCAGAATAACCATCATTTTTGCTTACGATAATACTGCTATTAATAAAAATCGATCACATTTTATTTACTCATATGAAAGTAATTCAATGAGTAACTTATTCCACATATTAAAAGTTTCGTCATTTCCTGAGTAATAGTAGGCCTGTCTTTTGTTATAGCTTTATCCATTCCTATCCATTTACATGACGACAGATCGGTTAAATAATCTTTGAAATATTATATTTGATAAAAATAATACTTTGTTTTAAAGGAAACGTTTCAAAATACCGCTTCAAACCCGGGTTTAAGCTGTTCTCAAGATTTCCAAATTGTTAGTCAAAGAATACACAAGTATGTAAAATATTGACGTTTGATGAGTCAGAGGGAATATTAGGAAAGATCACTTACTTCATGCTCAGATAGGTAACAAGTGTAATCACTAGGCATATGATGGAGATGATACAGCCGATCATACCTACCACATCTAAAACGTAGAGGCCCACATCTCCTGATACATCCTACAAATAACGAATGAAGCATTGAGGGAGAGAGGGAGAGAGAGACACACACACATTTAATCACTTTAATTTGAATACATGTTTACGGGTACACCAAATGAATGATCCATGTAATATTGAATATTTTACAGCGCTCACATCTACCACGTACTCTATCCAAGCCACTCCAATATTACCCAAGCTCGAACTAGGCGAGGCCTGTCGACTCCGGTACACTCAAGGAATTCCTTCCCATATCAATACCCATTTAACACCTGGGTAAAGAGAAGCAAATAAAGATTTATGTCTAAATTGAACAATAGTGCCGCACGATGGCTCGAACCCACGACCTTCGTATCACTAGTCAAATGTTTAAACAATTTGCTACGCCGCCTCTATTTTCGACATGTCTTAAAGCCCCACTGCACTACTTGTAGATACTTGCTCCCTCTATATAAAAAACAATGCCTGGGCGGTGCCCGTCGGTCCCCCATGACCCTCTTTTTCTTATGTTAATTGAGAGCTGAGTTGAAGAGATAACCACCTGTCAGTGACCATGCTGGGTGGTATAATCCTCCTTGGCCAAACTAGTGCAGACGGGCTTTAGGTTCCTACATCACACTCTGGTGGTGATACTGTTCAATTCTTTACCGCTGTAATGACCCTGAAATCTAAACCCTGTAAGTCCATTCACGGCAGAGAGATGAACAACAGTAACATGGATTGTAATAACCGCGATTCAAGGTATAATATACGATAGCGGTTCTAATACCGAGAAGTGTTCCACGGTGACACTTCTACGAAGATAGCTATTTTTTGCAACTATTTACCATGTGTTTTTTTTAAAAATGAAATTAAAAGACATGAAAAGAAATAATAATGTACCAATAAAACGGCAAAGCTTGTCAGGTGATCACAAAGACATCGTATCCTATTGATGTCGGGGTTGTCTTCTCGTCGACATCCTTCTGACGACCATCGACCTCCTTGATCAAACTTATCCCAGAACACACACGTCCTGTTATCCACCGCCTCACTGTCTCGAGTCACCTGTATGGAGCAGGACGAAGCAGACACACAATCCAAAGGCGGATCGATCCAACAAAAAAATAAAGGGGTAAAATGTTGAACAAAGATACAGTATTTTTTTTAAATATTTTTTTGTTGGGGGAGGGCGCTGTTTATTATTGGGTTTCTGTATGGAGTAAGGTTCCCTAAACCCACTATCGAGCAACGTGCCGTCACTGATTAGTTCCGTATATTTCAGGTTGACAATAGGCGCATGAATAAAAAAAAAGTAAGATCTGGCTCATGATCAGCGGTTGTTCAGCTAAAAGTCAAATTTTGACTTTGTTTGAAATTTGACGCTCAACTGGTCAACAAATTTGACTCGCGGTTTTCTACACAATTAAGCGAATGAGTGCATTTTTGACGTACCACATGCGTGCTTGTCTCTGTTTCTAGGGGCCTATAATGCAATAATAATCGAGGCTTTTCTTATATATATGGCCTCGTGTGGACAGGGGAGTAAACCCGTTACATACGAGTCGTCAGCGAATAGTGCGCGGCCTTGAACGGGCCGCCATGTGAACATGACATCGTACAAAGAGAGATTGTTATTTAAAATGAGCAGTACAAATGTGCAATGACTGCATGTCGTATGTTCAAATTGCTTACATAGGCCCGATTAATTGTCACGTTACACCCCGTTCACATACACGGAATTTTCTTACGAGTCCTTACGGATCGCCAACTCGTAGTCAATCGCAAGCATCCTTAAATAACTCGCTGGTATCCGTAAAGAAGTAGTCACAACTCGCAACAAATCGCAGACACTCTTAAGGATCCGTGAAAAGAGACGCAAATTTGGTGACATGTCGAAAATCTTCTTACGATTGTCCACGGATTGATTTTCCGTAAATAACTCGTAAATAGCTTGTAACAATTCGTAAGCATCGTACACCGCTCGTAACAATTTTGTTAACGATTTGTTACGGTAAGTTTACAGTTTGTTTACGTAATTTTGATTATGATTTCATTCGGGTCGTTCTACGATGGCTTTACGAGTCGTTACGAATTATTACGAGCACTTTACGTGTAGTTACGAGTATTTACGAATAGATACATATACTTTACGAATTCTTACGTATTGTTTACGATTTGGGGAAAGGTATAAAAGCTGCAAATTCCAACACTTAATTTTCACTTGTTATTTTTTGGCTAAAATCGTAGGAACTCATAAAAACTCGTAACTAACTCGTAACTATTCGTTACAACATGTAAACAGGTCGTAACTAACACGTACGTTGCTCTTAATTATCCGTGACATCTCGTAACAAATCGTGTAACTTCGCCATAAATACATCGTGATACCTTATAATAATCCGTAATAAACCATAAATAGCTTGTAAAAACTCGTAACAAATCTTAAATCGGTCGTAAGTGTGGCCAAATCGCAAGGATCCGTGAAAGATCCGTGAATATATGCGATCCGTAAGGACTCGTAAGAAAAATCCGTGTATGTGAAGGGGGTATTAAGGAAATTATGCCATGTGTGCAATGGCCATAATACCTGTTGCACAAAAGTGTCATGTGCCTGACGCACGGGGGTAAAAGTGCAGGTAATGACGTAATCGAAATGACGCCCCGTGTGTAATAATAATAATAATAATAATAATAATAATAATAGCCTAATAGTCCACTTCACGGAAATTCTTTTTGCCCAATTGATCGTGAGCCCGGCAGCCACTGAGCAGCGCCAGATCGACGTTGCTCTATCCCTTATTGTTGAACACCAAACAAGGTAGCAACAACTCTCACCTTTTAACGTCTTTTGGTATGACGCGGCCGGGGGGTTCGAACCCACGACCTTGCATTAGCGTAATATCTTAGCCCTTTGCGTTTTATATTTGAAATAGAAATTGTAGATAGTATTTCATAAATGACTCTCATAAATGACGTGTGGAGAGTAAATAAATCATTTCAGATTGATTAAAGCACGCAGTTTTTCCGCTGCTCTTTTTAATGAATCAAACGAACTCACATCCAGTTCAAGGAAGGCTGTCTCCACTTCACCACCCTGCGGCAAACCTTCAATGACCGCACCCTCCACGGTCGCTGATATTACCCGGGTGCCGACCGCTAGTCGACGACCACAGCCGAGATCGTATTCTTGGTCTGGACTTAAGAAGAGCTTACTGGTCTGGAATATGAAGAAAGTCACTGGAACAGTTCCATTTTCTGAATGGTAGAGAAGATGGGAGAAGAATTGCTTTTCAGGGACTTTCAAGAAAGGGTGTACGCGTTATTCAAACTGGCTATTCCCATTTTCTCACATATTAAAATTACTGATTAATTTAACTTTTTTTGTCTCATATAAAGTTCTCTTAATTTCATCAGAGTTTTATGTATGTTGTTATCGCTGCTGTTGTTGTTATTGTTGTCGTTGTTTAGGCAGTAGACCTGACAGTATCACTATTAATTATCAATACACAAGTTAACATACAGGAACGTGTGTTGCTAAATGGATTCACGCTTTGAAAACAACTGCTCACCTACCACCTAAGCCTCGTGTTTTTTGAATGATTGCAAATAGATTTCATTAATGTTCATTGTATCGAATTGACGGAAACATAATTTAAAGTTCATGATTGTAGTTTACATTCTAGTTTGGTGACGGTTTCATTATGCAATTGTATGTAATGTTTGGGTTTGTAACATGTAGTGTATTGCACCTAATAAATATGGAGGCAAAAGTCCAAGAATGTCTGGTGGCAAAACAATGGTTGCATCGATTGTTGTCATCGGGATGTTGTCCGGATAGAAGTAAACCATCGTTTTATTTTCATTCAGCTCGTTGAGCACGTTGCTTTTCTCTTCACCGCCCGGCGATGCCAGGGTAGCGAACCCGAAACCCTCCAACAGACTGGCCTTTGGGATCTGGAGGGCCACTACAGCTACGCTCCTTCCGACGATGGTGAGGTTGTTGCCGTCGCCTTGGGTCTGGAAGAGGGTGACCTGTTGCTCCAATAAATCGAGAATCCTCCTCGAGGTTTGGAACTCGACGGCGTTAACAAACTCCTCGTCGGGAGCACCGAGAGCATTGTCGACGATCCGGAAGGTGTTGTTGGTGACCTGATAGAAAACAGTTAATTGATTGGTTTTTCCTGACCCGAAATTAATTATTATAAATACCTCACCAAAGGTTACTAGCTCTGATTGGAAATTCTCACAGTATTTATCTTAAAATATTCAAGTGCATTGGACATCCATTAAATACTACTTTTGTCGGGGGTGGGTTGTGTCGCAAAACACAATATAAAATTATAAATTGGTGGACAAAGTCGTAAGAATGGCTTTCACATGGTTTTCGCAATCAGAAAGAGGCATTTGCCGTGAAGTTAACTCTGCAAGTACACCTCTCTGGGTCTGAGTTCGGCGTCAGAAGTATACACATTAAAACCGTAAAATGTGTAATGTGTCATGACAGAACTAATTCATGATAATAGTTTTCCGGCGACAATAGATTGACAGTTAATAATCAAATTCCTAAATTGAACCATGGATCCAAACCAAAACCTACCTTACCCTTATCCTATAACCATTAACCTAATCTAATTCTAATCGTAACCTATGCAAGCCCTAAATAAAAAATATTTGATGTCGCCAACAAATATTTTGTCGGATCACGGAAAATCTGTGTTATTACCTCTGTCGATGAGTTCCCGGCGTTGACGACTTTCTCCAGAGCATCGGAGATGGCTCGGAGACCTTCCGCGTTGATATCGGAGACATTCGCGGTCGCTTCAGCAACGTCGTTAGAATATTTGGTCACATTCTCTGATGTCACAACTGCCTGTAATTGGAGAGAAGCATTTTCACCCAGAAACGGAGTCATATCTTGCAAGAGGGTAAATTCCGAAAATAGAATTGGAGAGACCAATTCTTGATGTGTACTTAAAAAGGTTTGCCACCAGTTGGACACAGGACTAGGGGAACGACCGGCTAATTGTCCCCCCCCCCCCCCTGTCCGTGGAGTACATTTGCGTAAGTGTGCTGATGAACAATGATAAAAATGATAATTATTCGTTGGGGCTTTGATGACGCAAGCAGCTCGATATTGGGACAAAAGGCATCCAGTGCAACATTTTTTAAAGCCGAACTAATGCCCTTTCACTCCATTCCCCTCTCTCTCTTTCTCTCTCTTCTTCTTCTTCTTCTTCTTCTCCACCTCCTCCTTATACTTCTTTTTTCTTTCTCCTCTTCTGCTTCAGCTACTTCCACTACTACTACTACTACTACTACTATTACGAAAGAGTACGAAATTAAAATAACTTAATTTCTTACCCTTGCAATGTTGTCCAAAACCTCATTAGTATCTTCTCCCACATAGCAGTCTTGGAACACGGGATCATCCCAGACAGCTGCCGACAAGAGATCCCCACGACATGTCCGTCTAGCTCTTGGTAGGGGGGCTACAATAAATACATATGTTTGTGTATGACTTTAAGTGACTAATTTACCTAATCGAATGAGAAAAAGGGAGACAAAGAAAGGAGGAAACTAGAAAATGAAGGAACAGGAAACGAAGGGGAAGTAAAATGCAAAGAAGATGATATGCATCACCTATATAAAGACGAATCTGACCCACCCCTACCAAGACACCACATCACTGTCCGAATAATAGTCCTTTCAACATTATCAAAGGGCTGCAACCCCCTCCTTCGCCTTATATGCCCATGCCTTGGAAATTTCTTCAAATTATTAAGATTAATTATGAGAAATTTCATTAAATATCCCTAAATATTATCTGTGATGTGATCAGAGATGTAGCTACAGGAGTACGGTGTCACAGAAAGGGATGCCATGACTCCATTTCAGGCCCTCATCGATGGCCTTGTTACTATACCTAGTAAATTCCCATTGGCCATCCACTACGTAAGGCCGATCGATGCCACCCCTCCCCCTCAATGGCTAACCCATGCTACATAACTGATTGTCGACTTACTGTTGTTACTGTATTCACTACACCGTTCTTGGCTGTCAGCGGTCTGGTCCAGAGGTGTAGCGGGAAAGTTCAGGGTTCCAAAGGTACCCGTGATAACCGATTCTAGGCAGGATGCTAAGCATGTCATTTTAAAAAAGAAAATGGGTCCATTTACTTGGGACAAATTGATGAGATTTACTTGAGGTAAATTGATGAAACTGATTCGTTGGAATTACTCAAAAGAACATTCAGCAGCAGTTATTTCGGGAGTAAGCTGCGTTCCAACAGTACTTCAAGGTCTCTTATTTCAACACTCGTTGCAGTCGAGGCGTCACCTCGATTGCGTCAATATCTGCCCTTATTACCCCTCTGAAGGCAATTAACCCATAATAAACATATAGACCGGTAATACAACGCATTGTTAGCACTGCTAATGTTTCATTCACTTTTTGTACAATGTTCCTCTCACATATGTAACCACGGCAGAGTAAGAGTTGAAACTCCTACGATATAAATGCAAAGGCACAGCATATCTTTAGAGACACACACAATCTCAAGGAATCATTTCACGGGCTCATTTTTTGGTACTAATCAGTCAAGTCACTGATAATTGTGAAATGTGTATAAACCTATTCATTTACAAAGTTGTGAGATGCTACTAGGTGTTGTTATTGGCTGCATAGTTGTGGTCATTGATAAAACTGGAAAAGAAACAAAGAAAGTATACTTATTCTACATAATACAACACTATGTATTAACATGATCAACATCTGAATTTTG
Organism: Strongylocentrotus purpuratus; assembly: GCF_000002235.5. Classification (NCBI taxonomy): domain Eukaryota; kingdom Metazoa; phylum Echinodermata; class Echinoidea; order Camarodonta; family Strongylocentrotidae; genus Strongylocentrotus; species Strongylocentrotus purpuratus. Next base: position 8,653,327 of record NW_022145602.1, on the reverse strand, counting down.
CACAATCGTATTCCACGATAAATACTTTTTTTTTGTTTCGCTCACCAGTCAATTGAAGGCTCAGACAAAGTTTACAAAGAAAAGAATTATGATACAAAACGTAAACAATGGACATTCATAGGCTCTTATATGTGTGACCTCGGCATTTCAAAAGTTGAAACTCCTACGATGTTACTGCAAGGCACAACAGATCACCAGAGACCAAAACAATCTCAAAGAATCTAAACAAATATATTGTATTTCTTTATTTTCTTAATGCAAAAGAGAATCCGTGGTGGCCTCAGGGTCACACTAGGGCATATCCCCTTCTTTACAGGCTGTACGGGTCGCCGTGGGATTATAACGTGGAGTTATAATTTTTTTCATTCTAGGTTCGCCGTAGCAATTATACAATTATACACACCGTAGTCATGCCGTAGAGTAGTTCCACGGCGACCATACGTCTGGGGTACGGTGACCTTGCGGCTACCTTGCGTCTGCCTTAAATATTTTGTCGAAAACCTACGGCCGTCGCAGGGACGCCTTAAGCCCCTATCACACCGAACTAGTTCTCACTACGTTCTGGAAAAAGTTGCCAAGCGGGCTTAAACTGTGTGCGAACGGAGTTGAACGTAGTAGCAACTGTTCACGATCTGTTTAAAAACTTAATTTACGGGCTTAGGACTCAGACTGGGGGGGGGGGGTGCTCTAGAACTCAACATTTTCCTCCTCCTGCAATTAGACGGATTGGCAACGTACGTAAAACGAGGAGGACGTACTACAAACGGACTGATTGCCGTTCTACGAACGGAATTGCCGTAGTTCGATCCTACTTGGAACGCGTTACAATGTGCTGTGGTCGAGCATTGATTAGCAGCAGTTTAAGCCCCTATCACACAAAAGGAGTCTTCACTACGTTCTGGAACCGTCCTAGAAAATCGTAAACACGGGTTATGGTCGGGGTAGAATGTGTTAAAAATGCCTTTAATACGATCCTAGATCGTTCATAAACAGTTCTCGATACATCCATCTCGTCTGTACCCCGTTCACAGTGAGTTACTATCAAGTTCAGATCGGGTAAATTTGCCATTGCTCAGCAGTCCATGCCCGTCCTTTATCAGTTTAAACCAGTTTTTACCTCGTTCCCAATACGTCCAAACCTTTCTAACTAGGTCACAACTTGTTCTAACTAGATTGTAACCCGACCATCCCGTTCAGGGACAGTTCAACTCGTCCTAATCTCGATCTTAGTGCGTTCGAACGCGCCCCTATAGGCTCGAGGGCTATAAAACCCAGCGCGTTTTTGCCATCCTTAATTTTCGTTAAATTATACTGCTGATAATTGATGCTCGACCATTACACGTTGTAACACGTTCCTAGTAGGATCTAAGTACGGCAATCCCGTTGGTAGTACGTCCATCTCGTTTGAAGTACGTTGTCACTCCGTCTAATTGCAGTACGGGAAAATTTTGAACAGGCTCAAAGTTTTAGAGCACCCTTCCCGTCCAAGCCAGTCCGATCCCGACCATGAAGTTCTTAAACAGATCGTAAACAGTTGATCCAACGTTAACTCCGTTCCCACACAGTTTGAGCCCGTTTGGCAACATTTTACAGAACGTAGGAAGAACTAGTTTGGTGTGATGGGTGTTTCACTTGAATGTCTTGATTTGCAGAGCTTGACGCGTTGAAGTTGAACGGGAATAAGGAATGGCAAGAACGCGCTGGGGTTTTATAACCATTGAGCCAGGACGCGATTCCACATGCTCTAGGAGCGCGTCCGAACGCACGAAGAACGAGCTGAAAAAAGGCGGAACTGTCTCTGGACTTGGTAGAACTAGTTAATAACGGGTATAGACTGACTACGGACTGGCTTGAACTGCCTGGAAACGGCAAATTTACGCGATCTGAACTTGATATGAACTGACTGTGGACGGGGTACAAACGAGATGGACGTATTGAGGACTGTTTATGAACGAACTAGGGTCGTATTATAGACATTATTTACAAATCTACTCCGACCACAACCCGTTTTACGATTTTCTAGGACGGTTCCAAAACGTAGTGAGAACTAATTTGGTGTGATGGGGGCTTTAGTGAACCGGTCTCATGGAAAGAAAACAAAAGAGTCAAAAGAGACCTGGAAAAAACAAAATGCACTAATGCACTAACATTTTGTCTATCATATTGGACAGAGTTAACGACATAATTAGGCAGTCTTTGAAGCATCAGCGACATAGTTATGCAATCTTTGATGCATACATGCAGTTGTTGCTGGTTTTATTTGTGGTGTTCAGTCAGCTTTGACTATTTACGCCTGATCTAGTTTTCTAAGTCTTGTCGAGGTAGTTGAGTCGTAATGTAATTTCTTGCTAGTTGTTTCGACCGATGTTGCTCTCTTAGAACAAGCGGAGAAACTGTAAACACCCTTTTCCCTCTTTTTTCAAACGAGACAAAAACAAAACAAATAGAACAGAAGCATGCATTGGACATATAGACGGATAGATATGTATAAGGTGACCTAAGCAGTTTTGGAAGCTTCAGCCACCTATGTAGTCTTGAAAGCGTCATCAGCGATCTATGTAGTTTTTAAAGCGTCAGCGACATAGTTGTGCAATCCTTGAAGCGAAGGCGACCTATGCAGTTTTTTGAGCAACGTATTTCCAAGAGATATTTTATTCTTATTCTGTACAAGAAAAGGAGTTAAGACGATACTTACCTGGAGTAACGTTTAGAATTTCAGGTTCTTGGAATGACAAATCTGCCAGCATTGCTCCCCCAAGTGTAATTGTTTGCGCATAAAGTCGAACAAGAAACTTCTCTGATTGGTCGCTTTGCGTCACATGGTACACGCCATTGTCCAACATTTTATAAAAGTAGCAATAACCTTTGACCGGCAATTCTTCGGTAAGATTGAAGCAGTATCCAGTGAAGTCGCTGACTGCAGTTCCGTTCAATTTCAGACTATCTTTCCCGCGCTTCGTGGTAATAAAATCTACAAATTGCAAAATACCACGATTTGTATTTTCAACGCGCAATGTGGTATTCCCGTGAAAATCTTGCGTTGGTGGAATCAAAGTCATACTAGGATCACCGTATTGAGACGTAGAAGAACTTGCCATGTACTGCATAACCTGGACCGGCATATCTGAGATTATCATGCAAACGGATTCGGTCACGTTTTCAGCGACTTTGACATCAATATATGTTTGGCTACTAAGCATCTCGTGTTGTAGAGTGTCGTTTCCGCATTGTGATAATGTCACGTTGGTGTTTGAGTAAAACGCCGAAACGCGGATTATCCATCCGTTTGTCGCATTCTGGAAGGGTGGGACAAAATGGACACGCCCCCACTTTGAGACAGGAATCAATTGTTCTATGATGACGCCGTAGTCTAGACCCCCCTTCATCGGTATTACTACACTCGTCGATCCAACAACAACCGAGATTGGTTTATCAGCGAGGACCAGTGTCCCGGTAAGGTTTGCTAGGGCATCTGTTGACAACAGAACTGAGGTATTCGTGTTTAAAGTAATGTTTCCATCAATTGTTTGTCCATCTATGGTGCAGGAACTAACACAATAGATCGTCACGCTAGTATTGTCGCTAATGGCCGTTATTGCAGCTTGGGGACGAGCATTCAGTGGTAGAGCATCTTTGTGTGGTGTGTAGACATCTATCAAGTATTCCTTGCCGAGATAGTCGTTTGGGAGAGCGAGAAAACCTCCAGTGATGGCACCACCAACGACTATTCCATGAACGATGATGTCCGCAGTGGAAAACACTGTAATAGTGCTGCATATCTTCTTGTCTATTTCTACACTTATATTTTCGTCGTCAGGTTCTTCGAACCATCCTTTTATTTCCAGGCATGGTACCCAGATAAAGGTCCTCTCCTTGGAATTTAGGGTTATTCTCAGGCTGGTCTTGAAGCCATTCAAGTCTATGAACCGAAAGGTATAATTTCTGATGAACGTCAGGTTTTGTGGAAAAGCTGCAGGAATGAGAACAAAATCAAGAACAGGGGTAAAACATGGATGAGAAAACTCTGCGGAATACTTCCCGGGGAGTGCAGCGTGTGCACTAATATGTAACGATGAGCAATTGGATTCAATGACCAGGGTGATAAATGTACAATGTCAAGCCCGTATAAACGTAGTATTAAGGGCTATATACAGCTATACACAACTATTACTATCACAACGTATTAGTGTTAGTAGCGAGTTTTCGCTCAGCAACGAACAGACCTTCGCGGACGCAGAGCACTCAGGTTTACGGCCGTCGCACACAGACCGTCCTCGATACAATACGTGGTTTCGTTTTTCGGTGAATGCTTACGTATCTCTACGGAGGTATGGCATTTGCAATGCCATTAGACAATTTTCGCAATGTAACCAAATGTAATGCATACGTCTTTGTGAAGTGCCTCGATACAAAATATTTCATTCACCTGATAAGGATAATAGTATTTCAATAGACAGAATCCAAACAGCATACATTAGTTGTTGCCAGTTCGACAAACATTAGGGGTATTTCGCAATCTCATTGCGGACAGAGAATCTGCGGTTCGTGTGCAAAATCAAGAAGGGTGATCGCTGAGGTACTGAAATCCAGAACGGGTTTTGGCCAAATCTACGGGCGTTCTCAATGACGCCCCAAGTGAATAAACAGCCAATCAGCGAGCTTGTACCAAAGATGGTGATGAGAATTTCGTCGTCTAATAACGAAAGATGACGAATTTTAACGGGCGGATCTAGCTTTTCTCTATGGCGTGGGAGGGGGGGGGGGTTGACATTTGAAAAATCGCGACGACCAATATTTCGCTTAGTGAGGGGTAGGGAGCACTAAAATTTGTTTTCAATTTGAAAAAAGTGCCAACCAATATTTCGGGGGGGGGGGGGTAGAAAGCACCTTGGCCAGCCCAAGGGGGGATTTAAACCTCCTAACCCCCCTTGATCCACCCCTGACACGAATGACTCTTCGGTGAGTTATTTTTCTTCCGATTATTGTTTCTGAACAATCACAACATGAATATGAATATAACATGAATTGTTTTAAAACTTGATGATAAATTGTTGAAATTTGATAAAAAGCCGTTTTGTGGCTTGGTCGAGACAAGTTGTGCTAGTCGTGTAGTTCCGTCTGTACTGTATTGCGTGGAAGGGAACAGGCCATTTTCGTAATGTAATCAAATTTAATACATACGTCTTTGTGAAGTTCCTTAATACAAATTATTTCATTCACCTGTCTAGGATTCGCAATAGTCAGAATGCAAACTGCATGTATTAGGTGTGGCAACAACTAATGTATGCATATTGGATTCTGTCTATTTAAATACTATTATTATGATCAGGTGAATGAAATAGTTTGTATCGAGGCACTTGATTCACTTGGGGCGTCATTGAGAACGCCCGTAGATTTGGCCAAAACCCGTTCTAGATTTCAGGGCCTCAGCGGTCATCCAACTGTTACTATAGTAACTTTTCGATTTTGCACACGAACCGCAGATTCTAATTCCGCAATGAGTTTGCGAAAATTGCCTATTATAGAACGAAGGAGGTAGACGTGAAGTTATATAAACACAACGCTTAAAGATACTACGTCCCTTTTGCAGCCGACATCACATCATGTAGAACTTTGCAGGACAAATGAAAATGTCATGTTTGTCCTATCTGCGAAATTTTAACATAAGCAGTGTCCTAGTATTCGAATTATGCAAGGAAACCTGTTTATCTTCTAGACTTCACTGTCAGACACTATTGAGTGACTGACTGACATCCTTTTTTTTTGGTGGTAATAACCCTACATAAAATGAGCTGTAACAGGTACATGAGCATTTGTCTGCATCAATAACCCACTACTTGTAATGGCCAAAATTAAACTGATTGAATCTTGTTCAGCACAAAACGTACGGCTATTGGGCAAAAGGGTCTAAAAATCAGACTATTACTCAGGTGATTGCAATGACTTAAGTCGATTCGACAACTACTGGTCGTTATTTTCCCATTAAAAGTCACTTTCAAGCCCATTCGTTTTGAGGGAAGTTCTTTCAAATGCTGGTGGAATTTAACCTTTTCTTATTGTTGGCATGCAAATGGGACATAGTACCTTTAACTCACCAAATTCCCACATTTTTCTTTCGCCCCTTAATTTTCATTTTCTCTTTACCAATGTCTTGACTTCGTCTTAATTTCAACTACCATATTTTTGGGGTGGCCATCTCCATATTAATGGTAGATGGTTTCCTTAGAGAACGATTAGTTTAGAATCCACATCATAGAAATTCTATTCAAAAAGAATTATGAGGCAAAGTCTGTTAAATTTCTGGTGTGTTATGGAAATGGATTCGTTATATGATTAAAACATAAATGAATAAGAAATAAAAACTTAGCATCTGTTTTTTTCTTCTTAACGTATTCTCTTTTTTTACAAAGCCTCGCCTCTCTCGACCTGGTGGAAAAATAGATTTGATAATGGCAGTCCACCCCTAAGCCAAGAGCGATTTAGATGATATACGGTAGAATGATCAAGTCAGGTAACAATTTGGATAATTCTTTATATCTCACAAGTGTCTCAAAATGGTACAAAAAAATAATACAAAAATTGAGGCAATTTCAATCATGTCCCTTATCATTCTACTTGCAGCGAAAGCTGAACCTCGCTGGGGGGGGGGGGGGGCAAATAGACAACCCCAAACGTTTAAGGTGAGACAAAGGCCAAACTCACCACAACAGCAAGAATAACAGCAAGGAAAACAATAACCACCACCACGAGAACAACAAAACAAATGCAAATTATCAGAATGATACCAAAACGTTGCAGTTAATAAAGCATAACCTGATGAGGAAGAGAGTAAGCCTCTAGCTGGTATATTTGGAAATAATTGTTTAAACGATAGTTTTACATTTGGTCAGTTCTTTTGAATTACGATGCTGGATCGTGGAGAGGAGCCAAGACTGTTGGAAAGACAATCATATCATTCAAAACGTGGGTGTATAAGTATGATAGAAAAAGGAAGAGAAAATCATGGAACCAAACCATGACAAACAATAAAGAAGTATTAAAAAGAGCAAGACAAACTACTTCGATCATCTACAAACAAAATAGTGAAAGACATGCGAGCTGAAAGGGTACAAGGAACTGTATCGAGAGAGAAACCAAGTACCAAGAGAACGGTTTAATAACATATTCAAATATAATGCATAATTTTTCAAACAAAGGTAATTGTTCTTGACAACTTAAAAGCTTCCTTGTGGCTTGCCTATCATAGCAACAAGTAATATATGCTGACTGGATTACAAATATTGTAGTTCATTCATTAATAAGAGGTTAACGGAAAAAGTCGTCCCACGGCCTAAGGAAAGAAACATAAACAAATGTGAATATGAAAGCCCCCATCACACCGAACTAGTTCTCAATACGTTCTGTAAAATGTTGTCAAACGTGCTCAAACTGTGTGCAAACGGAGATTAATCTAGTAGCAACTGTTAACGATCTGTTTAAGAACTTCATGGACGGGCTCGGACTGGCTATAAGGGAGAGTGCTCTAGAACTTTGAATCTGTTCAAAATTATCCTCGTCCTGCAAATAGACGGAGTGACAACGTACTTAAAACGAGGAGGACGTACTACAAACGGACTGATTGTCGTACTTCGATCCTACTAGGAACGTATTACAACGTGCTGTTGTCGATAATCAATTACCAGCAGCTAAGCCCCCATCACACCAAACTAGTTCTCACTACGTGAGGGTTGCGAAAGGGGTCATGAGCCATGATCGTTGGGGGCAGCCCGAGTCACCGAGGAGAACTCCCTCCAATTCTCCACGCTGGAAATCCTGCCCAACATAAGAATTCTCCAATACTCTGCAGCCATGGACAGACCCTGGCCAGCGTGCACTGACGTTGATTATGTTGTAATTTGCATCGGTGACAAATTGCACATAGATGCTATGCCACCCCTTCCTATTGACGTACGCATATTCGGTTGTCTTTAGTGGACTGCCGTCAAGCCATACATGAGTACAGTCGATGGCTCCGACGACCATCGGGAAGCCACTCAACTCCAAAAATTCCATTTGCTTCTCACCCGCCGGCCTCCGTGTTACTACCTGTTCTTTCAAACTAGCAAGCACCTTTGTCACACGAGAAATTATTCTACAAACAGTTGAAATTGAAACACCATGATCTTTCAGTACACTGGAATAAAAATCTGAGGTTGCGTAAAAGTTTAAAGCAACGAAAATCTGCAACCTCGCATCAATAGAATGACTCCTCTGAGTCAACGGCGCAATTCTCTCCTCCAACAAGTCAATAACTCTCATCACACCCTGTCGCGTAAACCTATAATATTTGTGCATCTTTTTATCGTTTAATGTATCCAATGGATTAGTCCTATCCCTAAAAACACGCTCTCTATTAAGTGCTCTCGCGTTATTTATGTAAAGAAGGCGAGCCATGATTAAAATACCTTGCAAAACAACCGAAATCCTCCATACACCGTACCGGTGTACACAAACTTATAAAAGTTTTCGCGCCAGTATTTGACCTTGAGACAGGAAGTTACGTTTTCGAACTCATCGCAGCTCTGCGAGCACCCTTTGAGCATCCGCTAAGCTGCGATGAGTTAGCGACGGGTTAACCCGTCGCAGGCGCTTAGTGAAATCCATAAGCAACTCATCGTCCATGTGCGATGGGTTCGGTGAGGTTGCGATGGGTTCAAGCCCCTGCGCAGGGTTAGCGATGCATTGCGCGCGTTAGTGAAATCCTCCTACAAACATAGTCATCACGATTTTTCATTTTGACAAGTGCATCATGGCGTATGTTTTGCGATTAAAGGAGGCATGTCTATTTTTCACATTTTGCGTGTATTCTCTATGGGACACGACTTTTTCTCAAAACTGGATTCTACATTTCCGTCTTTCGCGAGCAATATCTCCGTTGTTTTAGCTTTTTTTTCTCTCTGAGCTTAGGGTATGTTGTAGCTGAGACAATAAGCTATCTCCAGTGTACCATTTATTTTTCGATCAGATGCCGGGGTCATGCTCATATTTCATTTCATTTCAGGCGAAAATTTGAGCTTGTTTAGTAAATTAATAGTTTATTCATATAACAATTCTCTTTCGAATACCTGAAGGGGGCGCTATACCACTTTTAAAACCCCAAAATCATCATCATCAATATCGTCATTATCGTATTCATTAATATTATCATTAGATCATCATCGGCACACTTTCATGATACAAAAATAGCTTACGTATCACCTAATCCGTCAAAGTGACGAATTAAAGTCTAGTTTATGATTTATAGTTCTTTGATACTCCCATACTTGAACTATGGTATCTTAGTTTGGGGATAACAAACATCATTAGATAAAGTGTTATTATTACAAAAGAAGACCATTCGTAATATTTGCAATTCCCCCTTTCTCTCCCATTCAGACTCTTTATTTTTTGAAAATAAGATATTAAAGGTAAATGACTTATATTTTGTCCAACTAGGTCAATTTATGTATAATTATAGAAATGATATGTTGCCATCTGCTTTTCGAGAATTTTCGTTTTAATAGCTCAGTTTATAGTTACCCAACAAGACATTCGGACGATTTTCATTTACCTCTCTTGCGGACCCTCTTAGCTCACAAAAAAAAATTATATATGAAGTTCCAAAGTTTTGAAATTCTTTAAGTAATAACAAAAACAAAATGCTCCATCGATTAATACTTTTAGGGGATTTTTTTTTACAAATAATTTGTATTACAATCATATAAACCTGATTGATGTATTTTTTTTTTGTATTTGTTGTTTTTGTCGAATACAAGATCATTCTCCACTCGCTGACTCAAAATCTAATTCGATATATTATTATTGTGCATTCTCCTGCTTGTCTCCTTTCTAATGCGCATTTCTCTTTCCTCATCTTCTTCTCAACGCCACATGCAGCTCATCATTTTTTTTCTTCTGTACCCCCGAGCTATCACTTCTTTTTTGGCATTGTCTACTCTTTGTATTATGACCTTGTCTCGTTCTCGTCTCTGTTGGCATCCCCCTTTCCCCCTATTTTCTAGATTCTTTCGTAGTTACGGACATGTTAAAATAATTACTCATTATTCTTAAGTATCATTTGACACCCGATACCAATACAGTAACAGTAAGGTATCGAAGCAGGTTACCCAAAGTCGCTCAGAGCAGAATATATAATCCGATTCCAGGTGACAAAGTTGCAATAGTAATGTACTGGAACTATTGTAACCTGGATTTGAGTTATAGAACAGTAGTGAACTGTAGGATTGTGTAATTTTTGCGCCCTGATAGTACACTGGTCTGATGAGTTTTCTTTACTCCAGACTTTACCTATTTTTAATCGCATGAGCAATGAAACTTATAAATGATATAAAATAAAACGTGTGCATGCTCCTCTGTGTAGGCTTTTCATTTGTTTCATGTTCACTTATTAATTTAGATTTGTTGGCACTGACATAACTTTTTTTAATTCAATTGTTTATATTTTAGGGGGGTAGGGGCAATGCTTCATGCATGCATAAACAACGAGTTAAGCATGATCATGAAAGAACCTAACGGTAAAGAGTACCGATTAATCACAAAAACAAAGGTTGTAGTGAAGTTAGGAGTTTCATTTGTTCATAGGCCGATTGTATGAAATTTTAAAAGAGCTATACATTGAAATTACCCCTATTTATAGACCCTCGATTAACATAAAAGCGTCTTGTGAGTAGACTATTACCTCTTACATTAATGTTTTCCAGATTACAAAGTTGCCACAGTAACGTACTGTTCCTCTTTATCACCTGAGTATTATAGTGTCTCTCCTTCTTTCCTCGTCCCTTTCTATTCTCTCGATTCCTCATCCCCATTCTCCTTTGATTTCCCCTGCCCCCCCCCCCATGCACCCCTTCAGCCATTTCCCTCTCTTCACCGTAAACCCAATCATCTTTCCCCCATCCTCTTTAAACTCGTTCTTCCGCCTGCTTGCTCATCCCTCCCCTTCTCCCCTTGCCTTACCGCTTCCCCTCTCTAGCTCTCTGTTTACCACTTTCTCCTTCTTTCTTCTCTCCCCTTTCATTCTCTCCTTCCTCATTCACCTCCAACTTTCCTCTTCTACCTTCTTTTCCACCTCCTTTAATTCGCTCTTATCCGTTTATCCCAGTTTATCCAATCCTTTCCCCTACAGTTCCTTCACTCCCTTTTCCCAAACCTTCATCAACTCATTCTCCGGTCGACCTGCTTATTCCCCCCTCCCCAATCCTCCTTCCCTCCACCCCGCACACGCTCTTTCTCCCTTTCTCTTTCCCTTCACTATCCTGCGCTAGCTCTTCTTTTTTCCCCTCATTTCCTAAACGCTCCACGGAGTATACGTCCTTATTCCCTTACCCGGCCGGCCGCCCTCTTAAATCCAAAGAATGCCCCCTTTCGCCTTCTCCCCTACCCCATCTCCGCTCCCTTTTCTCCGCGTCTCATTAATGTTGGTCCCTCTCTCGATCCCCTGCTTTCCCTCTCCTTGCACGGATCCAGGATTTCTTAGGGGTGGGGGCCCAATTTTTTAATTTTTGCTCCCGGAAATTTGAAAATCGCACCAGCCGAAAATGCGCTCAGTGGGGGGGGGGGGGGGGGGGGGGGGGGGGGGGGGGGGGGGGGGGGTGGCGGGGTAGTGAGCAATTTTTTTTTGGGAGGCCCTCTAAAATTTGCATCCCCCCTACCCCTTGAGCGCCAGGGGGGGGGGGGGTATCTCCCCCAAAAGGTAAAATTAACATGCTTTTACACGCTTTATTTTTAAAGGGGGGACGGCCCCCCCCCGGATCCGCCACTGCCCCTCTCTTACCTTGCTCTCTCAGCTCCACCATTCCTCTCTGTTTCCTCTACTTTTTGTTTCCTCTTTAATCTCCCCACAGTGGGTAGTGAGCACACTTTATTTGGGGGGCCCTCTAAAATTTGCACCCCCCCTCCCCTTGAGCGCCAGGGAGGGAGTCGGGGGGGGGGCATCTCCCCAAAAAGGTAAAATTAACGTGTTTTTACATGTTTTATTTTTGAAGGGGGGACGGCCCACCCCCCCCCCCCCCCGGATCCGCCACTGCCCCTCTCTAACCTCGCTCTCTCAGCTCCATCGTTCCTCTCTGTTTCCTCTACTTTTTGTTCCCTCTTTAATCTCCCCTTAGTGGGGTAGTGAGCACACTTTATTTGGGGGGGGGGGGGCTCTAAAATTTGCATCCCCCCCCCTTGAGCGCCACGGGGGGGGGGGGGCATCTCCCCAAAAAGGTAAAATTAATGTGTTATTTTCAATGGGGGGAGGGGAACCCCCCGGATCCGCCACTGCCCCTCTCTACCTCGCTCTCTCAGCTCCACTGTTCCTCTCTGTTTCCTCTACTGTTTGTTCCCCTTTAACCTCCCCTTAGTGGGGTAGTGAGCACATTTTTTTTTTTTTTTTGGGGGGGGCCTCTAAAATTTGCATCCCCCCTCTCCCTTGAACGCCAGGGGGGGGGGGGCATCTCCCCCCAAAAATTAATGTGTTTTTACACGTCTTATTTTTGAAGGGGGACGCCCCCCCCCCCCCTCGGATCCGCCACTGCCCCTCTCTAACCTCGCTCTCTCAGCTCCACCGTTCCTTTCTGTTTCTTCTACTTTTTGTTCCCCCTTTAACCCCCCCCCCCCATTAATTCCTCTTTCTCTCCCTGCTTTCACAGAGTCTCCTCATTGTATATAATATCACCTCCCATCTCTTTGCCTTTCTCCTCTTTCAGCCTCAAATCATATATCGGGCATATATCATTATTGTCCCACTCATTTCTAGCCCTTCCTCCATTTTCTTCCCCATTTCATCCTCTTTTTCCTCACTCGATCCATCTCCTCCCTTCTACCCTATTCCACTCTATATACCTCTCTCTTCTTCATCCTACCCCTCCCCCTCTGTTTTCCACACTCAGTCTCCTTCTCGCTTCGTCCCCTGCTATTCTCTCGATCCTCCTTCCCCACCCTCTCTAAACTCATTCTATTGCCTCATTCGCCGTCTTGCTCATCGTGTTCCTTCTCCCTCTCTAATTGCCTCCAACCCTCTCTCTCTTGTTCCTTACTGAAATACTAGTGTTAATGTTTGTCACACAATAGTATACATGGATACATGGAGACACAATGTAAATCAAGAGGCTATGTAGAGCGGTCCAATGATGGTTAGACCTGTATGGGAGGGGGAATGAAATGTTTCCCCGACATCACTGTTTTGGGGAAAATATATCGGGAATCCAACCCGCCCACCTTCAGGCAAGAGAAACAAATTAAAATGATATAAACTTGAATAAAAGTAAACGATATAGGTGATGGAAAAATGTTACTTAGGACCTAGCAATTATAATTTTCTGCTATATTAATATATTATCCTCGTCTCCTCAAGTAGAAAACAAAACCCGTTACAATACAAAATATGGGGCACTTATCCCTCTTCACCAACCCCTCCCCGAATCAAAGAATATGTACAACTCATGGTTGGGAGGAACAAAAATTGATATTCCTCATAAAAGGAAAGATTCTCTCGTAGGAATAACGTCAGGATCGTCGGCATCCCCGAGTCTCCAACAGAGAATTGCGTCACGGTAGTTGAGGAGATCTTGAAGGAAAAGTTTGGGATGGCGGTCAAAGTAGAAAGGGCCCATAGAGATGGGAAAAGCGTCCAGGACCGGTCACGGCATATTATGTTCAAGACCTTGTCCTATCGCGACAAGATTGACGTCATGAGAAACTAGCGCCTGAAACTCGCCAAGGAATCATATTACATGACGGATGATCTCACACGCGAAGATTTAACAGAGAAGAGGAAATGGTCCAAGGCTGCACAAGACTTGTATAAGAACAATGTCAAACTTCGATTCTTCGCCGGCAAGTGGCGAAGCACAGGTGGTGCTCCGTATGACTTCACAACCTTGGAATAGACACTTTATTTCTCCCAAGCATACTGGTAACGTTATTCCTGTTTTCTATGATTTTACTGACAATGTTATATAAGACTGATAATACATGTTATACAATGTATTACTATAATACCGTGTATGTACTGCATCTACAGTGTTATATCTCTTACGAACCTCCTTCCATCCTCCTATCTTTCATCTTCTCTTCTTTATCGTTACTTCTCCGTATCCTCCCTCTACCTGTTTTCCCAGTTTAAGAGAGAATATTTTGCGTGTATATTATAACGTTACGGAGAGACTGTAGTTCACTCTACTATAGATTAAACAAACTCGGCCTGATATTTCGTATGTTTAAATTTGAATGTATCTGTATATCAGATATGTGCTTCCTTATGTATTTTTTTTGGATTTCTAGACATCGTAGGGTGCATGCTTATATATTTATTACTTCATACCAGGTCATGGATTCATTCATTACTTGTACTCTTAAATGATTAACGTTAACGACGTAACTATTAACGAACAGCAATCTGTCGATTGTCAATATTACTTACCAGAAGAATTTAATTCTACACTTACGGATAATTATTGTACAAATTTTGGTCTATTTTACTCTAATGCCAGAAGCTTGGTTAAAAATTACGATAAAATTTGTTCATTGTTGTCTGATATTACATTTCCATTCTCTGTAATTGGAATTACTGAAACCTGGTTGACTGATAACTCTCCGAACTTATTTGAAATTCATAATTATTCATTTTTCCACCATGACAGACAAACTAAAAGAGGAGGTGGAGTCGCCCTTTATATTTTACAAACATTATCATATAAAGCTAGGCTAGATGTTCACCTTCTGAATAATAGTGCAGAATTACTTTGTGTCGAAATCGATATGGGAAAAAAAAAAATATTATTATATGTGTAATTTACCGACCTCCAAACAATAATAATATAGACCTATTCCTCTCTGACATTGATACTTTATTACATAACCTTAATGACGAAAATAAAGTTATATGTTTAATGGGCGACTACAATATTGACCTTATGAAGGATAATAATAACACCAACCGATTACGTACACTCATGTACTCTAATGCACTTTTCCCAACAATTGATAAACCTACACGGATAGATACCCGCTCATCATCCTTAATAGACAATATATTTATTAATATAGATATCGGATTACTTAGGTCAGGTTTAATATACTCTGAGATCTCAGATCATCTACCACTGTTTCTAATACTTGAAAAAATACTTAAACCTCCAAAAACGAACAAAAAAGTTAAAGTCCGAAGATTTACTGAGCGGAATATATCTCGACTAATCGAAAACTTAGAATCCGAAAATTGGGAAGATGTTTTATCGTGCAATAATACAGATGATGCATATTGCTTATTTTGGACAAAATTTGAATCGTACTTTAATACATGTCTCCCAAAGCTTAATAATAGAGGTAAATATAAACAGCCTATTAACCCATGGGTTACGAAGGGAATTCTCACATCAATGAGGAAAAGAAACAAACTATATAAACTTAGTTTAAACCACCCTACCCCTTCACATATAAGAAGTTATAGGAAATATAGAAATAAGCTTACCAGTACCATAAGGCTATCCAAAAAATTATATTTTTCAAACAAACTAAAAAATGCTGAAGGTAACATATCATCTACATGGAATGTCATTAAAGAACTGCTTAATAAGAAAAGTCGTACACCTACTCAACAAACCTTTAATATAAATGGTCACAAAGTAGATGAGCCAGATGAAATAGCAAATTTGTTTAATGAATATTTTGTTAACATAGGCCCTGACCAGGCTTCCAAAATCGATAGACATAACTATGACTTTAAGGAATTTCTCCCAGAATCAACTTACCCTTCGCTCTTTTTATATCCGACAGATTTTATTGAAATATTAAGTATTGTTCGCTCATTAAAATCCAGTCATTCTCATAGCTATGATGAAGTTAGCACCCATTTGCTTAAAAAATTATAGGCAGTATCTTATCACCTCTAGTTCACATTTTCAATCTTTCGATGTCTTCTGGTGTTGTTCCAGCCTCTTTTAAGACGGCTAAAGTCATACCAATCTATAAAAAAAAAGACCCCTCTTCTATGTCGAACTATCGACCAATATCCATATTACCAAGTTTCTCTAAAATCCTCGAAAGAATTGTTTACAACAGATTATATAAATTTTAACTCAAAACGACTCGCTGAACCCAGATCAGTTTGGTTTCAGGAAGTTCCATTCAACTGATTTAGCACTACTCCAACTATTCGATAGAGTATCAAATGCCTTGGCTGATCATAAACATGTCATAGGCATATTCATGGATCTCAGCAAGGCATTTGATACTCTTGATCACACTATATTATTGTATAAATTAAAGCATTACGGTGTACGAGGTAAAGCACTTGATTGGTTCGAAAATTACTTGTCATCAAGAAAACAATATACTTTATTCAATTCAGTTTCTTCTAACGTATCATCTATTAAATGTGGAGTTCCGCAAGGCTCCATACTTGGGCCACTATTATTTTTGATATATGTCAACGATATTTCTAATGTTTCACCAATTCTACAGTATATATTATTTGCCGATGATACAAATGTATTTTATTCACATTCCGATTTAAATTCGATGATCGCAACCATGAACACTGAATTACCTAAGTTATCGAAATGGTTCAAAAGCAACATATTATCATTGAACCTAAAGAAGACCAATTTTATTCACTTTAGAAACTCAAGAAATCACAATATTTATAACTTTGAGCTGCTTGTCGATAATGTTCCAATAGAAAAAAAGTCATCAACGAAATTCTTAGGTGTATATATAAATGAAAAATGTAACTGGAATGATCATGTGAATTATATCTCTACCCCTATTTCTCGCAATATTGGTATACTATTTAAGCTAAAATACTTTTTGCCAACACATGTGCTTAGTATGCTATATAATACACTGGTTTTACCATATATTTCTTACTGCAATATCATATGGGCTACTCATAAGTGCAATACTAATCGTATATTACTGTTACAGAAAAAAGCAATTCGAGTTTGTACCGATGCAGGTTATCGCGACCACACTGACCCTTTATTTGCCACATTAAAAACTCTAAAAATAAGTGATATACACTACATGCAAAAATCTGTGTTCATGTTTCGACTTAAATCCGGCAATCTTCCCCCATCACTAGTCATTTTATTCCAACATAATTTTAATTTTCATCCTACCCAACCAGGCATTCCAATGACTATCACCTATTTAACGCCAAAACAGCCTTAGCTCAAAACTCAATTAGACATTCTGGCCCTGATACCTGGAATGCACTACCCCCTGAAATAAAAACGATGAATACAATGCTATCCTTTAAAAGAGCGGTGAAAAAGTTTCTTATTGCTCATTATCTTTAAATCCATCAACAAAATAAATTCTCCTCGTTTACCCATCGTTACAAAACTCGATAATTTTCTGTACTGTTTACTTTTTTTTGCTTCCATTTATTGAAACGTTGATTATAACCTTCCATGACCTGGTATGAATACACGTATGAATAAAGAGTGGCCTACTTGGGATACTGAATAAACACTGTCTTCTATACAAACATTTCAAGGCTCTGACTCGCAGGCCCAGGTTTAAAACCAGCTGGCTGATCTTACTTTCACATTCTTACTGTCCGAACCTTGAGAGTCTTCTCATTCTATTGTATCCCAAGTTGGCCACTCAGTATTCAAATTTGCATTTCTTTTCTTATTTAAAATCTTTATATATCAATTTGAAATCCAACTACCACATAAGTCTGTGAATATTGATGTGCATCCCCTCTTTCTTTTCTCTTCTTTTTTCTGTCTTTTCCCCCTTTTACCAATATTTTGTTCTTCCATATTTGTATTATTATGTATCCTTTGAGGGTAGTCATACTATCAAGCTTTGCTTATTTTGTCAACCCTCCTGTTTGATGTTCTCGATTAGTTACACCCAGCCTTACCTTATTCTACATACATTCTTTTGTCATGTGTAAATTTGCAATATTTGTTTGTTATATATTTGTAAAAATGCAAAAGAAAAAGAAAATCAAACAGAAATAAATAAATCAAATCAAATCAAATCAAACGATGACTTGAATTCTCTCAAAAATGTTACTGATCATGCTGAGCTTATAATGCAGTCGCTTGTCTTCAAACATTTTTTATACATGAAAAAGCCCCGGCTACTGAGTGGCCGGTGGCCTTCGATCACCCTGCCCAATTCGCGTTCCAGAGAAGAACAAAGTCCACACGAAGAAATAAAATTCTCGACAAGAGTCAAGTGTTGAAGTGGATAGTAACTTTATTACAATTTATTACATACAATCACGAAAAGTCACATCTATGGGCTGGACGCCCCGAACTCTGCTAAAACTTTAGCACCTCATGGCGGCAAAGGAAATGGAGTATGAAACAAAATGAGGAAGTCATCCGAAAAGTAAAAGCTTGCGCCAATTCAGAAACTGCTTCCCATTTTATACTTTCTGAGACGTGTTGCCCCTTAAATGGGCGTGTCACTACAAGGCATTGCGTCAAATTAATCCCTGGAACCATATACACCCATATTAAAAGGAACTTCATTAATTTTGCTAAATTAACCTCCAAAGTTGAGCTCACCGGACCCACCATTACTCCTCTACAATCCATTGATTGAGTTTATGTGTATTGCAAGTAGTCCACAGTCAGGAGGGTCACAAACCCCTCTACATGTACATCCACTATCACACCTTGATTCTTGAAGAGCCATGTTATTTGAGATGAACTCGGTAGAGGTATCCACATTGTTTTCGAGTTGCACGATCCTTTTGGTGACTGCTCCCCTTCAGCTACAAGTACAGCAAAGTCCAATGGCATCCTTGTACGCAATTCTGACAAGCCGGCTATTCATGAATAAAATATAAACTATTTTCAAATAGTATACAACTTTAAGAAGTAAAGCTGACATCATCAGTGTATTTCTTCTTTGTTTTCTTCTTGTTCTACACCTTCTAGTAAGTAATCTTCAAGGGCTATTAGTTTTATATAAACATATTGTTCGCTCGACAGGAGTACATTCCTTATTTTCCATGCTTATCAGCCCAACGACAGATCCCAGATTATTATAATAATACATGGTCTTCATGGTCTGAAATGAAATTACTGTATTACCAAACATGCCTTTCGTTACTAACATACTACGTTTGTGTAAAAGATCTAATTAAACATTCAGACCATTGTTTTAAAATGGCATTCACAGAGAAATCATAGAATTGAATTCCAAAAATACTTGACATCTGCAACTTTACAGTGTAAAAATCTCATTCTGATCTGAGTTGTAACAACCAAAGGTGTCCAATCATTTTTTTAATTTTTTTTACTATTAGTATGCAAACATATTTTTCTTTATCACACTTCTCGGGCAACTACCTCCAGGTCATCCAAGATACAGCCATATGACATATTTAGATCTTGTACTGCTAGGCTGACCGCCCTACCACCCCCATTTTTGTTTAAAATCACCAATCCAGACGTTGAACTTGGGTTACTGTTGTTAAGAGAATATATTGTGAAAGTGGGATGGGTTGCATGTGGTAAGGATGTGTTGGTTAACAATTGCAACAGAAAGTTCTCGCTCTTCTATGGGGCGACTTACTTCAGACACTGTCATCTGGCCTCCAAGCTTTAGACAGCAAGGTCCTTGTCTACCATATCATCGTGAGCTTGTCATTCTACCGTTCATTTGCATGAAATACATTACATGTACAGGCACCTGTTTGTATAGAGACATAAAATAAACTCACTTTTATGGCATGTTCATGAAAGCAATGTACAGTACTAATTATAAAGTGAACAGCAGGGTAGGGTTCTTGCAGAA
Organism: Strongylocentrotus purpuratus; assembly: GCF_000002235.5. NCBI lineage: Eukaryota > Metazoa > Echinodermata > Echinoidea > Camarodonta > Strongylocentrotidae > Strongylocentrotus > Strongylocentrotus purpuratus. Next base: position 8,633,539 of record NW_022145602.1, on the reverse strand, counting down.
TTTCTAGAACTCGCAGTAAGGGTGTAATAAAATATAAACTTTGAACAATACTGGTATGTAGAAAGGGATTTAGGGTAGCCCGAAATTGTGTCCGGCAATGTTTAAAGAGCTACACAAAGAAAATTCACTAACAACTGATAATTAGAACAAATTACATATGGATGGAAAGATTTTCTCTTGAAAAACACGAATAATTTGCTGAGAAATCATATAGATATCATGGAAAGGCGTAAAATGCAATTTTTCAACACACTTCTTAGACCCCAAGCGCCCCCGAACGTAAGCCAAACACACGAGCGTAGCGAGCTCTGAATAGTGACGTCACACACTGGACAAACAGCTCAGTGCCGTGGAGCAGTATGTAGCTAGCCAGCCATGTCCCGTATGTGACGTCACAAATATTGACGCTCTATAAAGGACCGTTGATTAAGGCAGAAAATCTGGATCTCAAAACTAACATTTTTGAGAGTTGATTACTGCGGGCCCCAAAGATATTTTGAAGAAAAGAGTTGTTGTATTTGATCAGCAAGGCTTCCCCTTCGCAATAATATGAGTTGTGCATCAATTCAAAACACTTTTGATTCTTCGTGTGGCTACTTTAATACATTTAGGTTTGACAATATGTTTAGCAATGGATCCAGGATTAAAGTTAAGAATTCATTTTGTGTTACAACATGACCAGTAAATAAATGCCAATAGAGCACGTTGTAAAAATTGCTGAATTCTTTTAACTGGTAATACAGTGCTACATGTTTCACAAACTGCAGGCCAGTGTGTTTTTACTTTATAAAATCTATTGTAAATGATACTGTGTTGTATACTTTTTTCCCTTCCACTCTTCATCATGTTGCTGCTTTCACAATACAGAGGAAGATTTTAAAACTACCATTGATGAGTAAGAGATACATGCAGCTCCACCAGCACCTGGAAAATCCAGTTGTACGACACCTTCTCCTGAGACAATTGCTTCACATAAATTTTCTACACTATTAAACTTCATCCCTAGGCCTAACCCTCAACCTAAACCACCTTAATCCCAATTCCAACCCTCAGTCTAACCCTACACCTTTGACAAAATAAAGCCTAGAGTAGTTGTTGCAGGAGCAAATGTTGAGTTACTAAAAATGCCATGACAGACTCATATGCTATGAATTTATCTCTGTTTCTTTCCCTTATTTGTTTAAAAAAACATTGTAATATACATTATGAATTACCAGTCCATTGTGCTTCGCTCATATATTGCCAGGCACAAGAGTCCATCGCTTTGAGGTAAGGGGTAGAACATCAAGACTGGAAGTGGAACCTCAAGGCACCCCATGATCTCTCAACAGCAAGGCCTTCCTCTCAATCCCTGGAACAGAATTATACAAATATTCAATAAATATTAACCAAATATGTAAGAATACACAAAAATTGCATTATTTTTTTTTCTTTCAGTTGTCTTCAATGTTTACTTTCTTTTTCAGCAAAATTGGATAGTCAATTATTTTCTTTTTGCTTGTCATTCTGTTTCGTGTATAGGACTCTCCCCCCATCCCTTCTTCATGGCCTTCAAATGTTAATTATAAAAAAATATATTGTTAAAGTTAAAATACACTTAAATAAACACTACAGCAACTTTTTAGTAGACATCTTGTTGCACACATACATGTAGCCACCCCTGAATGGATACTTCTCAAACCAGCCCTTGCATACCCCTCCAACTTGGCCTTATTTAATGCCCTCACCCATTTACAAATTTCCTTTTACTTGACAAACTAAACAGATCAAGTTTTAAAAAGTCCAAGAATTTTTTTTTTTTTAAATAAAAATAGGTTTACCTTCTCGTGGTGGTCTGTTTTCTCCAAGACATTCTTGTTTCAGGCACATACTCAAAGAAGCAAGCATTTGGTAATACACTCTGTATATTTCCTGTAAAAGAGAGGGGGAAAATTTATTCTTAAAATAGCTTGGTTCACATTCAGACTCAGTGACTGAAAACAACAGTCACTGCTACAATGTTTGCAGTCTAAAGACTAAGAGTAGAGACAGAGTCTTGACGTAAACTAAGAGACATAGAGTCAAGACTGCGCCAAAACAAGATCAATACTCTAGAGTAAATTTAGAAACCACTAGCATGACTAGGCACGAGACTGCACTACACTGCAGAGTGCAGTATACTTCTTCTCCTTCTTGAAGATAATCTGCCTCCTATCCTTCAGTACCGGTACTGAAGATTCTTGCAGATGCCGTATATTTATATATATATTTGGCCTGAGTGGGCTGTGCAGGTAGACCACTACATCAGGTTTTCCCCTATTCTTATACGAATAGTGCCGTGGGTTCTTAAGTTGCAAGGGTGATGACTATCCTGTACATGGGGTCTCTTTTTAACATCCTATCCGAGAGATGGATTGTTTTCCACGTAACATAGCCTGCGTTTATGAAACAACAAGGAGAGGGGCATGGTAACGCACAATGCTTGCTTCAGTCATCCGCCTGGGTGAGATTCGAACCCAAGATCTTTGGGCCGACAGGCAGACGCTTCACCGACTGAGCCAATTTGCTCCTAGTCCTCCTACTGTCTACCGACTAGACTCTAGATTACTTACATTTTTATTAGGTGGTCTGTTATCAACAGATCACCTATTGATTTCGTTAGAATTTTCTTTCTTTCTTTATTTATTCTTTATTCTTTATTAGGTGGTCTGTCAACGACAGATCACCTATTGATTTCGCTAGAATTTTCTTTATTCTTTCTTTCTTTATTTTTATTTCTTCCGTACACTTTTTTGTACACACGTTTACTCGAAATTGACATGGTCAATTTCCTTCAAATTTCTGTCAGTTATCAAGCCCTATGATTTCAAGTATAATTAACTTTTTCAAGTTCATGGGGTCATCGTGACGTCATCCAGGCGCCATTTTGTAAAAATCAGGTCATTATCATATCTCGATAACGAGTCATCAAAAATCAACCATATTTGGTATACATCAACTTCAGGTCAAAGGTCAACGAAAAATGTCAAAAAATTCTGAGCGCGCACCTCGACGCGCACGTACGCGCGCATTAAAGTTAAAAATGGTCAAATTCGTTCAAAATTAATTTTGCATAGGTTTCAGACCATTTTAAGCATTTTCAAAATTTGCGCGCGCGTAATTATGCGCGCGCGTTTCCGCGCGTATCCGCGCGTCCTGGCATTTTGCAACATAGAATCGCCAAATTTTTTCTGTTATCATATTTATTACATTTTTCCAAGCATTTTGATACCTTGTTTACCTGTTTCCGACCAGTAATACCGCAATTAGCGGCTGTCAAAGTTGAACGCACGCGCCGACCTGCGCTATCTGTATCCACAATACATGGGCAAAAACATGCCTATACAAAATTCATTTTAACTCTTCAGAATTGATAGATAACCCCCAATTTCTTTCATATTTAAATAGATTATGAGTTGGAGGTATGATTTCATGTCTCATTTGACCCTCAATTAACTCATGACGTCATCATAATGGCCTCCGAACTCAAAATTTCAATTTGCATATTATGACGTCAGCAGATTTTTGGAAAAATTGATTGTATCTCTGTAAATATTGATCAATTTTGTTTCAAATTTTGATATGTTCTACCTGAGAATATTCTCTACAAATACAGTCACCACGAATTTTCATTTTGACAATGGTATCATGGCGTATTTTTGCGATTAAAGGAGGCATGTCAATTTTTACATTTTGCGTGTATTCTCTATGGGACATGACTTTTTCTCAAAACTGGATTCTACATTCTCGTCTTTTGCGAGCAATATCTCCGTCGTTGTATCTTTGTTTACGCTGAGCTTTGAGTATGTTGTAGCTGAGACAATAAGCTATCACAAATGTGCCCTTTATTTTTCGATCAGATGCCGGGATCATGCTCATATTTCACTTACAAAGTGGGATTTGAGAATACAGTTTTCAGTTTACGTGTAATCTCTATTGGAAATGTTTTGGTATATCGGTAACGCACTTGACTTCCGACCTCGAGGTCCCTGGTTCGTGTCCGGGCGTTTCCAACAATTTTTTTTCTTCACTTTTTTTTCTTTTTGACCTTTCACTGTACCATCTCCTTTGAATATTAAAACACGTACAATCGCAAATAATGTAATAAACAACCATATTTACTTTAATATTACCCTATTATCACTTGATCCATTACTTTTGGCGTGTAATCCTTATGGGAGATAATAATAATAATAATAATAGCCTAATAGTCCACTCCAAATTTTATTAAACCGAAACGGAAATTCTTTTTGCCCAATTGATCGTGAGCCCGGCAGCCACTGAGCAGCGCCAGATCGACGTTGCTCTATCCCTTATTGTTGAACGCCAAACAAGGTAGCAACAACTCCCATCTTTTAACGTCTTTTGGTATGACGCGGCCGGGGTTCGAACCCATGACCTCCCGGTTGTGAGGCGGACGCTCTACTGACTGAGCCAACACTCCGGTACAATGACTTTTTCTCAAATCTGGATTCTACATTCTTGTCTTTTGCGAGCAATATCGCCGTTATTTCGGCTTGATTTTTGTTGATTTTGGAGTATGTTGTAGCTGAGACTATATACTATCTAAATGTTCTCTCATTTTTTTTCAGTCTGATGTCATCGTGGTCTGTTGATGATAATCATCAACATCATCATGATCATCATCATCATCATCGTCATCCCCATTACTATCAAGATCATCATCATCATGATCATCATCATGATCATCATTGTTTACATGTCTATATAACTTCTCCCTTTCTCAATATAGTAAATATTATAATCTATCATAAGACTTGAAGACAGACCACCTAATTCGTCCCTATGACGAATTAAATTTCTAGTTTATTTTATTTCTTCCGTACACTTTTTTGTACACACGTTCACTCGAAATCGACATGGTCAATTTCTTTCAAATTTCTGTCAGTCATCAAGCCTTATGATTTCAAGTTAAATCAACTTTTTCAAGGTCATTAGGTCATCGTGACGTCATCCAGGCGCCATTTTGTAAAAATCAGGTCATTATCATATCTCAATAACGAGTCATCAAAAATCAACCATATTTGGTATACATCAACTTAAGGTCAAAGGTCAACTATAAATTTCATCAAATTTTGCGCGCGCACCTCGACGCGCACGTACGCGCGCATTAAAATTTTAAAATGCTCAAATTCGTTCCAAATTAATTTTCTATACGTTTCAGGCCATTTTAAGCATTTTGCAAAAAAACGCGCGCACGCACATGCGCGCGCGTTTTCGCGCGTAATTGCATCTTCCAACATAGAATCGCCAAATTTTTTCTTTCATCATATTTGGCACATTTTTTCAAGCATTTTGATACCTTGTTCAACTTTTTCTGCCCATTAATAACGGAATGAGCGTCCGTTTAAGATAATTACCGTGCGCGCGAGCTTTTGTAATACATAGCATACATGGGCAAAAACATGCCTGTACAAAATCCATTGTAGCGCTTTAGGATGTAAGGTGACCCCAAGTTTTTTTTTCATATTTTGATAGAGTATGAATCGGAAATATGATTTCATGTTTCATTTGACCCTCAATTAACTCATGACGTCATCATAATGGCCTCCGAACTCAAAATTTCAATTTTCATATTATGACGTCAGCAGATTTTTGGAAAATTGATTGTATCTCTGCAAATGTTGATCAATTTTCCTTCAAATTTTGATATGTTCTACCTTATAATATTCTCTACAAATGCAGTCACCACGATATTTCATTTTGACAAAGGCATCATGGCGTATTTTTGCGATTAAAGGAGGCATGTCAATTTTTCACATTTTGCGTGTATTCTCTATGGGACATGACTTTTTCTCAAAACTGGATTCTACATTTTCGTCTTTCGCGAGCCATATCTCCGTTGTTTTATCTTTGTTTACGCTGAGCTTTGAGTATGTTGTCGCTGAGACAATAAGCTATCACGAGTGTGCCCTTTATTTCTCGATCAGATGCCGGGACCATGCTCATATCTCACTTACAATGTGGGATTTGATAATTCCATTTTCCGTTTACGTGTAATCTCTATGGGAAATGTTTTGGTATATCGGTAACGCACTTGACTTCCGACCTCGAGGTCCCTGGTTCGAGTCCGGGCGTCTCCAATAATTTTTTTTCTTCACTTTTTTTCTTTTTGACCTTTCACTGTACTATCTCCTTTGAATATTAAAACACATAGAATCGCAAATAATGTAATAAACAACCATATTTACTTTATTATTACCCTATTATCACTTGATCTATTACTTTTTGCGTGTAATCCTTAAGGGAGATGACTTTTTCTCAATCTGGATTCTACATTCATGTCTTTTGCGAGCAATATCACCGTTATTTCAGCTCGATTTTTGTTGATTTTTGAGTATGTTGTAGCTGAGACTATACACTATCTAAATGTCCCCTCATTTTTTTCAATCAGATGTCATCATGGTCTGTTGATGATCATCAACATCACCATGATCATCATCATCGTCATCACCATTACTATCAAGATCATCATCATCATGATCATCATCATGATCATCATTGTTTACATGTCTATATAACTTCTACCTTTTTCAATATAGTACATATTATAATCTATCATTAGACTTGAAGACAGACCACCTTATTCGTCCTCGTGACGAATTAAATTCTAGTTTTAATTCTAATTTAACTAAAGTCTAGTGAAATCTTTACTCCAGGGAGCTCCATCACCGAAGCCCTTCGGTGGCCGTAGGCGGAGCTCTCTGAAGCATAAACATGGAGTTAGTGAAATCTAAACACTGTTTGGGGTTTTGCAGTTTATTGCAGGAGTTGTTGTTTTGGCTGCTTACAGCTTAGCCTGCCCTTGAAATAAAAATGAAATTTTCAATTCTAAATTTATTAAATCCGACAGCCAAGTCCAAATAACCAAATTCACTACAGTATTTCACTCCAGCAAAGCATAGACTGATATAGACCGAAAGCTTCAGTCTCTGATATCGACGGTTGTTCTGCTGAAATTGCATCTGGCTCCTCTGACCGCCTCTATACATAGACTGCAGTACGTCCGATGGTGACTGAGTGGAACAAATGGTTCAGTTTGACAGGACCGCGATGAATGAGATATGCAACAAAATTTTTACTCTTTACATCCTCATATATTCACTTTGGCTGTAAAATTACATTTGATTATATTAAAAAGTAAAAAATAACACAGAAATATCTACTTTGACTAACGATAGCTTGCTCATTTAGATCCTAAATTAACAAGTCAACGCAAAGCGTAGCATCCCCTCGCAGGGTACAAATGACCTTTATACAAATGTGCATCAGGACAAGTTACCTCCATTGGACTATACTATTATATTACTAGGCAAGGAAGTTAACCACATTTTCACATATATAATTAGGTGTTTTTGCATATTTAATGAGCTATGACCTTTCACCTTTGACTTACATACTTGGAAATTGAACTTAGACTGTCTTTTGATACTATGTACCTTAATATCAAATTTCATTAAAATCTGTCAAACATTACTCAAGTTATCGAATGGAAACCAGATTCGCATATTTAATCATAATGAGCTATGACCTTTGACCTCCATACTCCGAAATCGAACTTGGGCTGTGTTTTGATACCATGAACCTTCATATCAAATTTCATTAAAATACGTCAAACATTACCAAAGTTATTGATCGGAATCCAAAATTGTTATGGACGGACGGACGCATGGTAGGACGGACGGCAGTGTTTCTATATCCCCTCCGACTTCGTTGGCGAGGGGATAATGATTAATCCGAGAAAGTCTCGTAGTCAACATGATTCGTTGTCAGCCATCTTGGTTTTAGTTGATCAATATTCATTTTTTCATTTCGAACGTCCAATAGCTACGTACGAGTCAGCCCGGCTTGACCAGGTGACATATGAATATTCATAAACCCAATATTAAACGAGTGCTCTAATTGGCCATTGGCTATGTTTTGGTAGGTTGACCCGGAAATATATCGGCCGGGTCATGTCATAGATTACCAGAATGAATGCATGAACGTACCGTTTCACGGTTCTGAAATAAAAATGGATAACTCATACACGTAATTCCGTAAATTTCACATTTGAAAATAAGTCATAAAAACTGTGAATAGGAGAAAAATATAGGGTCTAAAAAAATTTTCTATTTGCTTTATAAATCAGAAAATTAGATCTTAATATCGAAAATCGGGGGAGCAGATTTCAGAGTAAAAAGAGGTACAGAATGGACGTGTGCTGTAAATCAGACGCTATGTTCGTGTTCGGTTCGGTTCGGCAGAGTTCAGCAATTTTTCACCCGAACTTGGTTCGGTTCGGGGTTTGGTAATATGATAGCAAGCAGCGTTATAGCCACGGCGGTCGGCACCCGGCGGGCCGGCCGGCCAGGCCCGTCCAGCACGGGGGACTTCTTCCCACTCGAATTTCACATTAAAAAACTGCTCTTAACGTCATTATTTGTGAAGAATAGTACTACTTACATTCGTATTTCCGTCTTGAATCGTGTTTTGTTTTCAATTTGTCAATAAATAATATTTTTTAAAGATTTTCGGAGACGGTTGTTGTCTAATGTCATGAAAGCTGCCATCTTGAATAGAGACTCAGGCTCGTCGATCACTGTTTTTTTATAAGTGTTTATTTTCGATAGGAAAAATATAAAATCCCTATTTTTCCTGAATAAATAAATACCATACTATAATATACATTTATTTCATTATTCATATTGTGAAATTTGTCCGATATTGTTACAATTAAAATATTATTTTTTTTGTTGAATGGGTTTGAGCTGAACTTTTTTTGATCACGCACATGTATTCTTGTTTATGGCTTTTTTGAACTTCAGTTCGGTTCGGCGGTTCGGCTACAGCACTAGAAAAGGCTCAATCTATCCCCCCCCCCCCCCCCCCCCCCCCTGTGTGAGTCGTCTGGGTTACCATCTGTGTATGGGGAATGTCAACAAATGTCAGTTTTATTAAAGAAATGACCCATATCAGACGGTTATTTCTGTCTAAGACTGATAGAGAGCCCCCCCCCCCCCCCCCACTCAGTGTTATTTAGGGTACACATATGCTTGTTCCCTCTTTTTGAAAGCACCCCCTATCTGAGGACTGCCGAAATTTATGGATGCCCCTTATGTGGGCTTTTCCTGCCCTGTCTCAGCAGACCAACCCCCCCCCCCCCCTTACTCAGATAAGCTGTCATTACTGGTTGGCTCACACACCCAGAGAATACCCTCAAAGAACTCGGCCTGCATTACATACATTTAGCACATGAAATACATACAAATTTCTGTGCTCGTGTTTTCATTCATACCTTGTAAGAATAAACAAAGTCTGCAAATTAGTTCTATGCTCACTTATCTGCATAATATATCACCACCGAATAATTACTTTAGTGCCTGATATTGAGACTTAGTTAGAAATAAACCTTCCATTATTCTTAACTGACATCACCTGTGCCTGCATGACTGTGTCCTTTCACATACTAATGTACCTGTCATGATCAATGACTTATGTAATCAAACTCTGTAACTAAGTACTTTATCCTCGTAGAGATACTCTTTAGATTTAATGAATCAGTAATTACTGCTATTTAATTTTAGGTGTCATCAATTGTCACTAAACTAAAGTACCGATTTTTAGTTAAATCAGTTGAGTTTTGTACAGTGGTGTTTGAAATGTTGAGAATATAGGTTCAATACACAGGACACAGCCAGGATAGTAATGCAGCTGTGTGTGAATTAGACTACAGTATAAAAATAGTCTACATCAGTCCCTGGATTTGATTGATTTTTCTATGTTCAAGATATTTTATAATCCCCTTTTTTAATTTCTCAGGAGTCCAAAGAGATGAGAGAAACAAGAAAAAACACCCCCTTCTTAAAGAAATCTCCAGGTGAAAAGTCAAATACACCCCCTATTTTTAGAATTCTCAGGCCGGACTTTGTCGTACGAAAAGTACCCCTTTACCGGACATTTTGGTAACACGCATGGTGTCCCTCCGTTTTCGGAATGGGGGGGGGGGGGGGAGCAGGATAGAGAGTCAATGCTAATGCGTATTGACCTTGGCTATTTAGCACTGCTATGTGTTAATACTTTAATAGGCAGAATTGCACACACAAATAGTCCATACACACCTAACAAATGAATGCACGCAATAAAGACGATGCGAAGTGGCTGATTGGCAATTTGACAGTAAGCCCAAGCTTAAAAGTTTTAAATTATTCTTTCTAACATAGATCTGCAAGTTGAAAAAATTGTATTTTACTGCTATTTTAGACTAGTAGTAGGTGTCATCAATTGTCACTAGTCTAGATCTAAAGTAAAGTACCAATTTTGAGTGAAATTGGCTGAGCTTTGTACAGTGCTGTGTGAAATGTTGAGAATCAATAGCACAACTTTTAATACACAGCCAGGAGGCGAGTTTGCTCAGTTAGTAAAGTGTCTGCTTGTCGAACCAAGCATGGAGATATATAGGTCTAGTCTAGATCTAAGAAGGGAGATCCCGGGTTCGACCCCCACCCAGGCAGATGACTGAAGTGTGTTAACGTTCCCCTTCCCTTGTTCATAGGCGCAGCGCACAGGTTATGTCAAGTGGAAAACACTACGTCCCTCGGATAGGACGTTAAATGGAGGCCCCGTGTACAGGAGAGTCACCACCCTTGCAAAGAACCCATTCATTGCACTATTTGTAGCTATAAATTATAGCTAGAGGTCTAGTAAGTAGTATAATCTAGACCCTAGTTTAATGGTCCACATGCACAGCCCAATCACTCAGGCCTAGTACTGGTATAAGGCATCTGCAAGAATCTTCAGTATTGAAGGAGCTAGGAGTAGATCTAGGAGGCAGATTATCTTGAAGACGAAGAAGGATAGTAGCCCTAGCCCTAGTCTAGTCTATATTTGTAAACTTGTAAAGCGCTTAGCCTTAGCGACATTTTTGTAAAGCGCTCAGAGACATTTGTATTAAGCGCTAGACCCTCTATATAAAAATTGAAGGCGCCAGTGTAGTTCCGTGTCCATTTTTTAAGCAGTTTAATAATCCATTCTTAGGCTTAGCAAAGGAATTTTAGCCCAATTTTTTACTAATTTGAATCATAATCACATTTCTCGCATGCACGATACAATAAACCATACGAGAAGTTTGCATAATTTTGGACTGATAGCTTCAGTTTGAGTTGCAAAGCTATAGCGTAGAGACGGTACTGAGCGACAACATCGACATCGAAGCCTTGTTAAACGGAGGTTTCCCGATGTCGGATGTGATTCAAATTCAGGTGGAAAATGTGATATAGATCTAGATCTAGGTCTAGATCTATGTCTAGGTCTAGAGTCTAGACCTAGACCTAGACCTATGAATTAAAATTAGACTCTAACAAGTTAGACCTAAACTAGAGACTTGTTAGAGTCAAAAATTGGGCTAAATTTCCTTTGCTAAGAATGGATATGAAACTGCTAAAAAAAATGGATACGGAACTACACTAGCGCCAAATTAAATATTATTTATTGTAATTAATGCAGCTAGAATCTACATGTAGAGGTCTATGTGTGTGCAGTATACATCAGCTCAGTACTGACAGTACTCAGTAGGCCGTAGGGACTGTTGCGAAAATGCCCGGGAGTTCTAGGGCGGACGCTGCCCGTAGCTTCCGCTCTCGGCTCGCGCCTGTGCGTACCCACCCCGGCTACTCGAGCTCTCACTCTCAGAATCAATCTTTGTTTAACCTCCGGAAAAGTATTCAAACATCGAAAACCACATAAATATGACCTTATGAGATGAATACGAAAGTACGGAATAAATATGACATGTACTTACATGATTTCTACAGAAAACCGTGTCAAGCACCAAAGTTGGGTTCATCGTCACAGATAAAGTTGGGTTCATCGTCACAGATAAAGTCTATAAATATAGCGTTGTAGTTGTTTTAGTTGTATATATGCGCGCAGCTCAGAGCACGACAGTGCAATTAGACTCGTTCGCGAACTATCAATTAATTATTGACTATATCAACTTGTTATTTGTTTTATGAAACGGATTTTTTGTACTTCTATCGCAGATTGAATTCTTAATTAGATGTGTTATAGATATCAAATTTGTTATATTAATTTGATTCTGAGTTCAATGCTGCGGATATATTCCAGTCTCGTAAGACTTCTGGTGCGTTTGAGTCTTGAACAAGACTACCGCTTAGAAGCCGTTCTTAAAGAAAAAATCCGCAATTGCCAATGACTGCTTTGTGTCGATCACGTTGTCATTTAAGTACATAGGCAGTTTTTTGGTTAAAGTTCTATTTCAAAGGGAAACAATTATCTTCATAAGCCAAGTCGAATTCAGAAGAATGTTAGATGGTGCAGAGGTACAGCTCAATTAGACTATACAGTGATACTAACAAGAAGGTCAGTATAGCTAGAGAAACATAGACGAACATACTAGTACTGGTCATGATATAAATACTGATAATGAATATGATAATGATGACGATAAAAATAATAATAGTAATGATAATGATAATAATAACAACAATAACAACTTACAATAATGATAATAAACCATATGTTTGAGGCTTGTAGCTTTTCTGATGTCACTTCAATTCACGTACATTTGACAGTTTTGATTAAATTATATGCTCGATCTCGCCAGATCAGACATTGAATATACATTCTTCAAATTGAAAGGCTATTTATGTATTTGAAAACAAAATTGAATAGCGGAACTACAATTCCGATCGCCCCAAAATTAATACTGCTTGAACACTCATGCTGAGGATCATTTACAAGAAACATGATAGCATATATACCTCAAAGTTAATTGTGCTGAAAATAAAGTTTATTGAGGGGGTGCATTAAAAGAAAACGTATGGAGATAATGAATAATTATGCAAGGTAAACCAAATAAGCCCATATCTATACCATAGATAAATACCAAGGTTTGATTGTTCTAAAACGACTGCAGGAAATTCCTATTATTCGAATGATTTATTTAACATGAAATGGGTTTACATAAAAATCGTTAACATCGTGATATCCAATAATCATACGATTTGAATAGTTTCATATTATACACACTAAGCAGTGACAAACCCTACGCACACAACAGCTCTTACATCTATCTGTCACATATTGCAGCTATAATCTTCTATAGATTTCTTGTGTTAGAATATTCACCACATAATGTGTATAATTTTGTTAGTTTTACACTAAGTATTATGGAAAGACATAAGAACGTATTAGGTTCAACTTTGCATATGAACTGCATAATAAATAAATGGCAGGGGAAAAAAAATCTGAATTCGTCTAATTGCTACGCAAATTCTACCTTTAATTAAACGGAATTAAACGGCGTGATACACCCTTTCCTGCATGTAAAATACACGACGTGTAAATCGATTTCCACACAATCTGTCACGAATGGGATCCATCCTGAAAGGCAAAATGTGTATGTACGAAGGTTTATAGTTCGAGATGGTGTTATTGTCCTGTTTAGGTAGTTTGTTCAACTTTTTGTCTTGCGCTTTAAATTGATGATTCAAACTTTGTAGAGTGATAGTTCATGCCATTACATATTTTTAGAATCAATTTTTGAAACACGGTTACATTAAAAACATATTTTAAAAATTAATTAACCTAATCTATTTTGAAGAGCGCCCTCGCTTTTATCCTCGTATCGACGTACCTAATAATATTGCACTTTACTTTTGTCAGCCTTTTTTCTGGTCAATATAGAGGTTTCTTTCAGCTAGATTACTTTCGTGTGCATTCAACCTTCTTTTAAATTGGTCTTACAGCTGATTGGATTCAAATGTTTGTCCCTAAACGGAAAATGTGCTTAGATAGCGCATTGTTCTTAATGTTTGCCATGTTTTGTCAATGGAGGCTTCTTGTAGCCACTGCCCCCCTTTTAAATATAAGACGGATTATCTACAAACTATATTAAAACCGTGTAACAATTTAGGAAATTTATCAAGGAGAATTACAAAAAATGATTATAGATTATTGAAAATAAAATGTAGCCATGCCCATACATTCAGTAGAATTGCCTTAGTAAGATATATTGAATGTCTTAAATCATAGATGTAATTTTAATTTTAACGGGGCATTGCAGGAAAATGTGAAAAATAGTCTTTGACAAAATATTGTGCATCAGTTTATAAAATGTACATTGTATGAGGGATGAGGGGCAGCATTGTAATGAAAAGCTTGACAATTTTGGTCCTGGAATATAGTTTTTGATTTTGTTGTGGTTTTCATGACATGCAGTGAAATCACAGGGTTATATCAATGCCCTTCTAGTTCCCAATTTGCGACATATAGAGTAGAGAACACCGATGTGTTTTGAACAGCTATCATGTTTCTGTGGAGATCCAGAATATAATCTAGCTCTGAGCAGATGTTTTACTTTTCTCGGAATCTCTCAGCCCTTAGTCCAAATATTTTTACTTTACTTTAGCGGCGTCCTACCGGTTTCTCGTAATATGATGGACCAGGACTTCCCTCTCCAAATCTCAACAACCCATTTCACATCAAGTCTCTCTAAATCACACCAAGGCACAGCTGGCAGCCATTATACTTAAAGTATGTGGCGTCTACACTTAGGATCCAGCTGGCGAAAAGAGTTGGGGGGGGGGGGCAAATCTTGAGAAAACAATTTAGCGCCGACTAAGCCGGCCGGTGAAAAATGAAAAAACGGGGGGGGGGGGGGGGCTGGGTGTAGAAGCACATTTTTTTTTTTTGGTACAGTTTTAGAGGGAAAATTTAGCGCCGACTCAGTCGGCTGTTAATAAGCGGGAGGGGGGGGGGGGGGGGGGGGGTAAGAGCACATATATATATATATATATTTTTTAATATATTTTTTTTTGGCCCTATTCGTGAGAAAATATTTAGCAGCGATTCATCCAGTGGGTGAATACGCAGGGGGGGGGGGGGGTGTAATATTTGTTTTGATGTGGGCGCAATTCTTTTTTTTGGGGGGCGCCGCTTTTGTGTTTGTTTAAAAAAAGGGTTAAATTTACGTTATTATCCTATTTTTTTAAACATTTTTTTAGACTAGGGGTGGGGGGGGGGGGAGCCGGGCCCGAAAAAATCGCCACGTGGATCCGCGTCTGTCTACACTGACTTAATGGCACAAACGAACAATTCAAAGACATGAAATTGCAAAAGAATAAATCTCATCCAGTTTGAAGTACATCTAGTACAATACTGATAAAATCGTTTATTAAAGATATAATTCTTCTGTCAATATTGTTAGAAGAAACAAATTCTTGGTAATAATATAACGTCGGGTATTTAGGGTAGCTGAACAACAACAAATGTAAAAACACATAGATGTTTATACAGGCAAATAAAGTACAAAATGTACTCGTTATTACACATCACATGATTGGAATTAATATAAAGATGTCAATACAAGTTGATACTATGAAAGAGAGAAAAGACTAATGCACATGCCTCTCAAAAAAGACATACAAAAGACATAACCTCGCACTCATCAGAGCGAAACTGGAGAACATAGAGCCAAAATAACTATACTACTTTAACCCTAATAAGGCCGGGCTATTTGAGGTCTTAGTACGGCTGGGGGGGCATTATGGCCCCCTTAAGATCTCGGCCGCGAAGCGGCCGATCGCCGCGAAAATTGCACGCCTGTCAAGTGAAGTATATAGAATAATATGATAATTTCAATTTTTTTGAAAAATTCACTCATTTGCATATTTATGGTAATTTATGCAAATAAAGTCATACAAATCACATTTTTACCCATAAATCATATATTTATTCATATTAAGGTATTCTTTTTCACTACATATATTCATTAGACCATTCTGAATAATAATACGACAAAAATATTCGGAAGAGCCAGCTTATTCCTTATTTTATCCCTTGTTTTGATAATTTCTTATGTATTTCATTGTTTTTTAACTTATGTATTTCATTGTTTCTGTTCTTCTATTTCATTTCTTACTACAATTCAACTATTTTGACTCCCAAACAACCACCTTAACTTTAAACAAGACCCAATAACCCATGTCTGATCTGTTTTTTTTTTTAGGAAAAATGACTTTTCCATATGTTTTGTACACAAATCACGAAAATGAGCGATTTTCGGGCTGACATGCAAAGACAAAAGGTCATGTGACCTTGTAACCGTAGGTCCGGTTTTCAAAAAAATTCTTTTAAAAGTTGCGCAAGACTTGAAAGAAAAAAGTCAGCGAGCGGCGGGGCGCCATCCATATGCGTTCACGAGCAATTGGAAAAATCGTGGAGGGGGGGGGGGGGGCATAATGCCCCCCCGGCCTTATTAGGGTTAAGATCCTTTCCTATCCAATCCAACAAGTCTGAAAATTTGAGACAAAAGGCATCATTATGTAATTGCTGAACTAACCCAATTACACATTCCTCTATCGATTGATTTGCTTGAGAGGAATACCTATGGGGGGGGGGGGAGGGGTATCTGAAATGATATGTGACATCCCGTCAAGGAGTAAAAAGAAAAGTAAAGGAATGCAACATGACCCCTCCCACATATGCTCCAACTTGAGATTCCAGTTATCTGTCTAAACAATTAATTCAATTAATAAGAGCAGCAGCCCTCCCCCATGACATCAGTGCCCTCTCAGTAACTCAACCCATGCTAAACTATTAACACTACCGATTAATTATCAAAAACTAAGATCATGACAAGATATCAGTTGAAAAGTCTTAAACTGCCTATAACAGGAATATCAATTATTTAAGTTAAACATACACTGTACATGCACAATGTATTTTCTGAGAAGACTGTAGGTACTTGTTTAACCTTTTCCCTCATAAAAGATAGAGAGATTATATAAAACTTGCACACCAGAGAATTCGAAAATTTACCAGCAATTACCCTTAGCTTAATTACCTAATGTGATGGGTGTATTTTTGCTACCAAAGAATACATGCCAAAATAAAATCAATATGATTTTAAAGAATTATATACATTTGAATGTGGGCAATTCAACTAAAATTGACCATGAGCCGAACTCATGAAAATTGGCAATGACTTCAAAAATATATATTTCCTATAATGACAAATTTAGTACCAAACACAGGGAAAAGGGTATAAAAAAGGAAAAAAATCACCCCGTTCTTTTCTTTGAGTAAAATAATAATATTGAAAATTGTTTACGCATGACTTTTCATTGGGTTAACATCTAGCAAGAACTTTAGTAACCCAAAAATGCTCCAAATAGAAATTGTATAGCAATTGTAAATAGTATAACCTTATGTTTAAACAATTATGTTCAGAGTATAAGCTTTTGTTGATACCTAAATAAGACATTACTTATTGAGCTCTAAAACTCATACAGTTTTGAATTAAACCGACAATGGGTAATGAAAGAAATGAAATCCCATCGCAAACACAAATAAAAGCAGTCACAAAAAGTCAACACCACCCTCTCAGAAAATACATGCCTATAATTGTGATTTAAAATTCTGTAATAACCGATACATTGGTTAATTGGTGTGAAAAACCTAAATACAAGCTAAACATAATGAATAAAAAGATTGATTAAAGGTAGAGACCAGTAATGGTCATGCGATTGCATTGTGAAAGAAACGTGGTGGAATCGATCAGAAAAGGTTGATCATCTAGCATCTAGCATCTGCAAAGTTCTGGAATCATCAAAATGATAAGAAATTTGGCCCATTCTTCGTAAAGTTACAAGCACTATACACAGAAAGATGTATATGGGACTACCCTATATCTCTCACACGACCACGAGAGAAACAAATTTACCAAATATATGAATTAGTAGGCGGTTCCCGGCAAATTTTTTATCATCATGTACATGTATTAGTCAAAACATATTCTCTCACATGATTGGTAATGAGAGCTTCCATTTCATTTTTTGAAATTGGGGCGTGTCCAATGCTGGTCTTTACCTTTAAAAAGATACTTCATTCTGAGATGACTCTTTTGTAATTAATCAAAATTGTAATAATAATCATAATGCATGTAAGTACTTTAATTGCTGATTTAGAGAGAAGGAGAAAAAGTACATGAGAGGGGAGGATAAAATAATGAAGAATGGAAAAGAGAAGAATGAAAAACAATAATATGGTAAGCAAAAATAAATAAATACAAACATGACAAAGATAATTAAAATCACAGTTAGTTGTTAAGGAGTCGTACGATAAAGGGAATAATTGAAGTGCGGTGTCTCTCAGTTCTACAATGGGGTACAGTTATGTGTAGAGAGTTTCAGAGTTCATGGCAAGAGGTTTGGCGACGAGTTGGCGGTAGAACATAATTCGATCTCGTGATGACTTAAACAGTTTGAGAGAAAAGGATTCAAGAAGGGCAAGACGGCAAGAAGTTAGACTCTGGAGAGAAACGAGTGGTTTCATACAACTGTTCTTATCCAAGGATAATACAGCAGACACGTTTCTGCACTTTCTTCAGACTGCAAGATAACTGTTCGGGAAATTGATGTGGACCAGTGGCGTAATGAGCAAAAACGTTTGGGGGTGCTGACAAAAAGAATCCGCAGCACCCTACTCTAACATGCAGGCCCCGGTGAACGTTTCGCAAAGTGGGGTCTAGGGGCAAAGCCCCGGCGGGGGTCAAGGAGTGGAGCCCCCAAAGCTCAAGGGGTATGGGCATCAGTGGCGGATCCAGGAATTTCTTACCGGGGGGGGGGGGGGCACAAAATGGCATGGCGTTAAATATTATGTAAAACGATGAAGCGACAGAACGGGGCTTTAGCGGCGAGGGAGCGGAGCGACCAAGCGGGGGTGGGTCTGGGAGGGGGTTCTGGCCCCCTCCCAGAGTAAGAAGCATTTGCAATTTCAGAACCAAATTAGACGCATTTTCAGTCACTTCCTGGAGTAATATGACGTAAAATTGCTTTCTCCTACCCCTTCCAAGAGTAGGGATCTTTTGCAATATGACAACCACATTTGGCGCATTAATGTCCACCTGCACTTCCTGGAAAAAAACGAGGCCTTTTGATTGGTTACAAGTTAGAGAAAAGTGATCTGTCACGTCTTGAGACGTTGTATATGCTTTGATGCCGCACAATGCACAAAGTCGGTGGTCCGGTACTTCATCAGTGAAGTACTTGCATACATGTTCTCGAGTGTATAAACTGTGTCGTTATCAGGGGCGTCGCTAGATCTTTGTCAGCGGGGGAGTGGGGAGGGTGTAGAGGCCACCGATAACCGACAAAACGAGCACCCAATTACCGACAAATATATTAATGCTAATGTCCAAATGTCTACAAATTTAACCCTATACACCCGGGGCCAGGAACTAAGTTAATTTTCGGTCTCCATCCTCTCACGCGAAGCGCGGAAACTTTGACACTTCATTAAATTATTAGAGAAAGAAGACGACCTGTTGTACCGTTCTCGACTCTGAATTCTTGTTTGGATCCAGTTCCCCCACCCCCCTCCCAGCCGAAGCGCGGAAGCTTTGACGTTTCAATAAATCATTACTCTCAATCCTTGTCTGAATTCGTTTTGGCCCATCCCGCGCAAAGCGCGGAAGCTTTCACGTTTCATTAAATTATTAGAGAAAGAAGACGATTCGTTGTATCGTGTTTTTGTCTGAATTCAGTTCCCCCCCCCCCCTCCCGCGCGCAGCGCGGAAGCTTTGGCACTTCATTAAATTATTAGAGAAAGAAGACGATTCATTGTACCGGTTTCCACTATTAATCCTTGTCTGAATTGATTTTCGCCCATCTCGCGTAAAGCGCGAAAACTCTGACGTTTCATTAAACTATTACTCTTAATCCTTGTCTGCATTCATATTCTCCCATTCCGCGCGATGCGCGGTAGCTTTCACGTTGCATTAAATTATCAGAGAAAGAAGACAATTCGTTGTATCGTGTTCTTGTCTGAATTCAGTTTCCCACCCCCCTCACGCGTAAAGTGAGGAAGCTTTGGCACTTCATTAAATTATTAAAGAAGGAAGACGATTCGTTGTACCCATCTCGACTCTTAATCCTAGTCTGAATTCAGTTGCTCCCTCCTCCCCCCCCCCCTCCCCCGAAGCACGGAAGCTTTGCCGTTTCATTAAATTATTAAAGAAGACGATTCGTTGTACCAACTCTTAATCTTGTCTGAATTCAATTTCCCCACTGGGCCCTATTAACGGTACATAATGCAGTGTTACATGATATGTCAGTATGGAACGCCCGGCAGTGCTTGTCACAGTTGCTTCTGTAAAGGATTTTTTTCTTCTTCTAGTGTTACTGTTAGTGGCCACGGCCCCTTAGTGACTGTAAAAAACATATGCTTTTCCTGGCCATTTGTGAATGTGTCAGTTTGCAACAGAAATGGAGAAATGGGCATTTTGTTGAAAATCATGTGATATCACCAACATTTATACATGACTTGTAGATCTATATGGAATTGAAAATAAGTCATGGTTCAATTTTATTTGGGGGGGCTGGCGCCCCCCCTAGCTCCCCCACCAGTACGCCAGTGATGTGGACCAAACTGAAGAAGCGTATTCTAGCGAAGATCGGATATATGTCGAGAAGATGTCTGCTAGATCTTCACATGATACTCTGAGATGTCGTAAATGTATAGTCGCTTGCCGGCACTTGATATCGTATCAAACACTTGGAAATTCCATTTGAGATCTGACTGTAATATAACTCCCAGAATTGTCGGAGTGGTGCAGTTTTGGATGGCCTTGTGGTCTAGGTGCAGCATTTGAAGGGCTGGTTGGATACACTTGAGGAAAACTTACTTGGATTCGGTTTTGAACTGCTCACGTGAGTAAAATTCCTTGTCCATTACTAGCTAGTACTTCTGTACTTGTCATGTCTAGTATAGTTGCACAGAGTCCAGTTTCTCTCCAACTATTCAGTTACATACTGTGCAATGCAGTGAATGCTCCTGATGGTAAAATGTATCTAAATCACTGACTGTTCTTGCCCCTGTTAATTCTCCCGCAAGATGTCTGAAATGACCATGGTTATTTCAGAATCGCATGTCTTTTCAACTGGAGTTCACCATTCTTTGGGATGTGCTGTTTTGTTTTGGGGAAACCAGGTGAATATTGTTCCACTGATAACTTTGGTCGAGCCATTTGATGCAGTGTTGAAGTTGTTCCTTTGCTAGTAGCTCTATCAAATAAAAGAAACAAAAGAGAAAAGAAAAAATTCATTAAATTTTGATAAAAAGTGAAGGAATAATGTAATAATGGATGCTGAGCTTGAGCAAAGCTGCAAAGGAGATAAAAAAAAGGGACACCAATCAGACTACTGTAAGATAATTTTTCATTTCAACACTTCGACACACATTTCCTAACGTGCTTGAGGCTCTATTTTGTTTCCTTTGCAGGACTTTATCTGTTTCAAAGTATTGCAGACTGCTAGCCTCAACTTATCTTCACATTACTGATTTTTTTATAAATAAATAGTGTATAATATAGGCTTAAACACTATCATTTTAATCTTGAATAAATATCCTTTTTACTTTGTACAGATTAATGTGGCACATTTAAACATTAATATGAATATCATAAGTACGTGTTTCTTCTAAATGATCCAACAGATGCAATACTAATTGGTAAAGATTGAAAATTACAGATCTTGAAAACAGTCCAACATGAAGAAAACTGCACGTTCTCGCAAAACAGTTAATGTTATGCCTCAACAATAACGTTTGCTGTAAAAAGTGTGTGACTCTTTCAACACTCTATGCTAGTGGGAGGTGGGTCCGCCAAAACATACAGTATATCTTGAGATCAAAGTATCATTAGATTAAATTTTCATTCCTGGATTTTGAACAGTTTTGGGTTTCAGAGATTAAAAAATAAAAAATGAAATCCCTCCATTGTGTAAATTCTATAACGTTATCTGTATTAAACAATGTGAGAGTTTTTTCTATTGGCATAAAGAGAAATCCTTATGTGACCTTTGACCTACTTACCCCAAAATATAATCAGATTGTTTTCCTAAAGTGATACATACTATTAGCAGGTTTGAAGTTCATACCTCAAATGATTACTAAGATATCGCAATTACAAGGCTTAAAACGCATTCATTAAAAAAAAAGTGGCAACAACCAAAGGAAATTGGAAATGCCCTTTAGGCTCCCTGCACCAAAAGCAGGCATGGTGTTAGGACTTGTATGTGACAGAAGTAATTGTGAGGCAAAAGAAGCTGTGAAGGTGGAAGGATAGCGAGGATATCGTACATGTTCAAGAATGTCAAATGCAATCAAATCTATAGACGAAACTTAAAACAGAATTGGGTGTACAGAATCATGCTACTTGTATGACATCAAAGTATGACCCCCCCCCCCCATGCCCCATGCTAAAACAAAATACACTCAAGTGTGAAGATGCAAGGAAATTTATAAAATTGACTTAATCTCTGGGAAAATCACAAATGATTGGAACACTGGATGTAGAATCAGGTGTATAGGATCATGCTACTTGTATAGCGTCAACGTATGACCCCCGCCCCTGATGATTATATGACTGAGAGTACGTCAACTGTGGTCACTGCTGTCAGTGAGACAGCCCCACATTCCCATTGCTGCTTTAATGTACTTACCACAATATGTAATTTCTTTCATAGCAGGTAATTAGGAGGCAAGTGGTTGTGTCTAAGGGTTGAATAACAGCTTCAATTGAGGCGAAGTGTCCCCAGTGCTGTCAGCTGCACCAGAATCGGGCACGGTGTTTAATGGGACTTGTGACAGAGGTAATTGTGAGGCAAAAGAAGCTGCGAAGGTGGATGGATAGCGAGGATCTTCTACATCTTCAAGCATGTTAGGTTTTCTGTTTGTATTAAAAAGATGCAATATGAAAATAAAATTAAAATATTGCTAAAACGGCATTCGATCACTCCAATTTGAAGATGCAAGCGAATTTATAAAATTGACTTAAATAATGTTTGGAAAAATCACAAATGATAGGAACCACTGGATGCAAAATTGGGTGTATACGATCACCCTACTTGTAGGTGCAAAGTATAACCCCCCCCCCCCCTCCCCCTTATGGCTTATATTCATGACTGAGAGGTCAACCTTGATCACTGTTGTCAGTTTAAGGGTTGAATAACAGCTTCAATTGAGGGTTAGGGGGGGGGGGCTAAGTTTTCAGAGGGGGGGGGGGAGGGGTGTAAAATGTCCTTTTGCGGTAATTTTCAGGGGTGATTGTCCGGGGGGGGGTAATAGTCTATAGAACCCTATAACAACATTCACTCCAATGTGAAGATGCAAGCAAATTTATAACACGACTGGGGAAATCGCAAATGATGGGAACTACGTACTACACCAATGCAGAATTAGGTGCATAGGATCATTACCCCCCCCCTCCCTCCCACTATAAATAGCTTTCCCTGAATTGTTCAACTCAGTACTACTGTATACGCCCTTTGCTTGTTCGTATTGTTAGATTACAACAGTAATTACCAAAACAATAACATTTTTTTTCTTCAAAAATAAAGTTGGGCCAGTGTATGATCCTAAGAAACAATTTTACCCCCAAAAAATTACATTGATAACTCATTTCAATGAAAACGTATAAAATCTGATTGATTAAAATATAATGAAATTATAACATAAAGAACAATTAATATATTCCATCTAAAAAATATTCAGTGAAAAATCCTGGTAATTATGTGTTAATGGCCAAGAACATGCTGCCTGCACCATAATGCATCATCATTCCATTTTGCCATTTAATTGAAAAATAGATAGTTTTTTTTTCAAATCATGTGATGTGTATTTCTAACAATGAGTTATTCCTATTATTCTCTATCTTTATGAAAAAGAAAAATAATAATTGCAAATTACAATGGATGTGGCTCTTTTACTTGTCCTTGCATGGCCCTAGCTTGATTTCCTGCAGGGTACTTTGTGCCAAGTTATTTCTCAAAGAGTGGAATTGATGTGAGGAATATTGCCATTTTCAGTAGGGGCACTGCATGGTCTGAGAATGAAGATTGTCCGCATAAACGAGAATATCCTGGTAAACGCGGACAAGTCTCGCCCTAAGAAATAAGGATAGTCTGCAATTTTCACAGACGTTTTTTCTTCTTCGGTGCTCTGTGGGTACAGGGTTCCTGATCCGCGTGCTGGCAATTAATGCGAAAAACGGATTCCGCGTAATAAAATACCCCAGTTCACCGTCTACTTTCTATGGGTTGTCCGTCTTCCCTAGGATTTATTGTTCATCAAAGTGAAAGTCTCTGCGTAAGTGTAAAATGCATTATGGAGCATCATCGCGGAATTTGTTTTTCGCATCACCAACGCACGGATCAGGAATCCGGATCCTTCACGAAAATGTGAATAATCCTTATTTTTCTGAATGCGAATGGTCTGCGTTTACGAGGGTATTGTCGTTTATGCGGACGATGCTTATTCTCGTACCAGCACGGCCCCTACTGATTTTGTGAATTAACCATTGTTGTTGTTTTTTATCGTGTAGGCCTATATAATCTACAGACATGTGCAAGCATTGCGCACAATGAACCGTTAGGCTATACTGTGCAGAGTCCTTGAATGAGTGGTGGAATATTTCACAAGCATGCCAAGAATTGTAGACAATATAGTCATCTTGACTTTAAAATAATTATTTTTAAATGAAATACCTACATAGTACATTGGCTATATAGCGCCAAACATGCCAAATGAGGAGAGTGAGCAGCACAAATAGCCGCAGTATCATCAAGTTTTGCCCAAAATTTCGTTGAATTTTCTGTTAATCTAGACTAGACAGAGTCTATCATAAAGTCTATCGATGCGCAAACGCTAGTGAAACAAAGTGCAATGGAATAAAATCAAGCTTTCAAGGGGCATTTTTTCAGTTTTTCGACGCGATTTTGAGCTGTGAGTGTGAATCAGATGAAATTAAATAAGAGAACTGATTTTTTTAAGGTTATTTAAACTGTAGTATGATTTTGAAGCATCATAATGATTTAGATCTATATTCAATATTCAATTGAACAATAATTTACATTTTCTCCTAGACCTATTTATAATTTAGTAGGCCTAGATCTAGATCTAGGCTACCGGTATTTGTTTTGTAGACCTAGAAAGTAGAAATCTACATGCATGTGTGGAAAAGTAATATAGGAAATCCAATGAGTTTTATGACGTCGATACCGGTTAATTAATGGCTAGACCTTATGCATTGAAATTATGGGAGTGTGAAGTGGAATTTGGTATGCTCAAGTTGGATGAATTTTGATTGTACAACACTTTTTCGTAGAAAAATTGCCAACGCACACACACAAATAACGATAGAATCACACACAGAAAAGTTTATATTTGGGACTATAGATAGGTCTAGAAAAATCTATTCATGAAATACAAAGGCAAATGGTTTTCAAACAATATTAATCCTTATAATTAGACTCCCCTATTATCGATTATTCCTCTGACTATAAGATGAATATCTATATATTTAAAACTTACGGTATACATTGTAGATATTTTTGGAGTGAAGACAATTAAGGAACCACCAGCAGGGCAAGGCTAGCTGCGCCGACCAGCTGAAACTGTAGCTGATGCTAGCCGCAGGTATACGGTATGCGAGCTCTGGCGCAGGCGGGTCTAGCGGCGACGCCGGCGGTCGACGCCAGTCCTGGGCGTACTGCAGAGAGCTAGCTAGCCCTGCCAGCTAGGCCGGACCCAAGGGGAGCGTTGGGGTTCATGCCCCCTTTTCCTTCCGAAAAAAGCCAAGAATTTTCAAATAAATGTTCAGTTTACGCATTCAGAAATGCCTCAGAATGTACCATAAAGTACCCTTTGGCCCCGGACCCCACGCCGATTTAACACTTCATGCCCCTCCTTTAAAAAAAAAACTCTTGGATCCGCCGCTACAGCGGGTCGAGCATGCAGGATGTATTTCGCATGGGCTGCCTGATAATACGCACGCGTATTCCGCACAAGCATTCCCAGCAACTTACTGTTACAGAATATAATCTAAAGGCGGCGATCTACAGTAGCTGAGTAGCGCGCGCGCGCTGGAAGACTTGTTTCCTCAGTATCTTACTGGGTCATCACTATATTCTAGGTGACAATATAGTTCCAGTACATGACTATTGCAACTATATCACCTAGGTTATCAGATTATATTCTGCTCTGATATTAATCAACCACATTGGGTAATCCGCTACGGTACTTTGCTGGCTCGATTATTGGTATCAGGTGTCTTTACAGAGTATTATTATGGTACTATACTGGGGGTGTGTGCAGGTGGACCACTACACCGGGGTTTTCCCCTACTCTTATACGAATAGTGCAGTGGATTCTTAACGTGCAAAGGAAGTGACTCTTCTATACGCGGGGCCTCCATTTAACGTCCTATCCGAGGGACAGAGTGTTTTCCATTTGACATAACCTGCGTCTATGAACAAGGGAAGGGGCACGTTAACACACAACGCAGGCTTCAGTCATCCGCCTGGGTGGGAGTCCAACCCGGGATCTTTGGTTCGACAGACGGACGCTTTACCGACTGAGCCAACTGGCCTCTTTATACATGTCTAAATACTTATACTTATTTCGCTTTTTATATGTAAATCATTCAATCATTTAATTCGAATGGTTCACAAATTACTTATTTCTTCTCACATATCGTTCACTTTCTTTCATAATATAAAAATATTCAGGTAAACAAAATGTCATATTGCATACAAATATATACACATTCAAGTGCCATATGCGGTTTTTGTTCGTGGGAACAGTGTCTGATAAATGTGTATATGACCCCGTGACGTGAGTGATAAAGTAAAAGTGAAAAATACACTCAGCTAATTAAGAGAGTGGACACTCTGCATTGTTAGCACTTTTCATGTAAACCGTCATTAAATTTAAATGATATTTATATCAAATTAATACTCTATTTTTTGATGGGCACATTCATTGAACAGTTAGAAGGTCTGATTAAAGACATTGCAAAAACATGCAGAGCAGGCAGTCATTCAAAATTAATGTGCATCTGTAAGACATTCATGGTCAACAATGAAATCAAAGAATGAGAACAATGAGGAGGATTGAGCTTTTGGTGTCAACTGTAGTCTCAGGACTACATGGTTTTGACAAGCAAGATCAAGATGCTTCTCCTTTCCACCCAGGATCGTGGACGAGTCACGTGATACCTCCAATGCTCGTCAACATTGCAATGACCAAGTGCCCAATTTTGTAATTTTCTTTCAGGGGCTCATTCATGGTTAAATGGTTATACTCAATCATGTATGTATGGTATGGTTCCAATTACATATCAGGATTAAGGTTTATTTTCAAATTATGAAAGAATTGTTTAGGCTAAATATTTATTTTAAAATCGTGTCCACTTTCTTTTGTGCTGTGTACATATCAGGACATGCCTTGTCTTGTTTGCTCGTGAAAGGAGGGGTGTTCACTCCACATTGGCAAAGCCGGATTCCCAGAACCTGAAATTGAATAAATTGAATGTACTCTTGTTTGAAATCTAATTTCTTTGAAATAAAACGTTCGTTGTGATATATTGTTTGAAATATGCTATTGTTTTGATAACCATATATTCTTTTGGTTTGAAATGAACCTTTTCTTTGATATTCGATTTGTGAGGTATCCTACGTATTTAGGTTATGATTTGTAGATAAATTAGTATGTTTAATAATAAAAAAATAACGTTTTGGGATCTGTTTGTCTGCTCGTCTGTTGCTTGTTTTTTTCATAATATACAAATGCAATTGGATCCAGCTTTAAAGGTGGCAGGTGAGCTTTTCAATTCTCAGTTAAACCATGGATAAGGTTCCTTACATAGCAAATGTTGCGGGGTTGCTGGAGAGAAGAATTGTATACACGTTTGAAAATGTATACACTGACTCCACCGAGAGAGAATGTGATCATAATTTACCGCACCCCCTAAACATAGCTTCGCTTTAGGAGCCATATTACTTGTGTAGCTCACCACCCGTCTTAGAAATTAGGACCAATTTACCCCTATCGATCGCAAATTTACAATAGGCCTATGCTAAAAAGAGACTTGCGATAAATTTTAAGTTGATATTGATTCGAATCAGTCGCAACGATTTATGAACCCGACATAATAATAATAATGATCATGATGATGATGAGGATGATAATAATAATAATATTAATAATAATAATAATAATAAACAATAATAATAAAATAATAATGATAATGATAATGATAATAATGATAATAAGTACAGTGTATAAGTAGATTCTTATATAGCGCACTATTTTCAAAGTCTCTTTGCGCTTTTCATGGAAACGCGTGTATTTATATTAACGCGCGTTTCAACGAGATGGTAAAACATTTGTAATTATGACGGTTTCACGACACGATGCCCAGGTCTCAAACACGTTTTCATTTTAGGTAATTCAGCTGATAGATACTGTAATATTTCAACTTTTAAACTTACCGTCATCCTCTTCACCACGAATAGACTCGAAACTGGTTTCAGAACTGGTTTTAGAACTGCTTTTAGAACTGGCTGCGCTGAACGCCCCCGATCCAAATAAGATCTGGAAATAAGAATGAACACAGTTCTATTATAGTTTTATTAACGAAAGGTGAGTATAATTATTGAAAATTGATTATTTTCATAAAATGTTAATAGATTGAGATCATAACTAGAAACAATGAAAAGTATTAAAACTCTGGTCTTTGCCAATAGTACAGTCTGAGATATAATAAGATTTCGGTACATCTTTTTCTTTTGCGAGGGGGAGGGGGGAGGTTGTTTGCATGTTATTGTTCTTTTTTCTTAACCAAACTTTAAATCTGGCTTAATTCACAATTGTGATAGCCTTGTGGCCCTGTTTTTGCAATCCGTATGTTACATTTTTTAAAGACATTTACTAATCTTTAAAATATTTTGTGGCTGAATGGCAGCCTAAATGTACTGCACTCTAATGGATAAACCTGTATTGTCCTAAGTCAGGTGTATAGACTGACATTCAAATTTCTCGCCTATTTCACTCCCTTTCCCCTATATTTTCTTTCTTCTTGTCTGTCTAAATACCAACAGTAAATTTCCATGACAACATCAATGTGCACATCACTCGTTTCTATACATCTGAAAATCTTTGGCACGTTTTTACGTGGTTCCACTATCATAATTTTAACGCCCGGTTTTGATTACAAACTCTCCTTTAATAACCGCTGATACCTTTGGTAAATATTTACACCGACGTGACCCACACGTCGTGAATCACCGCCTATTGTTACGTCACCGGGAGATGACACAATGTGATCCGGAGCCCGGTATGGATTCTCACTAATGGATTGATTTCGGATGTCCGTAGACTAATGTCAAATGATAAATAAGTGATTTGAAAACCGCGGTGGTTCTTATATCCGTTATGGCATACAGAAAGTATCGTAAAATGGTCTGTTTATATATTTCTTCTGAGTTTATTACTTAAATAATTGCTACTCGCATGCCACTACTTCCCTCTAATTTCTAAAATGAAACAAAAGAAAAAGTGCACGAGACAAGGCTAAGGATTATCGTCAAAAGCAATATGCCTCCATCTGTGATGGCCTTTACACATAAACAAATATTCAAAAAAACAATGTTTATATCTTTCTTGCGACTTCCAACGTAAACTCTCGCCCCGACTCTCGCATGACTGACTCTAGATCCCTCCAATTTAGAAAATAAAAATGGAAACAAATTGGAAGAAAATATGAAAATAAGAAGGATCCTGTTCCTTATATGCATCGCATTGTGTCGGCGCTGTAGATAGAAAGAAATAAACGCACGAATAGGGAACTAGTGTGTTTTTTTGTCAAATCCCTTTTATGGAAATCATAAAGATTATTGTGTTAGTTTACGCCCTCAACCCTCCCCCGCATTTTCACGGACCATAGTAAAATTGTGTTAGGATTGTGCAATTTACCCGTTTACTACTAAATTCTTTAATTCCCATAGAGCCAATAGAGTGATCACCTGGCTCCTAGAGGTAACGGGTAAAAATCTTCAAAGATAACTGATTACGTTTGCAGGTTTCAGTATAATTAGTGTTCGTCCGTATAGGAGCCATCTTGCGAATTTTAATTTTCACTGATTTATTATTAATACAAGGCACAGAAATTATATCCCGGCAACAATTGTGAAAGATTTCGTTGGTTATTATACCAACATGCTTCCCCCCCCCCTCCGTATCTCTCTATCTAGCTTATCTCTTGTTCATTCCCCTCTTGCCCCTTCTCTCTCTCTCTTTCTATTTATATCTCCTCTCTGTCTGTCTCTCTCTGTCTCTCTCTGACTCTCTGTCTCTTTCTTTCTCTCTCTCCCTTTTTATCTATATCATATCTCGTTCGCCTCTATCTCCCATTGTCTCTCACCCCCCCCCTCCCTCCCTCCCCTCTCCTCTCTCTCTCTCTTCTCCATCTTTCTCATATCTCGTTCGGTCCCCCTGTATCCCTCTTCCTATTCCAAGAAATAAAATTTCAATAAAACTATTAGCAATATGCCTGCGGCGCCAATGACGTAGTTTCTATCTATAGGGACGAAACAATGTATATATAACAGAAAATGGGTGTAACGACTGCGGCAGGCCAAAACAAATATCAGGAAAACCATGACAATACTAAGAGGCTGTAACTTGTTATGTACACAGTATTATATCAGGATCATAAATCTCTCGCTTTCATATCAGTTTAGTTCAGGAAACGTAGGCATAATGTTTTTACACCATCTTTCTAGAAAATAAGAATCTTAAGAAGTGTTGATGAATCCGAAAGAGGAAATGGTTCTCTGCGTTTCGATGACTTCACTTCGAGCGTCATTACAACAGTCAACAGTGAAACTGTATGCACACAATTCAAAGTATCGACAATATAAATTACCTCTTGGTGTAACGCCTTATATCATCTGCGAGAGATGAGTAAGGTTCATCCTAAGGATCATCGCTTATTAAGGAAACCTTAAAGAGAAGGTTGAGTTCTGGGAAGAGGTGAACAATAATTTTTAAACGTTATCATTGTTTTATGGGAGTGTGGAAGAACATCAAACAATGTTTCCTGAAAAGCATGGCTCTTCAAATGCATTCATATTCTAAATATGCTAATATAACAATCGGGACGGATTGTAATGCCACATGTTCGTGTAGCCCTATATACATATTTCGGTGTACAGTGCTTGAAACTTTACCGAGACTGGGCCAAATTTCGTATCATTTTGATGATTCCAGAACCTAATTGCAGTAGCGTGATACCAATACTTTATACTTATATGCTAGATGATCAACCTTTTCTGATCGCATCCACACAGTTTCTTTCACAATGCAATCGCATGACCAGAACCCAACTTTATCTTTAAAGGGACTTGGTAGCATTGTTCAGATGACAGTAAATGGTGCTATAGTAGTGACTTCAATGCTAGATGAACAATCAAAGATAATCTGACAGTTTGAGTGAAAACAGACCATTATTAATGATACAAATTGGGAAAAACTGATTTGATCGATTCTTTAATTCTCCCAACTATATTATTACAATTTATTTACATTTGAGGTGAATGTAAATCGTCACAAAGCAATGAATAGGCTCTATATACCATTCCAGACTAATCAATTGGGAAAAACTGATCTGATCGACGCCTTATTCTTAAAACTATTTTATTATAACTTAATTAAAGGTATAAAACAGTTTTGGAAACGCCCTCCCCCATGTCAACAAATCTAATGGAAGCTCTTATTACCAATCATGTGAAAGAATATGTTTTTACTAATACGTGATGATACAAACGTTGCCGGGAAACCGCCTACCAATTGATATATTTGGTAAATTATCATATTGATCCGACCTGGATAGATATCGCGAATGCACTTCAACATTGAACATATGGGCATATATTTCTGCTTTTTTGCAAATTGAGGTTGAAGTATCGCCATGTAAACCTCTGAAGGCAATATTTAAACAATATTGAATGCATATTTTGCACCCAATACCCTTGAAACGCAATTTTTACAACTACTGGTCTATATCTTTAAATTTTAGGTGGATGTAAATCGTCGCACAGCAGTGAATTGGCTCTATATACCATTCCGAACATTAAGTGTTGAAAGATTTTTAGAAGCCTGTTTTATGTCTATTTTTTATGGAAGAAAGGTTGAAGAAATTCAAAAAATTATTTGGGAGAAATGACTGTTAGAGGGTGTCGCACAGTGACGTCTTTGTAGAAAACCATGAATATCTTTGTGGTTTGATTTTTTTTCAGGCTTTTCTGCATGTGAGAGGGTTAGAAAAGTAGAAGGAATGTAATAAGTAACATTTCAAAAAAGATTACGCAGTTTTTTCATCAGCCTTTCAACAATATTACCGGGTCACTTTAAAGGCAACAGTTCATTTTCGTAATGTAACCTTATTTACACTTACGAATTATTTCATTCACCTGTTACGATTAATTGTATTTCTCTAGTCAGAATACAAACTGCTTAAATTACGTGCCGTTAGGTAGGACAAGCCATAATGTTTGTCCTACCTAGCAACAACTAATGTATAATGTATGTAATTTGAATTATGACTATTGAGATTCATTTGTTAGGAACAGGTGAATGATATACTTCATATCGAGGCGCTTCACGAAGGCATATACATGTACATGTACATGTTTGCCCTTTTAAATAGACCGGCTATTAACAAATTCAAATTTTATGCATACTTTTTTGTACATAGTCTCTTCTTGACAACCCAAAAGCTTGCCCGAGAATTATCCGACATAGCAACAAGTAATGTATGCAGACTGGATTTTAAGTATTGTATTACATTAATTAATAACAGATTAATGGAATAACTCACTAGTTTCCCAGGAGAGAATCATCGATAAATTTGAATATATTAGTAAGCCGGTCTATACACATGAGTAATGTTAAAGGTAATACAAAGTTTGGGGAAATTTTGAAAATTGGGTGGATAGTGATTCTTTACAATTTTGATATATTTGGATGCCCCTGTGGATGTATTATAAGCACTAGAAAATTTAGCCCCGAAACTACTTCTGCTTTCGAGAAAAATTGAATATAAAAATTTACCGGTGCTCCCGGTAAATTTTGATAAATTTCAAATAGCGCCTACGGCCGTACAATGGTAGCTGCGACCATGAAAATCTCAGAATATGTATTTGTGATATATAATTTCCGAACGGGAACAAATAATCGGTAGATTTTAGTCAAGAAACATTGTTTTATAGCTTAATTTACATCTTGACCTTGAGAGGGAGCTATACAACATAAAGAGTTTATTATTTACAATTTTATAACTTTAGACTCGATTTCAACCGCGACAACGATTACTGAATATTGTAGGACCGCATATGCGTCCAATATGTTCATTTGAACCAAATTCATGACCCCATACCAAAAATTTGTATTACCTTAAAGTATTTCCAATGCTGTTTGAATGATCGTAACAAATGAAATATGATTTTAAGTAACGAAGCCAATGTATAATGTAAACATGCACAATTCAGTATTTTGACTGCGAGGCACTTTTAAAAATGAATAAAACCATCATTGAATTGAATTGAATTGAATTCCTTGGTATGCATGTTGTATTGCCTTCGGAAAGCATTTTTGGATTACGTAATACTACCATTGCCGTTTACACAGTTGCATAGGTGCCAACGAATCTATAGGACATTTTCCTAACGTAATCAAATTTAATACACTCTTTGTTAACTGCCTCGTTACAAATGATTGCATTCACGTGCTCCGAATAATTGTACATGTATAAGAATAGTTTAGAATGCAAATTACATATATGAATTGTTGCTAGGTAGAACAAACATAACGAAAATGTCCTATTGTTTTAGGTCGATTTTTTTAAGGTCTTTGCCATTTCTATTCTATAAATTTGTCGGCCATATCAAAGTACAGCAAGGTCGAATTATTCAATACGGCGAATCTCTACCAGACAAAAGTAAAGGGCAATTCGTCATGGTTCCCATGGCAACCAAAATATGACAAATTGTTTAACGAAATGAATCGGAGAGGCCTACGCAGGAGAACAAAGATCAATGGAGTGTTTATTGATATCGATTAACACCTGTATCGATATCGTTAGTGAAAATATTAACTGTATTATTTTATCTCTTATCTGATTCTAGTTATCCGTCGTAGTTGAAACTTAAATCAATTATGTTTGTTATTTATGTTTTATCTAAAGCATGAATGGTTTTTGACTATTTACTATTGCAAATGACGTACTTAAAGATACTTTTTATGTAATAAATGTATGTATTGAAGAATTAACTGAATTCTTTGGAATGGCAAAGAATGTCACGGATTACGTGTAGCCTCAATTTGAATCATTATTTAGACAGCGACAACAAAGTTCTGAGGGTTATAGCCACAGAAATGGACAAGGTCAGCAAACAAGAGTGCCCTAAACTACTTCCTGTTGACATATATACATGTATAATAATATAAAGAACTGAATTATAAACGATTCTGGGTATATGGATAGTCATTTTGCGAAACCCCTCATTGGCCTAATTCATTTTGGTTTCAATTTCTTTTTCATTCTTTGCGTTGGATAAATGCATATAATTCATCACCAAGGTTATGTATTGTGATTCTTACTATAATATAAAGTTAGGGCATTATCGGTTGAAATTATTTACGGTATTAAGGATGTATAGGACGTGATGTATACACACAATGTTATACCCCCTCTAAAGTGTTGGGATCCCAAATTTTCCAAAATCTGAGGGCAAATTTTTACTTAAATTGTATCACTATGTGAAAGAGGGTGTCATGTAAGATACACTTTTGCAAAGATTTTCCTTTAAAAAAAAGTGTTTGAAAAAAATATATTGATATAAGAATACATAATTTGGGTTTTCTGTTGTACGCAGAAAACATAAATTTTGTATTTTTTCATCAATATTCGACTTCAAACACATTTTGAGAATCCGTACAAAAATGTGATTAAGATGGCATCCACTTTCACAATATGAAACTATTTAAGTGAAATTTTGCCATCATATTTTGGGGGCTCTCAAAAATTTGGAAAAATATTCGCAAAAAAAAAAGTTTGAAAATCCTATTCATTATTATCACTTTTCAAAAGTCTTCGAATATCATTCAAATTCATCCATCATTTCATCCCAAACCCTCGCTTTTCTTAACTTATTTCTGTTAATATTGCTATATGATTAGAAATAGACAGTTCGTTTGTGCCATTACCCTTCTTAAACCTCTGGGAACTAGAGTGAACGGTGGAGCTGTAGGTGTCGTAACAAACTTTTTAAGCAACCGAGGGATCCCATCACAATGATTTGAATGTTCATGGGAAGCGGGTGCGAAATCATTAAGATCAGACTTACATAAATATCAGTGACATTCTAAGAGGGAGATAAGAAGAATAATAAAGATCTTTCGAATATCAATTAATATTACTTTTAATAAGGAGAATATGCCATAAGCAATGCAGAGGGTTGGTGTGTGTCATACAAATATTCATAATATTCTTTATAATAGCACACTTCAATTTGATTCTTCTTATTTATAATTGATTTTTGCACCGAAAGCTAAAATCTGTAAATATATATATATATCGTCGCTGTTTTCACGAAGTGACGGTAGTGAAAAAAAATTGCATTCACTTTGCGTTACGATTTTCCTCACTACCGTCACTTCGTGAAAATAGGGACGATATGTCATAACTTTGTATATATTGATGGCCTGCTGGAGTGCCGATCGAACAACAAATTGATTTCTGTTGGCTTACTATAACGGGAACGTTGTGAACAAGAATGTCTAAGGGGTGGTTGTACGTTCCCTCTACCCCAGTAACAGGAGGCAACTAACTACCCCTTTAATCGCAAGTCTTCTGAAGATCAGGTTTCATGGCTTGCAATTTAACGCACATGGAAGCACATGATTGCCTGGTAATCACATATCCAAATGCATTAGACTGTGAAATAACTAAAAAATTCGCATGTTATATTCAAATATACTAAAGGAAATAACGAACATCAATCCCGAGACATAAATGAACTCGACTATACATTATATACCTGGTATGATCAATTATGACAAGATACAAAATATAAAAGTAAGACTTTCGATTGATAATAACTCCAAATTTAAAACTCGCATTAGACTGAAGCTTGAAAGCTGTACAACTGGAGGATGTTAAATTCATTTGGGATAATTTTCACGATATTTCTCTGAATAATATTAATGTGATCCTTTGAGTATTTAATCAAGTGTATTAGATAATTAACATGTATTATGTGTTGCTAAGTCGGATAAGCCTCAGGCAGGTTTTTTAGTTGTCAAGAGAACATTTGTATGAAAGTGTGCATAAGTTAGTAAACAAGGTTTATTGCCTCCAAACAGGTTTTTTCACAGTTTAATTGCCAGTATATTCTACTCCTTCCTTCAAAGTACACATGGAAACGCATGCGCCTTGCAGTCAAATATACAGCAGGTCCAAAAGGGTTATAGGACAATTACTCCCTGGACAATCGCCCCGACCAATTACCAGCTGGCAAATTATCCCCGGACAATCAAAGATTGTTTCTTTGTTAAAAAATTGAAACCAAAAACTACTGCTATCACATTGAATTGCACTTGAACCGGCTAAGGGGAACAATGTTTTTTGTATATGTTTCTGGCTAGAAGGCCATGTTTCGAAATACGACAAGAAATAGCTACAAGACCTTGACCAAAGCTCACATGTATGTGTAGTCCCATATGCCCGATTATGTGCAGTGCCCGTGACTACCATTCAAGATTATTGATTTATTATCAATGTTAGTATTTAAAAAGCTCGCAATATACACTGGTTGTACTACACAACCAACTTCTAAACAACAACAAATGTCCAGAATGTAATCGCGTGACCAGAATTCAACTCTGTTTTTTAATGAACTGAAACTGAAAATAAGTATTTTCAATCGAGGGATATGTAAATACAATTCATATGATTATGTGAGTCTTGTCAAAACAAGGTTTGAAATAATTGGAGAAAAAATATCTTCAATCTTGCGTGTCAACAAATTGCTTTTTATTATATGACACGATGGCTTTGTTTGAACCAAAAGCTATTATTTTCAATCTCGCCTGTCAATAGTGTACTTTCATATGACATTATGGCTTTGTTTTCTAGGTATTTGAATAGAAACTGAAAACACTACATGCATTTTTTATTTGAACAGAGTGTTTACTGGGAAAGGCCTGGGGCTACATCCAGAAATCGTCCGATGGTCGTTTTTAATGAATTAATCCATCTTTAAAAGAAAGTCTTAATTAACAAACATGACACCCTAATAACAAATTTGTATTATTGTCTTTTTTTACAAATCAAATGAAATGCTTTTAATTAAAATAAATTGTGCTTACCATGACAAATAGACATTCTTCTAATATTGTAATTACTTGAAGAAATAAAGTAAACAACACATTAATGCTGTTATTAAAACCAAATCATGTTTAGGGTGTACTTCCACTTTAATGAACTGGAGGTAATTTTCGGGGGGGGGGGGTAACTTTCAGGGGTAGGAGATAATTGTCCACAAAGGATAATTGTTCACGGGGGCGGGGGGGGGGGGGGGGTAATTGTCCACGTGGGATAATTGTGCAAAGGGGTAATTTTCCAGGGGATAATTGTCCTGGGGGGGGGGGGGGTAGTTTTCCAGGGGTTATTTGTCTAGGGGGTAATTGTCCTGAGTGATACGCTAATAAGCATTAAAATGTGTCATAACTCTACGAATCGCTTGTCATTTAAGATTATTAGGGAAATAAGGAACATTGTATAATTCTTATTATCATTCTACAGTTCTATACAGCGTATTTTTTTAGGGGGTGGGGGTATGGACTAGGGACATTCCCGAGAAATTATTGTTTTAACCTGATGTTTCATTCTGTACCATTTGCGAGTTTAATCACAACATAATTTCAGTGATTTCCAAATAGTAGTAGCAGTAGTAGCAGTAGTAGTAGTATAGTAGTAATGTTAGTAGTAGTAGTAGTAGGGGTAGTAGTAGGGGTAGTAGTATAAGCAGTTGTAGTAGTAGCAGCAGTAGTTGTAACAGTAGTAGTAGTATTAGTAGAAATAGTAGTAGTAGTAGTAGTAGTAGTAATAGTAGTAGTAGTAGTAATAGTTGTAGCATCGTGCCATCTATAGAGAAACATTTTAGACAACATACATGCAACATGAATTTACGCAAGGGTATCTGGTTAGTACAAAAATATGGTTTGTAAATATAATACCATGCCCTACCTAATGAGCGTGGCGAAATGCAGATGACAGAATCAGACAAATACAAATGAATCGTATCGATGGCGTAGCGAATAGGGGCACGTTCCCATTGTGCCCCCGTCCAATTAAAACAGCACAGAAATTAGAGTCAGGTAGTGCAAGAGTATGCAAAACAGTGAGAGAGAAGAGAGAGAGAGAGAGAGAGAGTGGGAGGAGCGGAAAGTGAGATGATGAGAGAACCTCCTTTTTTCACCCTAAAGAAGAAGAAGAAGAAGAAGTAGTAGAAGAAAAAGAGAAAAACTAAGAAGAAGAGAATGATGATCAAACTAGAAATGAGCTCAAATTCACTTACACTGAAAAGGAAAAATGCAGTATGAAGATTCATCTTGTCTGAGCGGTAGTACTTAGTAAGTGAGAACAAAAATCACGTTGCGACGATAATATTCCACACGTCACTCTAATACAAGACACGAATGGACTGGCGGGATAAAAATCATGAATAAGAAAACACTTTCCCGATCAGCTCTGAAATATTTCGCACATCCGTGCAGTTCCTGACAATGTTCGCGTCAAAATGTCAAACAGACTGAGAGTAAGCGAGTTTAAGGTGTGCATATGACCATGGACCATGATATCAGGCGCGGATCCAGGATTTTCCAATAGGGGGGGGGGGGCAGGAAATTTGAAAATTGCGCAGACCGTTTTTCAACTCAACATACCAATACTGACAAGGTCATATTAAAAGCACCATACCGGTAATTTTTTGACATTGTCATGGGGGGGGGGGGGGGGGGGGGGGGCAGGGGGGGCTGAAGCCTCTTGCCCGAAAAAGTAATGTTTTGGTTTCACAATTCGGCTAGTGAGCGAAGCGAGCGAGCAAAATTTGAGGATAATATGTATTTTGTGAAAGTGTTATTTATCACCAAAATATACGAGAAAAGATTCGGGCAGCTCACTGTTCCCCTCCCCTCCCCCCCCCCCCCCCCCCCCCCCCATTACGCGCGAAGCGCAGAAGCTTTAATGTTTCATGAAATTATTAGAGAAAGAAGAGGATTCGTTGTACCATTCTCGACTCCTAATCCTTGTCTGAATTTAGTTCCTCCCCCCCCCCCCCACTTTTTGACCTTTCATTAATTGATATTAGAGAAAGAAGACAATTCGTTGTACCGTTCTCGGTTGTTAATCATTGTCTGAATTCAGTTTCCATATCCCCTCCCGCGCAAAGCGCGGAAGCTGTGACGTTTCATTAAATCAGAGAATAGTACCGTTCTCGACTCTTAATCCTTGTCTGAATTGAGTTCCCCCCCCCTCTCCCGCGCGAAGCGCAGAAGCTTTGACGTTTCATTAAATTATTAGAGAAAGAAGACGATTCGTTGTACCGTTCTCGCCCCTCAATCCTTCTCTGAATTCAGATTACCCCCTCCAGCGCAAAGCGCAGAAGCTTAACGTTTCATTAAATTATTAGAGAAAGAAGACGATTCGTTGTACCGTTCTCGATTCTTAATCATTGTCTGAATTCAGTTTCTATACCCCCCCCCCCCTCTCCCGCGCGAAGCGCGGAAGCTTTGACGTTTCATTTAATTATTAGAGAAAGAAGACGGTTCGTTGTACCGTTCTCGGTTGTTAATCATTGTCTGAATTCAGTTTCCCCCCTCCGCGCGAAGCGCTGAAGCTTTGACGTTTCATTGGCTGAATTCAGTGTTCCTCCTCCCGCGCGTAGCGCGTAAGCTTCTGACGCTTCATTAAATTATGAGTGAAAGAAGATGATTCGTTCTCCCATTCTCGATTCTTAATCCTTGTTTGAATTCATTTTCCCCCTTCCGCGCGAGGCACGGAAGCTTTGACCTTTCATAGTTTAACAAAATTATTAGAAAAAGAAGATAATTCGTTGTTCCATTCCCGACTCTTAATCCTTCTCTGAATTCAGTTTCCCCCTCCAGCGCAAAGCGCAGAAGCTTAACGTTTCATTAAATTATTAGAGAAAGAAGATGATTTGCTGTACCGTTTTAGACTTGTCAAAAATGTTTCTTTGTCTGCTCCTTTTTCCGTCCTATGTCCTCTTACTGCCCCTACCGCCCCTAGCTACGCATGCTTTAAAGGGAAAATGAAACAATCATGATTGTGGTAGCATACAATTAGGTCAGTAGAAATGAAAGGGGAAACAAGATCTATTTATACACCAACCATGAAATAATCGCGACCGGGAGCGTCACATCTTAGTTTTGTGTTATCGGGCGAGGGCCAGGGCGTAGCGACCAAGCGAGATTTTGCAATGTAGAATGCTGAAATTATGCATTTTAGAAAATCCTTTAGTCCAATATGTATGTTCTTTCCGCTACATGTATATTTCTTTCTAGCTATATATCTAAATTTCCGGGGGGACGTGTCCCTCTATCGGGCCCAGGATCGCCGCCGCTGTCCATTATCACTACCAACATGAGTTCAAATATAAGCACAAGCGAGTTGGTATGAGCTGAATCCAAATGAAGTGCAAAATAAGAGTTGTGAAGCGGCCCTACCGTTAATTAAAAATTTGACTGTTTAGTATGTAGCTTCTATTTGAAAGACATCCAAAATATTGTGCCCTTTTCAATTTTTTTTCAAAAAGCAGGGGCTGTTCGTAACGTTTAACTTTGAATCCGTGGCTCGAGATTTTATGCGGCCGGCCCGGCCTCCTCTATTCAATAACGTTTCCCAAGCCTTCTGGAATGACCCCAAATCTCCCGATTACAGTTTTTCCCTTATTCTTCGTTACTGTCACTTAGCGCCATTTCCTTGTCTCTCCCCGTTTCTCACCCGACTTTTCTCTTCCCCTTTCCACCCCCCCCCCCTCCACCCACTCAGGTACGCGCATGTATGTTCCCTCTCTTAGTTTGAAAGCACCCCTTTATCTTCGGTGTGTAAAGTCAGTGCGGGCCGGATTTGTGTGTATTACGGGCCGGTGTCATAGGCGATTTGTTCCGTGCAGGCGATCGGTTCCTCGCGTGAAAAGTAACCCTGTATCGGAAATTTTGGGGACACAAAATCGGTCCTTCTGACCCCGGAGTGCGAGTGAGGTGGGGGGTGGGGGGGGGGGTATCTTTCTTCTTTTTTTCTCTCTCTCTCTCTCTTATTTCTTTTCTCTTCTCTTTTCTTTTCTCTTCTCCTTTCTTTTCTCTTCTCCTTTTTTTCTTCTCTTCTCCTTTCTTTTTTTTCCTCTTTTTTTTTGCGCCGCCAATAGGGGGGGGGGGGGGGCCGCGGCCGTTTCGCCCCCCCCCCTGGATCCGCCACTGCATGATATGACAGTCAGGCTCGGCGGTCTACCATTAAGTAGGGCAACACCGTTTTGAGGTCATTCGAAATTTTCTACGCATGCGCCTGTTATACGATACATAATATATACGTATGGATGATAGGGCGGTACTGAAATGTTGTTATTATAATAGGGAAATAGGTCATTGAATGATGACTGATGACGTAGTTGTGCTGCAGGCCGGATGCCTCCTCATATGGCAACGACTTGGACAATTATCACCAGCTCGATCACTACCTAGCCTTTGTACAAGGCCTCGCGCGCTGCTTGTCTGCCGAGCAGGGTCTGAAAATAGACTAACGCAGTGTGGCTTTACAGCAGTGATCGCTGGACCGAGCCGCTTCAGCGGCTTGGCCTTTGCTAAATTGCGGAGCTCATCATTACGTGCATATGCATGAGGGTCTTACATATACAGCAGCTAGTGATGATCGTGGCCAATCCTAATTGTTTTAACCGCGCGGTGTTTAAAATGGCTTCGTCCATGAAATTGTGGGGGAATCGGTATTCAAATGTACTAAAAAAATAAAATAATATCTAGTTCAATTTCGAATAAAATATGAATTTATCAAAAACAATATTCTACTTATTGACTAGGGTATTTATTATTTTGCTACTTAAGTAGATTTATAGTAAAATTTTGTTCCCTTGTTTTTCATTTTAACCTACGCATAGACTCTAGTGGTTCGCACGATCAGCTGGTCGGAATTGTTATTGTACAACACTCGAATATCTGTGTACGTGTGAAAACGATGCGTTCATGGAGCTTTGGATTTGCAGGGCTAGCTGAGCTAGCTGCATGCAATAATGAAATAATTAAAATAATGAAAAGGACATCAAATTCTGGTAATTCTGCTTAGGTCTATAATGTATTAGATGTGCAAAAAAGGGTAGATATCTTCTATGCAGTACATTCTGCATGGTTCCTGTGCAAGAGTTTTCTTAGCTATTTCTTATACTGAAGATATCATTTTATTGTGTGTGACAAGTTTGGTTCACATTCTTTCATTAAAGAAATAAGAGGTGAAACGATAACTTCAATGGACAGTGCAGTGCGGTGTGAGTAGTACCTCCCGGCCCCCGAACTCTGGGCAGCTTCGGGACTAGACGCCGATGGGGATGGTGTGCTGGCAGCGACTGTGGTCGTCCGCACAATTAAAGAAGTCCTTGCACAGTGAAATGGCTTGAAAAATCGCAGATTTGCCATAAGGAAGATTAACAAATACATTTTCCCCTTTCACTGCTGATTTTATAGCTTTTGATTGTAACTCCTTAAAAGATGATAATTTCAACCTTTCGACCGCATATTCAAGGCTCTTTGATAAGAGATCTCCTTCGTCGCTCGCCATGTTCTGTAACCGCTCAAAAATGTATTTATGATTAAAATGTTGATAATGAATATGCATGAAGTTTTCTCGAATCGTCTACTCTGATTGGTGCGTCGGATTGGAAGGGGCGGTTTGGCCGGCTTTCTGGGTAAGATACTTTGCATCTAATTATCTCCTGATCCGGGAGCGGAAATATAATACAAAACAAAAGAAATAAACTACAACAACCACTCAGGTTAGTAAAGGCCGAGATGCTGACGCACCTAGTCCCACAGATCACAGTCGTCGCGCGATTAGTCTATGTATTCAGGCGCGTTTAGGGAAATACAGCACGAACGTAACAACAGACACTTTCAAGAAAAAAATTGTCGCCCTCTGTAGCAAAGGACATGCAAATCGAAACTCAATTGACTAGCAGCACTAGAGGGCTACCAATCCTAAATTTGAAGAAAACAAAATAATGATAACTCATTTCCCGCACAACAGAGACAACTAGATATCTCTCGAGTGAATACAACACGTATGCCCTTATTTTCCCTGACAATTTTTCTAGGGCATGGACCTAGTTTAGCAAGGTAAAATGTAATTCGATAATTTCATTCAGTGAATGTACTATTTCGTTTTATATGTAATATATTGATAACAATATGGGTATATATACACAGAGTGGTAGACGTAAGCTTATTCAGCTGGATGGTTGTGCAGGTACAAGGAGATCCGGTTCACCTTTCTGGGAGGCTTATAAACAAACAGGCAATATAGCGCACGTTGCCATGTTTGGCAAACTCGCAACTAACATGCCCGGCGATTTCTTTTCATGACCGGGGAGGGGGGGGGGGGGGGGAGTGACGTCATGAGCAAAAACTTTTTTTTTTGGGGGGGGGAGAAAAACAATCTGAATCATCACTGCTCTTACATGTTATAGCAGGCCCCTCGGAACGTTTTTCGAAGTGGGAAGGGGGGGGGGGGGCTAAAGTATTTACGATCAGATAGGGCAAAGCAAGTGGAGCGTAAATCGGCGTGGGGTCCTGGGGCAAAGCCCCGGCGGGGGTCAGGTTTTTAGGCATCTAATAAGGGTCAGATGAGCATATGTTTATACCTTATTTGTGACACTTGCATGCAGGTCACAAATCGGAGTGGGGTCCAGGGGGGCGAAGCTCCCAGAAGCTCAGCGGTTTTAGGCATTAAATTACGATCAGATGATCATCCAGGGGCCGCCTTAGAGCCCTTGGTGTGATGTAGGGGCGGAGTCCCCGGAAGCTCAGGGTTTTAGGTCTTTAATTATGGTCAGCTGAGCAACCAGGGGGGCTTAGGGCCCTTGGTGGGGCTAAG
Organism: Strongylocentrotus purpuratus; assembly: GCF_000002235.5. Taxonomy (NCBI): domain Eukaryota; kingdom Metazoa; phylum Echinodermata; class Echinoidea; order Camarodonta; family Strongylocentrotidae; genus Strongylocentrotus; species Strongylocentrotus purpuratus. Next base: position 8,589,423 of record NW_022145602.1, on the reverse strand, counting down.
AGGGCACAGCCCCCGAAAGCTCAGAGAAAATCATGCCATTTCAGCAACATTTGTAAATTAGTCACTGGTATCGAATTAGAAATAAACCACGTTTGAATTTTATCGGGGGGGGGGGGGGGGTACTGCCCCAAGCCCGAGTGAGTGAGCATAGTAAACGAGAGGGGTAAAGGTGACGAAAGTGACTACTCCCTCACAGGTTTTTTTGTATTACAAAATTGTATTCCTTATAAAAACTTTAGTATGAAAAGAAACAATATATTTTTTTCACACTTTACTTTCTAAAATATTTACTTGAAAATTTTAAGGGTATTATGCGAGGGAGCATAGCTCCCGAGCCAGAATTTTTTTACATTTTTATGTCTAAACGCTTAATTTTTAAGTGTAAACGCTGCACTCTTGGACCCAAAGCCTAATAGTGTGTTGCAGTCTTTAGTCAGTATTTGCTGTACATTATTTGTTTGCACTTTTAACAAATTTGCCGGGGGGGGGGGGGACGTGTCCCCCCCCCCCCCCGGAATCGCCGCCCCTGCCCATTACGCTTCTAAATGAAATGGGTTGGCCAAAATAAATGGCTCTTTTTATAGTTTCGTAATACCTCCCTCTGTCGTTCATTTATTTATATTTACTTATTTATTTCATTTATCTGTTATTCATTCGGTTAAAAGATATCAACACGTAAAGTTCAGGAACTCATAGGCCCGAATTCACAAAGGAGGTTTGTCGACAAACCTCCTTTTGTTTTTTTACAAACCAAGGTTTGTAAAAACGCGTCGAAACGCGTCGTATGACGCACATAAACCTCGGCTTGTCGACAAACTTCCTTTGTGAATTTGGGCCATAAGGGTTGACTGATTTACAACGAAATTGAACATGTTCAAAAAAATTGAACCAAAATTCTCGATCAATTTGATTTTCGTTATGACGTTTTTTAATTTTACAACAAATTGTAGACTTTTCCACACAAACAAAAAGCGAGAGAGAGGGAGCGGGAGGGCTCCCCTTACCCAAATTTAAGGCACATTTTTGAACAAAAAACGGTTTTGCTAATAACTGTATCCTGCCTATGTTTATACTGTTGCATCGTTTCCTTTACCTATAACACACAAAGCATCATCCTCCTTGGATGGCTCTTTTGAAATATGTCTACTACCTCCTCCAATTTGATGATCATGTCGGAATGAATTTGCATACATGGCGTAGTGTGGCTCAGACATTGGGAGCACCAGTTTTGAGTGTACTAAAGCAGCATTTTTCAACTTCTTTTTATTATAGCCACGGCTCCCTTTAACCCATAGCCTGCCATGAGGCTGCATGCACGCTACCTATTGAGTGCCATGTGCGTGCAAGGGCGCATTCATAGTAGCAGTTATTGTTCATGCTCATTGGGCTGTACGTGCTGTGTGTTTTGCACTCGCCATTCATAGAACCATCGCGTTAATCAGATTATCTCCAAAACAACCTGGCACAGTGGGGATTAGCCCTGTGGCACGATAAGAGTTAAGGAGTTACAAATTTACGCATCAACCCGATCCAAATTCTATCAGAGAGTACTTTTTTCCAATCCTCGTATACATATTAAACGTACGAGCACATTTTCGGGTGAGGTCCTCTTGCCCGAAAATATAATATCTGAAACCAAAAATTGTGAGCGAGCGAAAAAGTTATACTTTTATTATTGCAGAAATGTTATTTAGTTATCAACATGCACTTGATAAAATGTAAAGTTATATTGTTGGTCATCTTGTTGCAGGGAATCATCCCGATTTTTCAATTTTGCGAGAAGTGAAGCAAACGGGGAGAAAAAAAAAGACAGGTTGTTGTGGTATAAATTCCATTTATATATGCAAATACAATAATTGAGGGTATCGTTAGGTAACGTTCCGCCCGAATCATGACGACATTTGGACATCGAGGTACCCCAATATCGTCATATCATCATATGGGGATATTCATGGACCTCGTTGCCTGAGACTATCCCGTTTCCGAATTTCGCATGGGACCGAAGTGCGCAAGGAAATTTCAACTTGACCATCTCTGAAATGTTATTTTCTTGTCAAATTACCCAAAGTAATATATATTTGGTAATCTTGCGGTTACTGATGCTTTGTTTCTATCATCATGTTTATTCTATTATTGCAAAATATATTTTGAATGTGACTAAAATACTCTCGCGGCACCCCGGTTGATAAACGCTGTACCAGATGGTCAAAGGGGGCATAATGACTAGGCCTGGATATGAAGTGGGAATTTTTTAAAATTGTGAATGTGAAACGGACACACATACATACTCTCTCTCTCTTTCTGTTTCTTTCCTTGCATGTTTAGTCATATTTCCAGTTCTTTTCTTATCTGCGGTATGCTTTATCAATGACGCAGAACGGATCACCCGAAAGAAATTTGAAGCTATGATTTCATAGCACACCACGTTACTGATTCACATAATATTATAATCTTTGAAGAGCGTCTCCACCAATCTTTGTCATTATTATCCCGCGTTCTTTTTCCCTTTCCGTCATCTCTTCCCTCACTTTCACTCTTTTTTAGCGGATATCTCGTAACTATCTGGTTGGGAAATTGCTTAGGCACTATGTTTTTTGTTTCTGTTGATAGAATCTTTATTCAGATACAAAGTCATGGATGTAACCATACATAATTATTTACAACAAGCAAATCATCAGATATTGAAATTCCTATAAATCTTTAGCTATCTACATACACTTAGTAGTACTCGCATCTATTTCATTTTCTTCAACTTCTAGTCTGTACTATAGCAGAAAAGATCACTTTTTCCTTATTACTTTTGTTGCTACATTTTTATTTAATTTATTTACAGCACTCGCTTTCTAAATCGCAAATAAAGCATAACGAAGTAGTAATTAATATGTGTTACATTTTCCTTTGCGTAATAAAAACCATATACACTGTAAAAAAAGAATTTGTTCATTGGTAATTTCTACGTATTTTTTCCATGTAGAATTTACTTGAAAACATTAGTTTTGCCACTTACGCACTAAATGTAAGTCTTGCTAACTCAAACTTTCAATTTAGTAGAACATACGTGGAATATTTAAGTAAAATCAAATACATAAGAACTTTAAGTAATTTCAGCTTGTATTAATTTAGTAATGTTAACTCAAAATCAGAAATTATACCTATTACTCAAACAATTTATGTTGAATATTCTTATCTTTTTAAAGTAAGGACCGATGCAGTGCGTAATAGAAATATTTACATAATTTATGAATATTCATTAAGACCAAATTAAACTCTTTTTTAAATAAAACAATTCTTTTTTGTGGTTGAATGAAAATTTAAGGACTTTAAAACATTTACTAATTCATTTAACATGGCTAAGCAAAGACAAGACAATTTTTAATTGTTACCCAGTTCAAAACAAATCAAAACTTGATATTTCAGGAAATTGTCAACCAATTTTCCTTTTAAGATGCTACGATCAAGTATATATAAAATTTGGAGCCTTTCAATATGTGTCGAATTGAAGCGTATGTAATAGTTTGTGATGGTGGTAGATATATATATACGGTTAAATCTTAAATAGAAGTAGTGTTAGTAATGGGTACCAAATCGTGCAATATGTAATCCTATCATAGCTTTTTTTAAATTATCTAAAATGATTACAATACTTAAATTATTTACGTTAATGTAACTCGATTTAACTGAGTAAAAATTTATTCAGCAAAATAAGTAAATTCTACTTAAGATGCCGTAGGTAATAGTTACTTAATTAAAATAAGGCAATTCTTTTCCTCAATTTTATTGAGTTATTTCGATTATTATTTTGTTACAGTGTACCATACAAATGGGTGAAAATTTAAAATTTCTACAAAATGAATTACATAATAATATTTCAATAACATTGCAAAATGGATAAAACTTTTTGCGCATTAAAAAAATGCATGCATTGTGGTACCAGTTTTGTCACAGTATAAACACATATCGTTTTCTTTGAGATTCCATTTGAATAAATTAACAGGTGTTTGTAAAATATTATACGTAAATTTAAAGCTGAATTAAATCAAGTAATTATCACGAACATATTTCAATTTAGATAACCTCAGAGGATCCCACTAGATAAGAATCAAATACTAAAAAACAATAGTTCATTTTCCTTTTTTTCATGGAGTTTTTTTAAAACTCTGGAAACTACACAACAATTTTAACCATCTAAAGACATAAAATGTGAAAACACGTCAACCATATTCATACCTCCATTTGAAGAGTATTTATCATGTATTCCTTGTTCACTTTCGCTCTATTACCCCATGACAATTGTAAAATAACTTTTCATACGCTTTCATCACGACAAAACTTGAGCTGTATAACTTAATTTTGAAAATGACAAATTTAAAATTCCTCCTTTTTCCAAGAATTTTTTTTTTTTCAATCATATTTATTTTCCTTCTATCCGGATTTTACGCCCTGTACATATCGTCATATCATCAGCCTGTTGAGCTATCTTAATTTATGTAGTGTGTTTTCCGATAATAACAATTTTGTGTGTGGTAATACGCAGAATTATATATCATCATAAATGACTACTTTGGAATTAATCATGCCTTAATTAGCAGTCTTTGATGTGTTACAGAGGATGAATACTTGGAATTTGAACGTGAGGCTCCTTGGAATCCCACATTATTTACACAGCAAACAATGAAATTGAGTTCGATCGGGAGGATTTTTCTCGTTCCTACAAAACGATCTCTCACGTCCAAAGAGATTCGATCATACATAGTCAATAAAAACACAATGTCAATTTTGTTCTTCCATCGCGATATTATGCTAACAAGTGGAAAAGAGCTCATTAATATCAAAGACGTCATTATATTTATGGAAAAATGTGTGTATTTCTCTCAATATTCATCAATTTTCTTCTACATTTTAATATATTGTAGTCGAGGCAATTGTCTACAAGATCAATACAAATTTATTTTCATTTTAATGATGTCCTCATAGTACAAACTTCGATTAAAGGCCACATGTCAGAATTTTCTTAGTTTGCGTGTTATGTCTATGGAAGGTGAATTTTGTTCACATCATGAATCTACATGACATTCTTCTTTGAGCACTATCTATCTTATTTGTGCTCTGTTTTCTCCCAAATTTGGGTATGTCATAGCTGAGACCATGGGCTATAAAAATGGTGTTTTAGTTTTTTGATCAGATGATGAGATCATGTCACAATTTTCAGTTGAATGTTGAAATGATGAATATGTCACGTATGTCCTATTTGTGAAACTTAAACGTTAGCAGTGTCCTCGTATTCAAATTATGTAAGGAAACCCTTTCACTTTCTAGACTTTACTGTCAGACACTATTGAGTGACTGACTAACATCTTTTTTTTTCTCTGGTAATAAAATACATAAAATGAGCGTTATAGGGAACATGAGCATTTGGCTACATTAATAACCCACTCTGTTCTCATTGAACTTCATGCAATATTTGGTAGTAATACTAGAGATACTTATACTGATATCAATGATTTAAGCTATTTATCCGAAAAAGAATATGAGTTTCATTTCAGTAGGTTTCTGAACTGTAAATATTATATTGATGAGGATTTTACGACTGAATTCAGTAACATTGACTATCATTTTAGTATTTTACATTTTAATTCGCGTAGTTTAAACATACATTATAATGCTTTATCCAATTTCATCTGTACTTTATGTATAGATTTCTCTGAAACTTGAATTAATGACAGTACGCCACTATTATTCAATGTGTCTGGTTATTCGTTTATACATTCTAATCGCCAAGTAGGAAAGAGTGGAGGTGTTGGTCTATTGGTCGCTGACAATTTTGAATATGAAATACGCAATGATATGTTTATATTATACCCATCATACAATTATGAATCACTGTTTGTTGAAAGCAACTTGCCGAGACATAAGAATATTATTGTAGGTGTCATATATAGAAACCCCAATCAAATATCAATGATTTCATCCCTGTCTTTGAAAATGTTTTACAGAAAACTTATATTGAACATAAACAGGTTCATATAATGGGAGATTTTAACATAGATCTCGTGAAATTTATTGGCAATGCTGTATGTAATTTCTTGAGCGCAATACATTCAATTTTTTGTATTCCTTTAATTGACAAGCCTTCGAGAAAGACTGACAGATCAATATCCCTCTAATCCAAATTCCTTATACAGTGACAATATATATCCATCCGATATTTAAAGACATTATTTTCAAGCAACTAGCGAATTTCACGTCAACTCCAAATGATCGCTAATGTATTCCCACATTTATTTTGACTTTTCATTTACGCCAGGACATCGTGACGTCCTACACTATTCACTTTTAATTATTCAGGCATAAGCTCTTATATATCAATTACATTTTCATTTCTTTGAATAAGATAAAGTCGTCAAAATGCGTTCTTCATGATGTAAATTAGAGTCAAAGGTGTAACTGGTTACTGCACAGAGTCAATGGTCATATATTGTTTCAATCCATCTTCCCTAGATCCATAATGATCAAGGGATCGACACAATTTAAACTTGACATATGGATAGATCATTGTTGGAGGAGCATTTTATAAAATAATATATCGTGTAATGCATTCTTCGTTATGTAAACCAATATCATACGTATCACCTAATTCGTCTAAGTGACGAATTCATTCTATTTTTCTTTTCTTCTCAAGTTCACTCTCCTTGTACGTTTCCAGAATCTCATACTATACTACTCCGTTTTCGCCTCCTATAATACCTTTTAAATTCCGACCTACTATATTGTGTTTTTTAATACTCAGTAGGGGAGCCTATTCGCATACAAGCTATGCTTTTTATTTATGCTCCCCACATTTAACATTGTTTTACCTTGCCTGTCACATCTGTATATTTCAAAACTTTGTACGACCTATTTTCCGTACATTTTACTTCATTTGAAATCTTTAATTTTTTAAAATGTGAAATCTACTCTTATCCGCCTGTATAAAAAATATTTAAAAACTTCAAACTTCAAACTGCAAGCGTAAATGTATTAGCTCATCAATATCAGCGCAGCACAATACACGTCATATAGTGTCCTATATAGACACACAACGATTCAAAGTTAGCTAAAACACGGTAATTAGCTTTGACAATTCTTTAAAATGCACTGAAACCAGCAGACAATCGCTGATGTAACTTGCTTTCTTTTCTTGGTAAGCGCTAGAGCAGGATATATTTTGTCATAAATCTTATTATTCTCTATGCACAATACAACATTTAAATCGTTGAAGCAACTAAATAAATGAAATTGATAGCGGTTAAGTTTCTGGCAAGATTCATGTTTGTTAACGTTCATGTAAGCCTTTAGATTAATTTTAATCTTTTGGCTGAATCATAGACCTAACAAAAATATAGGATTAAATGAGAATTACGTTTTTTAACTATACATAATTTTTCGCTTTCGATAAACAACATTGTATGATTAAATAACATTAATCACTAATAATATGATTATAGAATTTAAAAAGCTCATATAAGGATATTACTAAAAAATACTATCAATCCCATTTTATTCTCGTGTTTTTCACTGGTCAGCTGGTCTAGCAATCTATTCATGTCAAATGTATTACTTTCCTGGAAGTCACAATGTGGTATCGGTGCTGACTGTCCCTCTACTTGACAGTTGGATATCTTGCCTGCTCGAAGTCGCCAAGGACGTGCGACCATCCTGCGACCCAGAGTTTTTGTTCTTTGCCCTGACGAAATCGTCGCTGCGACGCTGACCGCAGTGCATCCATCGCACCCACTGCTCACGGACCTCCTTCTGCCGGACGCAGAACATGAGGAAGACGAGGAACCCCTGGAGGGAGTTTAAGACGAGGAAGAGGATGTTGAAGACAACACGGGCACCACCAATGGCGAGGAAACCGAACAACCATGTCAGACCGAGCAAGACAGAGATGGCGACGGCGTTCTGGACCCGTCGCCACATCTCACCGCGGCTGGCCTGGTTGGTCTTGTTGTCAGCGACGGATTTGCGGCATGACAAGCGTTGCATGACGATACCAAAGATGGTGAAGTTGGCGGCAAGGAAGAGAGCGACGATGAGTAAGACGCCGTAATACAGGGCTGGACCCGGCTTGACAAAGCAACTGTTAAGCGAAGAGAGAAAAACACACCATACTTAAGTTTGAGAACAGAGAGGCCATCTTATCACGGTGTTATTCTCTTCAACAAATATTGACGAATTATAAGATTGATAATAATAACAATAATGTACATATAATGATAGCGATAGTGATAACTCAACAAGAAGCAAATAAATCACAATTCATTATTACTTTGAAATAAGTACATGCTCAAAGGGCCTATACAGTTTCCATGAAAAGACGTAAAATGACGAACTTGTCGACATAGGTTTTTAAAATTAAAACAACTCATCAATAATTGCACATACAATGAAACTACACGGGCCGACACATTTTCCATGAATAATACAAAATGGCGAAATTGGATACCTTCAACATCGTTTTCAAAAATATCATTAAGATGACGATTTATGAGAAAATTTAAATATTTAACTTACTAAGTCCCGTCTCCCAAGTACAGGGAGCTATCAAATGCTACTGTTACGACACACACGAGAAGAGGCAAACCTGTAAACAAAAATATATTATCTGAAAGACTTAAAGATGTCAACAAATCAATATAGGTGAAAGGGTCTAATTTTCTCAGGAAGACTGACTTCCCGCTGCCTGAATGTTAACTTTTTTTCAAGTTTTTTCAGATCGTTTGCGCTGGGGAAGTAACCACTAGTTTACATGTCCTTTAAAAATCTGATAATAATGATAATTTTGTTTAAACAGGAAATTTTCATCAGCCTCAATGCTGTTCTTCATGAAGGTCGTGTAATTATTAAATTAGTATCCCCCAGCAATTGCCAGGTACCCATTTACACCTGGGTGGAGAGTGGCAAGTGTTGATTAATGTCTTGCCAAAGGACCATAATGCTGGGATCAGTCTTGAATCCCTAACCCTAGGATTGCGAGTCAAGTAAACAACTCTCTATACCACGACACCCCCACATTATTTTCTTAGTAGACCAAGACACTCACCATAAGCAAAAAGCGCGGCCTTAAGCATAAAATGAGACACGGTGGCGGCTAGGACCTTGACGAAGAGGAGGTACATATTGATAGCTTCCACCAACATCCACGACATCGACGACAGCAGAAAGAAATGGATGAGAAAACCGACCACCACGCAACCCGCGGTCGTGTAACGGCGGTCGATACCGATGACGAACACGAGATAGAGCCCGAGAAGCGCGAAGCAAAGGTTAATCAGGATCCGCTGAGGTTGCTTCGAGCGTAGTTTTCTGTTTATATTAACAAGGGTGATTATCAATATTCGTTTACAGTTTGTAGAATGATATGGGCCGACATGATGGCAGCATGGTCCCTAAAAAGAACATCTACCTCGTGGATGTTACCTTTCGGGGGTTCGTTCTCGTAATGTCCAGATTGTAATGTCGAAAAGAAAAACATCTAAAGCTTTGGGGATTGGGAACAATTCAATATGATTTTAGCATACATTTCAGGGAGCTGCTTCAGAATTTTGTCCAGTTCCGAAAAGTTTCACAAGCGAAAGATAAGAAATTTTATCGAACGAAGGGCGATATAAATGGTTTACATTCATCAGTGACATCACGAGTTCGCGGCGGCTTCTCTTCTGTGATGACCCTTAGCGGCATCTTGATAGAAAACAATAACATGCCGACACCCTTTGAGTCAGCCGCGCGGCTTCTTTCATGTACGCGTATCTATAAAAGGAATGTGCGCAATGTATGTTTCGAATTTATATATGGAATTATTTTAGCCGGGATATATTGGTTCTCACGGTGTTGGCGTGAGAATCCTCATTCACCTTGCAGATTTTTTAGAGGATGGTCATAGACATTATTCGGTGGCAAATTAATTTATTGGACTTTATTGAGGAAACATTGTAGTCGGCAACTATTATACTTCGATTCCACATCGGATTTACAGAAGGGAACATTTTAATACAACTTGGTTCTTCAGAGTAATTATATACGGCGACGGGATTTTGAATTGTGTACATTTGGAGTTCATAACTGGTTAACTTTATATTAGCTACATAACTTTGTTAATTGTATCATCGCGTCGGGAATTATAATGCCGAAGGCTAAGCAGCAATCCAGGTGGACAACTGTTGACCGAACTGGGTCCTCACGTCCACGGAGAACTGCAACTGCAACAGCTCCGCCTTCCCAGCCCGTATCAGAGCCTCTCGTCCAGGCACCGCAGCCGAACCCCGGAGTGGAGCAGCGGGGACCGGGTCCATCCGCAAGTGAGTACGATTCTAGGCCGTTGGTTTGCGCGGGTATTGATACATTAAACTCAATTGGAGGCCCTGAGCAGGCGCAGCAGGTGGGGCTTATGATCAATGCCCCTCCCTTGTTGGCAACTCCTCGGGAGGTGCTGGGGTCAGCTGTTCCTCGCGCATTGCGGGATAGAATCTGGAAAGGCGAGTTTGTTGATTTAGGGGCCTTGCTAAAAAATGTCCCCGTTCCAGACGGCAGCGCACCCACGGTTATTGCCCTGTCGGGGTCGACATTGCAGGTACAACCGCGGCGAGGGGTGCCGCGAATAACCTCAATAGAGCAATGGACCAGCGCATTTTTGGTATTTGCGTCTATATACACCGAGAAGCATATAGTTCGGGCCTTAGAGATGTTTAAGTATATGGACACCGTCCGGACGGCGGCTAGTTTTGGCGGCTACGGCTGGCGCACATACGATGCGCAGTTTAGGCTGAGGCAAGCAAGAGAACCCACTAGATCATGGGCTGTCATTGATAGTGAATTGTGGCTTATGACTGCCACAGCACCATGCATGCATTCAACCCCCGCCTACTACGGTGATGCAATTCGTGAAAGCGACCCCTTCGGCCAGACAAATTAATAGTGTTTGTCCTTTTTGGATCTGCCAGTGGCACGATTTACTCACATTCTTTCAGAAAAGGCGCGGCCACATTAGCCGCTATGACCGGTTTGACGCAGGGGAAATTGAGAACACGGGGCGCTGGTCCTCGGACGGGCATAAGAGATATGTTCGTATTAATATGCTACCTGTTGCATAATTCATGATGTATTGTACCATATTACTTCTTTAATCATTTGAGTTTAAGGAAGCGTGTTAAGAAAAATTATCAGTTATTTGAGTTGATCTATATGTTTAAATAGTATTTATAATTGACTCATGTTTATGCATGAGGCAGTTGAAGATCAATATTGTTACATTTCATTGGTGATTTTGAAACGAGTTATCAACAACAATGAGCTGCCGGAAGTTTTCCTTTTTTCTTTTTCATTCCTGCTGTAGGTTGCCAGTCTCGTACAATCCTGCTCATAGGCGATTCCATGATCCACTGGTTAGCCGCCTTCGCGCATCGTAAGGGAAAACAAGGTTTGGGGTCGGCAGCCAACGTCGTTTGGAGAGGAAGGAGGGGCCTTAAGCTAGGTCAACTAAGTGGACATGTCCAACGGGTGCTGCCCGGTTCCTCTCCGTCGCACATCGTTCTGCACGTGGGGACGAACGACGTCGGGCAAGCTAAAAAAGACGAATTGTTCTTGCTTTTGGATACAACACTCGAACAATTGCACGAACATTTCCCCAATGCCCGCATCATTTGGTCGGATATTTTGCCTCGCAGGACCTACAGCGGCTTCAGTAAAGACGAGCAGCCCAAAATTGATCGGACGCGGCGAGCTCTCAACAAGCACGCCAGGCGCATATGCCGCACGATCGGGGGCAGTGCTTTGACTCACCTGGGCATCAGGCACGAGCGGCGCGAGCTGTTTAGGAATGATGGTATTCATCTCTCCGAGACCGGAAATAATATGTTTCTTCATAGCCTTATTAAGGGGTTGGAAAACATGGCATAGATTTTCGTGGAGTTTTTTGTTATTCAAGTCGTAATGAAACGTAGTAATCACGTTTGTTTCGGGTAATTGGTCTATTTTTATTTAGCTCAAGCTTTGTAATTACAAAACTCGTACGTTATAGCAAAAGAGACTTATCAGGCTAGTGGTTTTTATTAAGATGTTAAGTTGATTTATTTAACGTATAGATATATATATATATATATATATACAGTATATGTTTCCCCATTTTGATGTTTAAAGGTAGTTATTAGGTTTCGGGTAATTGGTTTATTTAGCTCGAGCTTTAAAAGCATAAAACTTTTATGTAACGCGAAAGAGACTTATTAGGCTAATGGTTACGATTAACATGTTAAGTTTATTACATATATATACCCGGATTTTGATGCTGCGTATTTCAGTTAATGAAAATTACAAAGCTTTCTCATGAGCTTGGTCACAGTTGGGACCATGAACGCGTTTTTCATTGAAGACTGCTTTTGGTTTAAGATGAAAGGTAGTTATCTCGTTATTTTGATTAATTGGTTGATTTAGCTTAAGCTTTGAAATTTCAAAACGTGGGTATTGAAAAGATATGGTAATTGGTTGAATGCATTATGTTCAAGTTCAAGTTCGCGTACTTTGTACATATATATATATATATATAGCCGTTTTGTGGCTTTGTTTTATTTACCGATTATTGCAGAGTGTTTTCATGAGCTTAGTCACAGTCGTGGCCATAAATGTGCTTTTAACTTATAGTTTTTGGTTGGAAACGAAAGGTACATGTAGTTATCATGTTATTTTGGCTAATTGGTTGGATTCAATATGTTCACGTTCAAGTTTGTGTACTTAGTTCATATATATATATATAGCCGTTCGTGGCTTTGTTTTACTATACTTACTGTTATCGCGGAGTGCTTTCATGAGCATAGTCACAGTCGAGGTCATTAAGGTGTTTAATTTATTGTTTTTGGTTGAAAACGAAAGGTGGTTATCACGTTATTTTGGTTAGTTGGTTGATTTAGCTCAAGCTTCGAAATCGCACAACGTTGGTATTGAAATGAAATTAAGGTAATTGGTTGAATTCAATAGGTTCAAGTTCGTGTTCGCGTTTAAAACGCGTAGTGAAACGAAAGTAACCCATTAGAATTTAGGGTGAAATTACTATGTCAGTTTATATGCGTACATTACGCGATAAAAATATATACGCTCAGTGGCGGCGGGCGGTGCCCGTGTGGCGGAAATTGGCATTTTGCCTCTTCGCATATATATATGTGTATGTGTATATATGTTAATATATACATATCGTCCTTGTTTTCACGAAGTGACGGTAGTGAGGAAAATCGTAACGCAAAGTGAATGCAATTTTTTTTCACTACCGTCACTTCGTGAAAACAGCGACGATATAAAGGTTATTATGTGTATTACACACTGCTGCAGAATACCCCATGGGAAGGTTGTGTTTTGGAGAATATGATTTGGATTATTTTAATTGGCCATTGTATCTTGCAGAGCTCAATATTTATTGGTTTCCGGTAAGGGCCCCGATGATAACAGGTATCCTGTTTATTTATAACATGTACCCGCCTGTAAAGTAGGCATCTGTTCGCCTGTTTAATGCAGTGGAACCGTGTGTCTTCTTTGTATGCAGAGGGGTGTTATACGTACAGCCCACTTTGTGGTACTCACAGTTAAATTCCATATGAGAAGGTAAACTCTGTTCGCCCTCTTTAATGAGGAAACAGTGTCGCCTTTTTACGGGCTGTGGGGGGTTGTACACAAGTTCTCGTCTGTTGACGGCCCTGATGCAGAGAGTACTATGGATTGGACATGCCGGCTCCATCCAGTTTTTCATGTGCAGATACTTGTATAAATTGATCAAAAGATTCGAAAATGATACCCGGGTCCTTCCCTGGGGCAGATTGGAGCAGTGTAACGTTTAAGTAAACGTATTTTATATTCAGTTGGGAAAGTTTGTGTCGTAGTTGTTATTATTGTCATGATGTTGATATTCAGGGTAACAAGATTCCATCCTCTATTAAATCTCAAGTACCCGCAAAAACGCATCCCGTTTCATTTGTTACTGTGAATGTAAGAAATTTTATCGAACGAAGGGCGATATAAATGGTTTACATTCATCAGTGACATCACGAGTTCGCGGCGGCTTCTCTTCTGTGATGACCCTTAGCGGCATCTTGATAGAAAACAATAACATGCCGACACCCTTTGAGTCAGCCGCGCGGCTTCTTTCATGTACGCGTATCTATAAAAGGAATGTGCGCAATGTATGTTTCGAATTTATATATGGAATTATTTTAGCCGGGATATATTGGTTCTCACGGTGTTGGCGTGAGAATCCTCATTCACCTTGCAGATTTTTTAGAGGATGGTCATAGACATTATTCGGTGGCAAATTAATTTACCCTCCACCAACCCCAACTTCATTTTCCTCCTAACGTTTTTCAAGTGTATTCGATAGTATGTTTTACTAAATATTATGTGGTCAGGAAGCGTGTCAAGTGATTAACATAACGGATTAATCATGTTTGTTTTTTCCCCTCAGTCAAGTAATCTTGATGTCGAAGCAATGCTTGGCAGGTTGGGGCTTTCCTGCATCACAATTAAAGGAGATTTTATATATAACAACGTTGTTGATATAGCCGAGTAACAATTTTGGTCTCAGCTCGTTATACCATATTTTGTCGTTGTTGTTAATTCGATTATATATATTGGCATTATTGTTTTGCAAGCAATACGATTTTGTAATAATGGTTTTGTTGGTCTAGGAGATAAGTTATGATTGACATGATATGTGTTTTGTCTCACAGATATAAATGCAATAATGCATGGAAATTGTTTTACATGCTTTAGGTCAAGCAATCGAATATATACGATACAGGGTAATCTCGATTAAAGGAGATTTCATATGTAACAATGTTGTTAATATAGCAGAATAACATTCCTGGTCCCAGCTCGTTATATTATATTTTGTTGTTACCTGTATTAGGTCCATGATTATATACAACGGCATTTCTGCTGTAGCATGGTAAATTTAACGGGACCAATTAAGAACCTCGTTATACCGATTTATCGCTGTATACAGTGGGTTTAACATTATTTAGTGAGTGTGTTCACGAATTAAAGGAGAATTGTATTCCCAAAGGACATGCAGGGTAATGCTATATCAAATTGAAAGTTTACTCGGATTTGGAGCAAATTGCTTGGTCGCACGAATATCTGCGGTTTTATAACGAATGGCTCCGCAGTCGTGGGCCGTGAGGGAATTTTGTCCCGGTCATGTTTCTCAGATCAGTGGTCTGAAGATCGGGTTTGTTTCGCCCTCACCTCATCCGAAAGGGGGTCACGGAGTGGCCTCGGGGGGGGGGGGGGGGGGGGATCTAAACACGCGAATTGTTGGAATTTGCGTTGTGACATGCGGAAATTGGCATTTTTGCCTCTTCGCATATATATATGTGTATGTGTATATATGTTAATATATACATATAAAGGTTATTATGTGTATTACACACTGCTGCAGAATACCCCATGGGAAGGTTGTGTTTTGGAGAATATGATTTGGATTATTTTAATTGGCCATTGTATCTTGCAGAGCTCAATATTTATTGGTTTCCGGTAAGGGCCCCGATGATAACAGGTATCCTGTTTATTTATAACATGTACCCGCCTGTAAAGTAGGCATCTGTTCGCCTGTTTAATGCAGTGGAACCGTGTGTCTTCTTTGTATGCAGAGGGGTGTTATACGTATAGCCCACTTTGTGGTACTCACAGTTAAATTCCATATGAGAAGGTAAACTCTGTTCGCCCTCTTTAATGAGGAAACAGTGTCGCCTTTTTACGGGCTGTGGGGGGTTGTACACAAGTTCTCGTCTGTTGACGGCCCTGATGCAGAGAGTACTTTGGATTGGACATGCCGGCTCCATCCAGTTTTTCAGAGCTCAATATTTATGGTTTTCCGGTAAGGGCCCCGATGATAACAGGTATCCTGTTTATTTATAACATGTACCCGCCTGTAAAGTAGGCATCTGTTCGCCTGTTTAATGCAGTGGAACCGTGTGTCTTCTTTGTATGCAGAGGGGTGTTATACGTACAGCCCACTTTGTGGTACTCACAGTTAAATTCCATATGAGAAGGTAAACTCTGTTCGCCCTCTTTAATGAGGAAACAGTGTCGCCTTTTTACGGGCTGTGGGGGGTTGTACACAAGTTCTCGTCTGTTGACGGCCCTGATGCAGAGAGTACTATGGATTGGACATGCCGGCTCCATCCAGTTTTTCATGTGCAGATACTTGTATAAATTGATCAAAAGATTCGAAAATGATACCCGGGTCCTTCCCTGGGGCAGATTGGAGCAGTGTAACGTTTAAGTAAACGTATTTTATATTCAGTTGGGAAAGTTTGTGTCGTAGTTGTTATTATTGTCATGATGTTGATATTCAGGGTAACAAGATTCCATCCTCTATTAAATCTCAAGTACCCGCAAAAACGCATCCCGTTTCATTTGTTACTGTGAATGTAATAATTATCAAGTATGAAAAGTGCTGTCAAATTCAATTAACGCAGACTTACACCCATATAAATTGTTCTTCTGGCATATGACCTACAAATGTAACATTTTAAAGTCGCAAAATATCATATACAACTTGAAATTTTGTAGTTATGTCAATTCCTGCCAAATTGTGTTTGCAGAATAACCATCATTTTTGCTTACGATAATACTGCTATTAATAAATACCGATCACATTTTATTTACTCATATGAAAGTAATTCAATGAGTAACTTATTCCACATATTAAAAGTTTCGTCATTTCCTGAGTAATAGTAGGCCTGTCTTTTGTTATAGCTTTATCCATTCCTATCCATTTACAGATCGGTTAAATAATCTTTGAAATATTATATTTGATGAAAATAATACTTTGATTTAAAGAAAATGTTTCAAAATACCCCTTCAAACCCGGGTTTAAGCTGTTCTCAAGATTTCCAAATTGTTAGTCAAAGAATACACAAGTATGTAAAATATTGACGTTTGATGAGTCAGAGGGAATATTAGGAAAGATCTCTTACTTCATGCTCAGATAGGTAACAAGTGTAATCACTAGGCATATGATGGAGATGATACAGCCGATCATACCTACCACATCTAAAACGTAGAGGCCCACATCTCCTGATACATCCTACAAATAACGAATGAAGCATTGCAAGAGAGGGAGAGAGGGAGAGAGAGACACACACACACACACACACATTTAATCACTTTAAAATTTGAATACATGTTTACGGGTACACCAAATGAATGATCCATGTAATATTGAATATTTTACAGCGCTCACATCTACCACGTACTCTATCCAAGCCACTCCAATATTACCCAAGCTCGAACTAGGCGAGGCCTGTCGATTCCGGTGCACTCAAGGAATTCCTTCCCATATCTATACCCATTTAACACCTGGGTAAAGAGAAGCAAATAAAGATTTATGTCTAAATTGAACAATAGTGCCGCACGATGGCTCGAACCCACGACCTTCGTATCACTAGTCAAATGTTTAAACAATTTTGCTACGCCGCCTCTATTTTCGACATGTCTTAAAGCCCCACTGCACTACTTGTAGATACTTGCTCCCTCTATATAAAAAAACAATGCCTGGGCGGTGCCCGTCGGTCCCCCATGACCCTCTTTTTCTTATGTTAATTGAGAGCTGAGTTGAAGAGATAACCACCTGTCAGTGACCATGCTGGGTGGTATAATCCTCCCTGGCCAAACTAGTGCAGACGGGCTTTAGGATCCTACATCACACTCTGGTGGTGATACTGTTCAATTCTTTACCGTTGTAATGACCCTGAAATCTAAACCCTGCAAGTCCATTCATGGCAGAGAGATGAACAACAGTAACATGGATTGTAATAACCGCGATTCAAGGTATAATATACGATAGCGGTTCTAATACCGAGAAGTGTTCCACGGTGACACTTCTACGAAGATAGCTATTTTTGCAACTATTTACCATGTTTTTTTTTTTTAAATGAAATTAAAAGACATGAAAAGAAATAATAATGTACCAATAAAACGGCAAAGCTTGTCAGGTGATCACAAAGACATCGTATCCTATTGATGTCGGGGTTGTCTTCTCGTCGACATCCTTCTGACGACCATCGACCTCCTTGATCAAACTTATCCCAGAACACACACGTCCTGTTATCCACCGCCTCACTGTCTCGAGTCACCTGTATGGAGCAGGACGAAGCAAACACACAATCCAAAGGCGGATCGATCCAACAAAAAAATAAAGGGGTAAAATGTTGAACAAAGATACAGTATTTTTTTTAAATATTTTTTTGTTGGGGGAGGGCGCTGTTTATTATTGGGTTTCTGTATGGAGTAAGGTTCCCTAAACCCACTATCGAGCAACGTGCCGTCACTGATTAGTTCCGTATATTTCAGGTTGACAATAGGCGCATGAATAAAAAAAAAAGTAAGATCTGGCTCATGATCAGCGGGTGTTCAGCTAAAAGTCAAATTTGACTTTGTTTGAAATTTGACGCTCAACTGGTCAACAAATTTGACTCGCGGTTTTCTACACAATTAAGCGAATGAGTGCATTTTTGACGTACCACATGCGTGCTTGTCTCTGTTTCTAGGGGCCTATAATGCAATAATAATCGAGGCTTTTCTTATATATATGGCCTCGTGTGGACAGGGGAGTAAACCCGTTACATACGAGTCGTCAGCGAATAGTGCGCGGCCTTGAACGGGCCGCCATGTGAACATGACATCGTACAAAGAGAGATTGTTATTTAAAATGAGCAGTACAAATGTGCAATGACTGCATGTCGTATGTTCAAATTGCTTACATAGGCCCGATTAATTGTTACGTTACACCCCGTTCACATACACGGAATTTTCTTACGACTCCTTACGGATCGCCAACTCGTAGTCAATCGCAAGCATCCTTAAATAACTCGCTGGTATCCGTAAAGAAGTAGTCACAACTCGCAACAAATCGCAGACACTCTTAAGGATCCGTGAAAAGAGACGCAAATTTGGTGACATGTCAAAAATCTTCTTACGATTGTCCACGGATTGATTTTCCGTAAATAACTCGTAAATAGCTTGTAACAATTCGTAAGTATCGTACACCGCTCGTAACAATTTTTGTTAACGAATTGTTACGGTAAGTTTACAGTTTGTTTACGTAATTTTGATTATGATTTCATTCGGGTCGTTCTACGATGGCTTTACGAGTCGTTACGAATTATTACGAGCACTTTACGTGTAGTTACGAGTATTTACGAATAGATACATATACTTTACGAATTCTTACGTATTGTTTACGATTTGGGGAAAGGTATAAAAGCTGCAAATTCCAACACTTAATTTTCACTTGTTATTTTTTGGCTAAAATCGTAGGAACTCATAAAAACTCGTAACTAACTCGTAACTATTCGTTACAACATGTAAACAGGTCGTAACTAACACATACGTTGCTCATAATTATCCGTGACATCTCGTAACAAATCGTGTAACTTCGCCATAAATACATCGTGATACCTTATAATAATCCGTAATAAACCATAAATAGCTTGTAAAAACTCGTAACAAATCTTAAATCGGTCGTAAAAGTGGCCAAATCACATGGATCCGTGAAAGATCCGTGAATATATGCGATCCGTAAGGACTCGTAAGAAAAATCCGTGTATGTGAAGGGGGTATTGAGGAAATTATGTCATGTGTGCAATGGGCATAATACCTGTTGCACAAAAGTGTCATGTGCCTGACGCACGGGGGTAAAAGTGCAGGTAATGACGTAATCGAAATGACGCCCCGTGTGTTATAATAATAATAATAATAATAATAATAATAGCCTAATAGTCCACTTCACGGAAATTCTTTTTGCCCAATTGATCGTGAGCCCGGCAGCCACTGAGCAGCGCCAGATCGACGTTGCTCTATCCCTTATTGTTGAACACCAAACAAGGTAGCAACAACTCTCACCTTTTAACGTCTTTTGGTATGACGCGGCCGGGGGGGGGGGGGTTCGAACCCACGACCTTGCATTAGCGTAATATCTTAGCCCTTTGCGTTTTATATTTGAAAGAGAAATTGTAGATAGTATTTCATAAATGACTCTCATAAATGACGTGTGGAGAGTAAATAAATCATTTCAGATTGATTAAAGCACGCAGTTTTTCCGCTGCTCTTTTTAATGAATCAAACGAACTCACATCCAGTTCAAGGAAGACTGTCTCCACTTCACCACCCTGCGGCAAACCTTCAATGACCGCACCCTCCACGGTCGCTGATATTACCCGGGTGCCGACCGCTAGTCGACGACCACAGCCGAGATCGTATTCTTGGTCTGGACTTAAGAAGAGCTTACTGGTCTGGAATATGAAGAAAGTCACTGGACCAGTTCCATTTTCTGAATGGTAGAGAAGATGGGAGAAGAATTGCTTTTCAGGGACTTTCAAGAAAGGGTGTACGCGTTATTCTAACTGGCTATTCCCATTTTCTCACATATTAAAATTACTGATTAATTTAACTTTTTTGGTCTCATATAAAATTCTCTTAATTTCATCATAGTTTTATGCATGTTGTTATCGCTGCTGTTGTTGTTATTGTTGTTGTTGTTTAGGCAGTAGACCTGACAGTATCACTATTAATTATCAATACACAAGTTAACATACAGGAATGTGTGTTGCTAAATGGATTCACGCTTTGAAAACAACTGCTCGCTTACCACCTAAGCCTCGTGTTTTTTGAATGATTGCAAATAGATTTCATTAATGTTCATTGTATCGAATTGACGGAAACATAATTTAAAGTTCATGATTGTAGTTTACATTCTAGTTTGGTGACGGTTTCATTATGCAATTGTATGTAATGTTTGGGTTTGTAACATGTAGTGTATTGCACCTAATAAATATGGAGGCAAAAGTCCAAGAATGTCTGGTGGCAAAACAATGGTTGCATCGATTGTTGTCATCGGGATGTTGTCCGGATAGAAGTAAACCATCGTTTTATTTTCATTCGGCTCGTTGAGCACGTTGCTTTTCTCTTCACCGTCCGGCGATGCCAGGGTAGCGAACCCGAAACCCTCCAACAGACTGGCCTTTGGGATCTGGAGGGCCACTACAGCTACGCTCCTTCCGACGATGGTGAGGTTGTTGCCGTCGCCTTGGGTCTGGAAGAGGGTGACCTGTTGCTCCAATAAATCGAGAATCCTCGTCGAGGTTTGGAACTCGACGGCGTTAACAAACTCCTCGTCGGGAGCACCGAGAGCATTGTCGACGATCCGGAAGGTGTTGTTGGTGACCTGATAGAAAACAGTTAATTGATTGGTTTTTCCTGACCCGAAATTAATTATTATAAATACCTCACCAAAGGTTACTAGCTCTGATTGAAAATTCTCACAGTATTTATCTTAAAATATTCAAGTGCATTGGACATCCATTAAATACTACTTTTGTCGGGGGTGGGTTGTGTCGCAAAACACAATATAAAATTATAAATTGGTGGACAAAGTCGTAAGAATGGCTTTCACATGGTTTTCGCAATCAGAAAGAGGCATTTGCCGGGAAGTTAACTCTGCAAGTACACCTCTGTGGGTCTGAGTTCGGCGTCAGAAGTATACACATTAAAACCGTAAAATGTGTAATGTGTCATGACAGAACTAATTCATGATAATAGTTTTCCGGCGACAATAGATTGACAGTTAATAATCAAATTCCTAAATTGAACCATGGATCCAAACCAAAACCTACCTTACCCTTATCCTATAACCATTAACCTAATCTAATTCTAATCGTAACCTATGCAAGCCCTAAATAAAAAATATTTGATGTCGCCAACAAATATTTTGTCGGATCACGGAAAATCTGTGTTATTACCTCTGTCGATGAGTTCCCGGCGTTGACGACTTTCTCCAGAGCATCGGAGATGGCTCGGAGACCTTCTGCGTTGATATCGGAGACATTCGCGGTCGCTTCAGCAACGTCGTTAGAATATTCGGTCACATTCTCTGATGTCACAACTGCCTGTAATTGGAGAGAAGCATTTTCACCCAGAAACGGAGTCATATCTTGCAAGAGGGTAAATTCCGAAAATAGAATTGGAGAGACCAATTCTTGATGTGTACTTAAAAAGGTTTGCCACAAGTTGGACACAGTACTAGGGGAACGACCGGCTAATTGCCCCCCCCCCCCCCCTGTCCGTGGAGTACATTTGCGTAAGTGTGCTGATGAACAATGATGAAAATGATAATTATTCGTTGGGGCTTTGATGACGCAAGCAGCTCGATATTGGGACAAAAGGCATACAGTGCAACATTTTTTAAAGCCGAATTAATGCCCTTTCACTCCATTCCCCTCTCTCTCTCTCTTTCTCTCCCTTCTTCTTCTTCTTCTTCTTCTCCTGCTTCTCCACCTCCTCATTATACTTCTTTTTTCTTCCTCCTCTTCTGCTTCATCTACTTCCACTACTACTACTACTACTACTACTATTACGAAAGAGTACGAAATATATAATAACTTAATTTCTTACCCTTGCAATGTTGTCCAAAACCTCATTAGTATCTTCTCCCTCAAAGCAGTCTTGGAACACGGGATCATCCCAGACAGCTCCCGACAAGAGATCCCCCCGACAAGTCCGTGTAGCTCTTGGTAGGGGGGCTACAATAAATACATGTGTTTGTGTATGACTTTAAGTAACTAATTTACATAAACGAATGAGAAAAAGGGAGACAAAGAAAGGAGGAAACTAGAAAATGAAGGAACAGGAAACGAAGGGGAAGTAAAATGCAAAGAAGATGATATACATCACCTATATAAAGACGAATCTGACCCACACCTACCAAGACACCACATCACTGTCCGAATATAAGTCCTTTCAACAATATCAAGGGGCTGCAAACCCCTCCTTCGCCTTATACGCCCATGCCTTGAAAATTATTAAGATTAATTATGAGAAATTTCATTAAATATCCCTAAATACTATCTGTGATGTGATCAGGGATGTAGCCACAGGAGTACGGTGTCACAGAAAGGGATGCCAGGACTCCATTTCAGGCCCTTATTGATGGCCTTGTTAATATGCCTAGTTAATTCCCATTGGCCATCCACTACGTAAGGCCGATCGATGCCACCCCCCCCCCCCCCTCCTCAATGGCTAACCCATGCTACATCACTGATTGTCGACTTACTGTTGTTACTGTATTCACTACACCGTTCTTGGCTGTCAGCGGTCTGGTCCAGAGGTGTAGCGGGAAAGTTCAGGGTTCCAAAGGTACCCGTGATAACCGATTCCAGGCAGGATGCTAAGCATGTCATTTAGAAAAAGAAAATGGGTCCATTTACTTGGGACAAATTGATGAAACTGATTCGTTGGAATTACTCAAAAGAACATTCAGCAGCAGTTATTTCGGGAGTAAGCTGCGTTTCAACAGTACTTCAAGGTCTCTTATTTCAACACTCGTTGCACTCGAGGCGTCACCTCGATTGCGTCAATATCTGCCCTTATTACCCCTCTGAAGGCAATTAACCCATACTAAATATATAGACCGGTAATACAACGCATTGTTAGCACTGCTAATGTTTCATTCACTTTTTGTACAATGTTACTCTCACATATGTAACCACGGCAGAGTTAGAGTTGAAACTCCTACGATATAAATGCAAAGGCACAGCATATCTTTAGAGACACACACAATCTCAAGGAATCATTTCACGGGCTCATTTTTTGGTACTAATCAGTCAAGTCACTGATAATTGTGAAATGTGTATAAACCTATTCATTTACAAAGTTGTGAGATGCTACTAGGTGTTGTTATTGGCTGCATAGTTGTGGTCATTGATAAAACTGGAAAAGAAACAAAGAAAGTATACTTATTCTACATAATACAACACTATGTATTAACATGATCAACATCTGAATTTTGCACAATCGTATTCCACGATAAATACTTTTTTTTTGTTTCGCTCACCAGTCAATTGAAGGCTCAGACAAAGTTTACAAAGAAAAGAATTATGATACAAAACGTAAACAATGGACATTCATAGGCTCTTATATGTGTGACCTCGGCATTTCAAAAGTTGAAACTCCTATGATGTTACTGCAAGGCACAACAGATCACCAGAGACCAAAACAATCTCAAAGAATCTAAACAAATATATTGTATTTCTTTATTTTCTTAATGCAAAAGAGAATCTACGGTGGCCTCAGGGTCACACTAGGGCGTATCCCCTTCTTTACAGGCTGTACGGGTCACCGTGGGATTATAACGTGGAGTTATAATTTTTTTCATTCTAGGTTCGCCGTAGCAATTATACAATTATACACACCGTAGTCATGCCGTAGAGTGGTTCCACGGCGACCATACGTCTGGGGTACGGTGACCTTGCGGCTACCTTGCGTCTGCCTTAAATATTTTGTCGAAAACCTACGGCCGTCGCAGGGACGCCTTAAGTCCCTATCACACCGAACTAGTTCTCACTACGTTCTGGAAAAAGTTGCCAAACGGGCTTAAACTGTGTGCGAACGGAGTTGAACGTAGTAGCAACTGTTCACGATCTGTTTAAAACCTTAATTTACGGGCTTAGGACTCAGACTGGGGGGGGGGGGTGCTCTAGAATCAACATTTTCCTTCTCCTGCAATTAGACGGATTGGCAACGTACGTAAAACGAGGAGGACGTACTACAAACGGACTGATTGCCGTTCTACGAACGGAATTGCCGTAGTTCGATCCTACTTGGAACGCGTTACAATGTGCTGTGGTCGAGCATTGATTAGCAGCAGTTTAAGCCCCTATCACACAAAAGGAGTCTTCACTACGTTCTGGAACCGTCTTAGAAAATCGTAAACACGGGTTATGGTCGGGGTAGAATGTGTTAAAAATGTCTTTAATACGATCCTAGATCGTTCATAAACAGTTCTCGATACATCCATCTCGTCTGTACCCCGTTCACAGTGAGTTACTATCAAGTTCAGATCGGGTAAATTTGCCATTGCTCAGCAGTCCATGCCCGTCCTTTATCAGTTTAAACCAGTTTTTACCTCGTTCCCAATACGTCCAAACCTTTCTAACTAGGTCACAACTTGTTCTAACTAGATTGTAACCCGACCATCCCGTTCAGGGACAGTTCAACTCGTCCTAATCTCGATCTTAGTGCGTTCGAACGCGCCCCTATAGGCTCGAGGGCTATAAAACCCAGCGCGTTTTTGCCATCCTTAATTTTCGTTAAATTATACTGCTGATAATTGATCCTCGACCATTACACGTTGTAACACGTTCCTAGTAGGATCTAAGTACGGCAATCCCGTTGGTAGTACGTCCATCTCGTTTGAAGTACGTTGTCACTCCGTCTAATTGCAGTACGGGAAAATTTTGAACAGGCTCAAAGTTTTAGAGCACCCTTCCCGTCCAAGCCAGTCCGATCCCGACCATGAAGTTCTTAAACAGATCGTAAACAGTTGATCCAACGTTAACTCCGTTCCCACACAGTTTGAGCCCGTTTGGCAACATTTTACAGAACGTAGGAAGAACTAGTTTGGTGTGATGGGTGTTTCACTTGAATGTCTTGATGTGCAGAGCTTGATGCGTTGAAGTTGAACGGGAATAAGGAATGACAAGAACGCGCTGGGGTTTTATAACCATTGAGCCAGGACGTGATTCCACATGCTCTAGGAGCGCGTCCGAACGCACGAAGAACGAGCTGAAAAAAGGCTGAACTGTCTCTGGACTTGGTAGAACTAGTTAATAACGGGTATAGACTGACTACGGACTGGCTTGAACTGCCTGGAAACGGCAAATTTACGCGATCTGAACTTGATATGAACTGACTGTGGACGGGGTACAGACGAGATGGACGTATTGAGGATTGTTTATGAACGAACTAGGGTCGTATTATAGACATTATTTACAAATCTACTCCGACCACAACCCGTTTTACGATTTTCTAGGACGGTTCCAAAACGTAGTGAGAACTAATTTGGTGTGATGGGGGCTTTAGTGAACCGGTCTCATGGAAAGAAAACAAAAGAGTCGAAAGAGACCTGGAAAAAACAAAATGCACTAATGCACTAACATTTTGTCTATCATATTGGACAGAGTTAACGACATAATTAGGCAGTCTTTGAAGCATCAGCGACATAGTTATGCAATCTTTGATGCATACATGCAGTTGTTGCTGGTTTTATTTGTGGTGTTCAGTCAGCTTTGACTTTGACGCCTGATCTAGTTTTCTAAGTCTTGTCGAGGTAGTTGAGTCGTAATGTAATTTCTTGCTAGTTGTTTCGACCGATGTTGCTCTCTTAGAACAAGCGGAGAAACTGTAAACACCCTTTTCCCTCTTTTTTCAAACGAGACAAAAACAAAACAAATAGAACAGAAGCATGCATTGGACATATAGACGGATAGATATGTATAAGGACTGGTGACCTAAGCAGTTTTGGAAGCTTCAGTCACCTATGTAGTCTTGAAAGCGTCATCAGCGATCTATGTAGTTTTTAAAGCGTCAGCGACATAGTTGTGCAATCCTTGAAGCGAAGGCGACCTATGCAGTTTTTTGAGCAACGTATTTCCAAGAGATATTTTATTCTTATTCTGTACAAGAATAGGAGTTAAGACGATACTTACCTGGAGTAACGTTTAGAATTTCAGGTTCTTGGAATGACAAATCTGCCAGCATTGCTCCCCCAACTGATTTTGTTTGCGCATAAAGTCGAACAAGAAACTTCTCTGATTGGTCGCTTTGCGTCACATGGTACACTCCATTGTCCAACATTTTATAAAAGTAGCAATAACCTTTGACCGGCAATTCTTCGGTAAGATTGAAGCAGTATCCAGTGAAGTCGCTGACTGCAGTTCCGTTCAATTTCAGACTATCTTTCCCGCGCTTCGTGGTAATAAAATCTACAAATTGCAAAATACCACGATTTGTATTTTCAACGCGCAATGTGGTATTCCCGTGAAAATCTTGCGTTGGTGGAATCAAAGTCATGCTAGGATCACCGTGTTGAGACGTAGAAGAACTTGCCATGTACTGCATAACCTGGACCGGCATATCTGAGATTATCATGCAAACGGATTCGGTCACGTTTTCAGCGACTTTGACATCAATATATGTTTGGCTACTAAGCATCTCGTGTTGTAGAGTGTCGTTTCCGCATTGTGATAATGTCACGTTGGTGTTTGAGTAAAACGCCGAAACGCGGATTATCCATCCGTTTGTCGCATTCTGGAAGGGTGGGACAAAATGGACACGCCCCCACTTTGAGACAGGAATCAATTGTTCTATGATGACGCCGTGGTCTAGACCCCCCTTCATCGGTATTTGTACAGACATTGATCCAACAACAACCGAGACTGGTTTATCAGCGAGGACCAGTGTCCCGGTAAGGTTTGCTAGGGCATCTGTTGACAACAGAACTGAGGTATTCGTATTTAAAGTAATGTTTCCATCAATTGTTTGTCCATCTATGGTACAGGAACTAACACAATAGATCGTCACGCTAGTATTGTCGCTAATGGCCGTTATTGCAGCTTGGGGACGAGCATTCAGTTGTGGAGCATCTTTGGGTGGTGTGTAGACATCTATCAAGTATTCCTTGCCGAGATAGTCGTTTGGGAGAGCGAGAAAACCTCCAGTGATGGCACCACGAACGACTATTCCATGAACGATGATGTCCGCAGTGGAAAACACTGTAATAGTGCTGCATATCTTCTTGTCTATTTCTACACTTATATTTTCGTCGTCAGGTTCTTCGAACCATCCTTTTATTTCCAGGCATGGTACCCAGATAAAGGTCCTCTCCTTGGAATTTAGGGTTATTCTCAGGCTGGTCTTGAAGTAATTCAAGTCTATGAACCGAAAGGTATAATTTCTGATGAACGTCAGGTTTTGTGGAAAAGCTGCAGGAATGAGAACAAAATCAAGAACAGGGGTAAAACATGGGTGAGAAAACTCTGCGGAATACTTCCCGGGGAGTGCAGCGTGTGCACTAATATGTAACGATGAGCAATTGGATTCAATGACCAGGGTGATAAATGTACAATGTCAAGCCCGTATAAACGTAGTATTAAGGGCTATATACAGCTATACACAACTATTACTATCACAACGTATTAGTGTTAGTAGCGAGTTTTCGCTCAGCAACGAACAGACCTTCGCGGACGCAGAGCACTCAGGTTTACGGCCGTCGCACACAGACCGTCCTCGATACAATACGTGGTTTCGTTTTCCGGTGAATGCGTACGTATCTCTACGGAGGTATGGCATTTGCAATGCCATTAGACAATTTTCGTAATGTAACCAAATGTAATGCATACGTCTTTGTGAAGTGCCTCGATACAAAATATTTCATTCACCTGATAAGGATAATAGTATTTCAATAGACAGAATCCAAACAGCATACATTAGTTGTTGCCAGTTCGACAAACATTAGGGGTATTTCGCAATCTCATTGCGGACAGATAATCTGCGGTTCGTGTGCAAAATCAAGAAGCTACTATAGTAACAGCAGGGTGATCGCTGAGGTACTGAAATCCAGAACGGGTTTTGGCCAAATCTACGGGCGTTCTCAATGACGCCCCAAGTGAATAAACAGCCAATCAGCGAGCTTGTACCAAAGATGGTGATGAGAATTTCGTCGTCTAATAACGAAAGATGACGAATTTTAACGGGCGGATCTAGCTTTTCTCTATGGCGTGGGAGGGGGGGGGGGGGGGGGTTGACATTTGAAAAATCGCGACGACCAATATTTCGCTTAGTGAGGGGTAGGGAGCACTAAAATTTGTTTTCAATTTGAAAAAAGTGCCAACCAATATTTCGGGGGGGGGGGGGTAGAAAGCACCTTGGCCAGCCCAAGAGGGGATTTAAACCTCCTAACCCCCCTTGATCCGCCCCTGACACGAATGACTCTTCGGTGAGTTATTTTTCTTCCGATTATTGTTTCTGAACAATCACAACATGAATATGAATATAACATGAATTGTTTTAAAACTTGATGATAAATTGTTGAAATTTGATAAAAAGCCGTTTTGTGGCTTGGTCGAGACAAGTTGTGCTAGTCGTGTAGTCCCGTCTGTACTGTATTGCGTGGAAGGGAACAGGCCATTTTCGTAATGTAATCAAATTTAATACATACGTCTTTGTGAAGTTCCTCAATACAAATTATTTCATTCACCTGTCTAGGATTAGCAATAGTCAGAATGCAAACTGCATGTATTAGGTGTGGCAACAACTAATGTATGCATATTGGATTCTGTCTATTTAAATACTATTATTATTATCAGGTGAATGAAATAGTTTGTACCGAGGCACTTGATTCACTTGGGGCGTCATTGAGAACGCCCGTAGATTTGGCCAAAACCCGTTCTAGATTTCAGGGCCTCAGCGGTCATCCAACTGTTACTATAGTAACTTTTCGATTTTGCACACGAACCGCAGATTCTAATTCCGCAATGAGTTTGCGAAAATTGCCTATTATAGAACGAAAGAGGTAGACGTGAAGTTAATTAAACACAACGCTTAAAGATACTACGTCCCTTTTGCAGCCGACATCACATCATGTAGAACTTTGCAGGACAAATGAAAATGTCATGTTTGTCCTATCTGCGAAATTTTAACATAAGCAGTGTCCTAGTATTCGTTTATCTTCTAGACTTTACTGTCAGACACTATTGAGTGACTGACTGACATCCTTTTTTTTTGGTGGTAATAACCCTACATAAAATGAGCTGTAACAGGTACATGAGCATTTGTCTGCATCAATAACCCACTACTTGTAATGGCCAAAATTAAACTGATTGAATCTTGTGCAGCACAAAACGTACGGCTATTGGGCAAAAGGGTCTGAAAATCAGACTATTACTTAGGTGATTGCAATGACTTAAGTCGATTCGACAACTAATGGTCGTTATTTTCCCATTAAAAGTCATTTTCAAGCCCATTCGTTTTGAGGGAAGTTCTTTCAAATGCCGGTGGAATTTAACCTTTTCGTATTGTTGCATGCAAATG
Organism: Strongylocentrotus purpuratus; assembly: GCF_000002235.5. Classification (NCBI taxonomy): domain Eukaryota; kingdom Metazoa; phylum Echinodermata; class Echinoidea; order Camarodonta; family Strongylocentrotidae; genus Strongylocentrotus; species Strongylocentrotus purpuratus. The sequence goes on along the minus strand of NW_022145602.1, from coordinate 8,559,483 downwards.
GGACATAGTACCTTTAACTCACCAAATTCCCACATTTTTCTTTCGCCCCTTAATTTTCATTTTCTCTTTACCAATGTCTTGCCTTCGTCTTAATTTCAACTACCATATTTTTGGGGTGGCCATCTCCATATTTATGGTAGATGGTTTCTTTAGAGAACGATTAGTTTAGAATCCACATCATAGAAATTCTATTCAAAAAGAATTATGAGGCAAAGTCTGTTAAATTTCTGGTGTGTTATGGAAATGGATTCGTTATATGATTAAAACATAAATGAATAAGAAATAAAAACTTAGCATCTGTTTTTTTCTTCTTAACGTATTCTCTTTTTTTACAAAGCCTCGCCTCTCTCGACCTGGTGGAAAAATAGATTTGATAATGGCAGTCCACCCTTAAGCCAAGAGCGATTTAGATGATATACGGTAGAATGATCAAGTGAGGTAACAATTCGGTTAATTCTTTATATCTCACAAGTGTCTCAAAATGGTACAAAAAAATAATACAAAAATTGAGGGCAATTTCAATCATGTCCCTTATCATTCTACTTGCAGCGAAAGCTGAACCTCGCGGGGGGGGGGGGGCAAATAGACAACCCCAAACGTTTAAGGTGAGACAAAGGCCAAACTCACCACAACAGCAAGAATAACAGCAAGGAAAACAATAACCACCACCACGAGAACAACAAAAACAAATGCAAATTATCAGAATGATACCAAAACGTTGCAGTTAATAAAGCATAACCTGATGAGGAAGAGAGTAAGCCTCTAGCTGGTATATTTGGAAATAATTGTTTAAACGATAGTTTTACATTTGGTCAGTTCTTTTGAATGACGATGCTGGATCGTGGAGAGGAGCCAAGACTGTTGGAAAGACAATCATATCATTCAAAACGTGGGTGTATAAGTATGATAGAAAAAGGAAGAGAAAATCATGGAACCAAGCCATGACAAACAATAAAGAAGTATTAAAAAGAGCAAGACAAACTACGTCGATCATCTACAAACAAAATAGTGAAAGTCATGCGAGCTGAAAGGGTACAAGGAACTGTATCGAGAGAGAAACCAAGTACCAAGAGAACGGTTTAATAACATATTCAAATATAATGCATAATTTTTCAAACAAAGGTAATTGTTCTTGACAACTTAAAAGCTTCATTGTGGCTTGCCTATCATAGCAACAAGTAATATATGCTGACTGGATTACAAATATTGTAGTTCATTCATTAATAAGAGGTTAACGGAAAAAGTCGTCCCACGGCCTAAGGAAAGAAACATAAACAAATGTGAATATGAAAGCCCCCATCACACCGAACTAGTTCTCAATACGTTCTGTAAAATGTTGTCAAACGTGCTCAAACTGTGTGCAAACGGAGATTAATCTAGTAGCAACTGTTAACGATCTGTTTAAGAACTTCATGGACGGGCTCGGACTGGCTATAAGGGAGAGTGCTCTAGAACTTTGAATCTGTTCAAAATTATCCTCGTCCTGCAAATAGACGGAGTGACAACGTACTTAAAACGAGGAGGACGTACTACAAACGGACTGATTGTCGTACTTCGATCCTACTAGGAACGTATTACAACGTGCTGTTGTCGATAATCAATTACCAGCAGCTAAGCCCCCATCACACCAAACTAGTTCTCACTACGTGAGGGTTGCTGAAAGGGGTCATGAGCCATGATCGTTGGGGGCAGCCCGAGTCACCGAGGAGAACTCCCTCCAATTCTCCACGCTGGAAATCCTGCCCAACATAAGAATTCTCCAATACTCTGCAGTCATGGACAGACCCTGGCCAGCGTGCACTGACGTTGATTATGTTGTAATTTGCATCGGTGACAAATTGCACATAGATGCTATGCCACCCCTTCCTATTGACGTACGCATATTCGGTTGTCTTTAGTGGACTGCCGTCAAGCCATACATGAGTACAGTCGATGGCTCCGACGACCATCGGGAAGCCACTCAACTCCAAAAATTCCATTTGCTTCTCACCCGCCGGCCTCCGTGTTACTACCTGTTCTTTCAAACTAGCAAGCACCTTTGTCACACGAGAAATTATTCTACAAACAGTTGAAATTGAAACACCATGATCTTTAAGTACACTGGAATAAAAATCTGAGGTTGCGTAAAAGTTTAAAGCAACGAAAATCTGCAACATCGCATCAATAGAATGACTCCTCTGAGTCAACGGCGCAATTCTCTCCTCCAACAAGTCAATAACTCTCATCACACCCTGTCGCGTAAACCTATAATATTTGTGCATCTTTTTATCGTTTAATGTATCCAATGGATTAGTCCTATCCCTAAAAACACGCTCTCTATTAAGTGCTCTCGCGTTATTTATGTAAAGAAGGCGAGCCATGATTAAAATACCTTGCAAAACAACCGAAATCCTACATACACCGTACCGGTGTACACAAACTTATAAAAGTTTTCGCGCCAGTATTTGACCTTGAGACAGGAAGTTAAGTTTTCGAACTCATCGCAGCTCTGCGAGCACCCTTTGAGCATCCGCTAAGCTGCGATGAGTTAGCGACGGGTTAACCCGTCGCAGGCGCTTAGTGAAATCCATAAGCAACTCATCGTCCATGTGCGATGGGTTCGGTGAGGTTGCGATGGGTTCAAGCCCCTGCGCAGGGTTAGCGATGCATTGCGCGCGTTAGTGAAATCCTCCTACAAACATAGTCATCACGATTTTTTATTTTGACAAGTGCATCATGGCGTATTTTTTGCGATTAAAGGAGGCATGTCTATTTTTCACATTTTGCGTGTATTCTCTATGGGACACGACTTTTTCTCAAAACTGGATTCTACATTTCCGTCTTTCGCGAGCAATATCTCCGTTGTTTTGGCTTTTTTTTCTCTCTGAGCTTAGGGTATGTTGTAGCTGAGACAATAAGCTATCTCCAGAGTACCATTTATTTTTCGATCAGATGCCGGGATCATGCTCATATTTCATTTCATTTCAGGCGAAAATTTGAGCTTGTTTAGTAAATTAATAGTTAATCATATAACAATTCTCTTTCGAATACCTGAAGGGGGCGCTATACCACTTTTAAAACCCCAAAATCATCATCATCAATATCGTCATTATCGTATTCATTGATATTATCATTAGATCATCATCGGCACACTTTCATGATACAAAAATAGCTTACGTATCACCTAATTCGTCAAAGTGACGAATTAAAGTCTAGTTTATGATTTATAGTTCTTTGATACTCCCATACTTGAACTATGGTATCTTAGTTTGGGGTAACAAACATCATTAGATAAAGTGTTATTATTACAAAAGAAGACCATTCGTAATATTTGCAATTCCCCCTTTCTCTCCCATTCAGACTCTTTATTTTTTTGAAAATAAGATATTAAAGGTAAATGACTTATATTTTGTCCAACTAGGTCAATTTATGTATAATTATAGAAATGATATGTTGCCATCTGCTTTTCGAGAATTTTTGTTTTAATAGCTCAGTTTATAGTTACCCAACAAGACATTCGGACGATTTTCATTTACCTCTCTTGCGGACCCTCTTAGCTCACAAAAAAAATTATATATGAAGTTCCAAAGTTTTGAAATTCCTTAAGTAATAAGAAAAACAAAATGCTCCATCGATTAATACTTTTAGGGGATTTTTTTTTACAATTAATTTGTATTACAATCATATAAACCTGATTGATGTATATGTTGTTTTTTTTGTATTTGTTGTTTTTGTCGAATACAAGATCATTCTCCACTCGCTGACTCAAAGTGTAATTTGATATATTATTATTGTGCATTCTCCTGCTTGTCTCCTTTCTAATGCGCATTTCTCCTTCCTCATCTTCTTAACGCCACATGCAGCTCATCATTTTTTTCCTTCTGTACCCCCGAGCTATCACTTCTTTTTTGGCATTGTCTACTCTTTGTATTATGACCTTGTCTCGTTCTCGTCTCTGTTGGCATCCCCCCTTTCCCCCTATTTTCTAGATTCTTTCGTAGTTACGGACATGTTAAAATAATTACTCATTATTCTTAAGTATCATTTGAGGAGTTCACATTTGTACAACCATTGCTTCTTAGTGGACCCCTCTGTTTCGAATATGTATTTCTACAATTGTTTATTGTAAATGTTTATAATTGATTTGTAATGTTTTGTTGGAAACACAAATTAATTGAAATTGAAATTTAAATTGAATTGTGTTCTTTCTAGGAACTAAGGAACTGCTTCTTACCTGGAACTCCTATATCTGCAAGCATTGCAGCACCATGAGTATTATGAAGTGTGTAAATTCTGACCCACAATTTTGCCGATTGGCTCCGATGGGTCACATGGTATACTCCATTTTGCAATTCGGTCGAGTAATGGCAGAACCTTTCATATCGCAAAGCGGACTCCGATCCTTCAATAGGACGTAAGCTGATGTTGTAACAAGTCCTGTTCATCTCTGGAAGCGAAGAACCGTTAAACCAGAGCATCGGCACTTCCTCCCCCAGAACTACAACATCCCCGAAGTATCGTATACCCTTCGTCTTCGTATCAACACGTACCGTTGTGTTACCATGATAATGTTTTACTGCCGGGATGATTGTCATACTAGGGTCTCCATCCTGCCCTCTGTGTGAGCTTGCAACGTATTGCATGACTTGAATGGGTTGGTTAGCTCGAATAAGGCACATGTTTTGACTTGTACCGTTAACTGGGATATCCATGTACTCTTTACTGTCCAGGATTAGTGGCGATGGGCCTGCCCCCCGCAATCTGTCATTCAGGGGCGTACGCAGGGGGGGTGTTTTGGGGGTTCTAACCCCCCCCCCCTTTGGTATTTTAATGTATGTAAACCCCCCTAAAAAACCTAAAACCCCCCCCCCCCCCCCCCCCCTTTGGCTTTTTTTTTTTTTTTTTTTTATTTAAAAAAAAAAAAAAAAAAAAAAGAAGTTATACCCACGGCTAACCTAAATAAGGTGACCTTACCCCCCCCCCATACGTAAAAAATGTCAAATTTTGAAATTTTGAGACAAAAAAAAAAAAAAAGTGTCCCCTTACCCCCCCCCCCCCCCCCCCCCCCCCCCCCCCCCCCCCCACTGAGCGACTTTTCGGCCGGCGCGATTTTCAAATTTTCGGGAGCAAAATATTTTAAAACCCCCCCCCCTTGAAAAAATCCTGCGTACGCCCCTGCTGTCATTGATATGTTAGTGCTTGCGTTAATCGCCAATATGCGCAAGATCCAACCGTTGGGTGTGTGCTGGAATGGTGGTACAATATAATCAATACCCCATGCCGAGATGGGTAGCAATTACTCCAAAATGACACCATATTCTTTATCCAGATTCTCTCGTGGAATATAAACATTCCATGCTCCCACTACAACAGAGATCGGTTTATCAGATCGAATGTAAGTTCCAGTCATTTCTGTTCCATTTTCGACATTCGTCAGAATCCCTGATTTACCAGCCCCTAACTTTATAGGCCCCGAGACTCTAGCATTTTCAAAAGTGCAATTATCTGTACAATCAATAGTTATTGTTGTATTATCAAATATAGCTGCTATAGCTACTTGTGCACTGCGATTTATGGGTGTATAACAATCAACCAAGTATTCAGTTCCTAACACGTCGTTCGGTAGGGCTAAGAACCCTGAAGTCAAGCCTGCACTACTGAACATCATGCCATGGACATTAATGTCAGCAGTGGAGAAGATTTTAACAGTTTCACATTTTGGACGACGTGTCACATTAAAGGATTGACCTGAAATATTCAAAAGCTGTCCCTCAACGTCCAGACAGGGTATGCTGATGCATGTCTCCGTTGTCTTAGGCGTAATGTTGATTATAGTTGCGAAGTATCTGGTGTACTCTATGAAGCGAAATGTATACTCCTGGGTCCAGGAAGCTCTTTTAGACATGGATTCTTTTTCAGTAGACGAAAGGGGGAAGAAAAGAAACGAAGAAAAATGTCTAGTTAACAAAAGTAAACTAAATAGTTTTACAAGGACTTTGGTTTAATATATAGTATAGAGATATCGACTGCTTTGAGAGGCCAGTGTCTCAGATTATTCGGGAACTAGCACATCTTGCCATGACCCCTAATAGCAGGATCTGCGCGCGTTCCCTTGAGCATATAAAACGGCCAGACCCCGAATATTAAAGCAGTCGATGTGTCTTTTATAGGCCGAATTGAAACAAAAATCTACCTACAATTCTTACCCTATCCTTATATTGAGTAAAGATTGGTTAAAACATCACGAATAATCTGAGACACTGTCCGTTAATCTCAACTTGAAAAATGACTGAAAGTTTCAATCATTTGGGAATCGCAGACAAAAAGTACTGAATGGTGTCCGCGCTCGCACAAAGACAATTTTAACACGTAAACCAATGGGTATCGCAGCAAAGTTTGACTATTTTCATGGTAACCGGAATTTTGAGGGATCTCACTCTTGGACTATTAACCGGTTTTGGCATTTTTCGTTTCCTTACGGGAATGGCTAAAATTACGACTCCAATTTCGACCAATCAAATGCCTTGATTTCTTAAGTGAGGTTATGAAATGTGTTATATACCTCGGTACAGTATGTTGAAATAAATCAAGTCATCTGATTGGTCGAAATTGGAGTCGTGACTTTAACCATGCCCGTAAATAAACGAACAATTGCCCGTTACCCGGGTGAAGGGCGATAGTTAATGAGAAAGATGCCCGTTACCCGGATGAAGGGCAATAGTTAATGCAAAAGATGCCTGTTGCCCCGGGTAGCTGGTCGCTCAAATAAATTTTGCTGAGATCCCCATTGGTTACGTGTAAAAAAATTCTGTGTGCGGCGAGCGCGGATTCCACATACAGTGAAGTGTGAGAGCGATTCCCGAATTACATTCAGGCAACTTTCCAGTGAACATTTTAACCGGTTTTAACCAGTCTTTACTCAAGAAAAGGATAAGGTTATAATTCTTTTTAGATTTTTGTGTGAATTTGGTATATAAAAGCTATTTGGACTGCTTTAATATTCCGAGCATAGCTGTTTCTATACTGGCTCTCGGGGACGTTACATCCTGCTAGGACCCCTCGGCGCGCCGCCGCGGAGCCTATATAGAAACAGCGATACCTCTCATAGCAGTCAATATATCTATATTATCAAACACTTTGGGTTTCAGGTTAGTATTATGGTGATGGGCCCGGGCTGGCGGTATGAAAATCACCGTGTTAAGCATGTGTAGCGACATGTAAGTATGCCTTCATTTCATGCGCTATACAAACACGTTTAATGGATATTATTGTTATTATTTTTAATTCAAGAAAGATGATAGACCTAAGTGCAATCATTAAACGTAACAATTTGATTATCTAATATACTTACGAGATCTACAGAGAGGAATACCGAAGTAGCATAGAACCTGTAAAGAGATAGAAGAATAGATTTTAAAAAAACATCGGACTTTAGTTTCGATGAGAGTAACTTTTAATATAACTCCTAAAGCTCAATTGAAAAGTGCATTATGTAAGGGTGGGTGCAGCAACAATGTAAGGTTATTAAATAAAAATGCAGTTTTATTCAAACTTACATTATTGTTTCGTTAGATATTTCACTTACCTTATAACATTAATAGAAAAGACTGATATATATACAGAAATAAAGCATTTTAATATCACTCTCAACATGAGTCAACCCGTCTTTGAAGGCAGGCTTTACTACTTCAGCCAGAAGGGATTAGACCACCCAGCGAGCCAGCGAGGTCACTGTGACAGGTGGCTATCTCATTAACTCAGCTCTACTTTAACATAAGAAAAAGAGGATCATGCCCCCCCCCCTATCCAGAGCGTAGCACTGACAAGAGTTGAATAGCTCAGTGCCTAACGGGGTGCCCTTTGGGACACCATATAACATTTACACTCCTAAAGTAAAGTGTGTAATTTTGTTTAGCTCATCGGGGAACTCTGTCAATCCACGACAGTCAACTAATTCTTAACGTTAGCACTCAATAAACATATGTTAAAATGTGAAGAGTTCATGTCCGTGAAGGATAAATTCATTCGGGTCATTAACCCGGGCAACTTTCCATTCGACATGTTTTTAGGGAAAAGCCAAATGCCAGATGTTCGTAGTAAGTTTCTTATAACAGTTACAGGAAATACGTAAATGATCTTGCCAGCATGTTACATTAAAAAAAAAAAAAAAAAGCTTTTCTCTTGAACTCAAACCCGGAAGAGCTCCCAATAATTTCTTCAAAACAGCAACCAACCGTATATCCGCATGTTTAGTCAAAACAAATTATTTAAAAATAACATTTTATTTCATGAGTGACCATACAGGTTCATTCAGATATGTCGAGGCAAAACCTAAGCGGTTTGTAACACAGAGCTCAGTACATACGCGCAAGTCCTTCCTTTGTCGCGCGCATTCGCCATTTATATACACTTTAAAAAAAAACAATAACAAAAACGCGGCTATTTGTTGGGTGGTAGTTTACCTCGCCGTATTTAAACGAGCCTTAACCGTACTGAAATCATAATATTTCAACTGTTTTAATTGACTTTTTGTTCTATTTACTATTGTTTTTCAATTTGAGCCAAATTTGGTTTGCAAAATGAAAGCGATTCTGTCAAGGAAATACCTAGTAACCCATGATCGAACTTCCGCCAAGCTTCGTTTCACGTTTAAGTAGAATTACAAGGTCTTACCGGCAGATTGAATAAGATATACCGCTCTGAGATTGATATTTTTCTATTTTATATCCGCGTTTGTAAAGGAAATACCTAGTAATCTATCATCGTATTTCAGGCAATCTTCGTTTTTATATTTTTTAAGAAGAATTTGAAGTCTTACAAGCAGATAGAATTACATGTACCGGTCCGAGATTGATGTTTTTTAGGTGATACGTACGTAGACGTATCACCTTTTGATTTCGTCAAGATTTTTATTATTAGGTGATACGTACGTAGACGTATCACCTTTTGATTTCGTCAAGATTTTTATTATTTATTTATTTATCAGGTGGGCTGTATAACGTACAGACCACCTTATAATTTCGTTAGAATTGCCTTTATCAGGTGGGCTGTATAACGTACAGACCACCTTATAATTTCGTTAGAATTGCCTTTATTATATATTTTTCTTATTTCTAACCACTTTTTTGTGAACAAGATAACTTGGAAATGGCTCAATCAAATGCCTAGAAATTTGGCACACATATGTATAGACATATGTACAAAGCACAATAACGTTTTCAACATTGACCTTCACTGATGACGTCATCTAGGCGCCATTTTGTAAAATTTTACGAAAATCAACTCATGATCATATCTTCATAACCAAAAGGTATTTCTCGTTCATATTTATCATGATCAAGGTCAATATCCGTCCGGTCAATAAAAGGTCAAATAACGCGCGCCTGCGCGTACGTCCGCGCGTCAATGCGCGCGCAAAATTTTGAAATGCTCAAAATCGTCTGAAAATCATTTTGCATACGTTTTAGGCCATTCTAAGCATTTTATAAAAAATCGCGCGTACGAGCATGCGCGCGCGTTTTCGCGCGTAAAACTTTTGCACAACATTGAATTGCTTTTTTTTTTCTTTCATAATATACCACATATATTTACAAACAAATTGATACCACGTTTGTCTCTTTATGACTATTAATAACGGATTGATCGACCGTTTAACAAAAATTTCCGTGCGCGCGAGCTCTTGTAATACATAGCAAATATGGGCAAAAACATGCCTATACAAAATCCATTGTAGCTCTTTAGGATGCAAGGTGACCCCAATTTGTTTTCATATTTTAATAGAGTATGATTCGGAGATATTGTTTCATGTCTCATTCGACCCTCAATTAACTCATGACGTCATCACAATGGCCTCCGAACTCAAAATTCCAATTTGCATATTATGACGTCAGCATATTTATGGAAAATTGATTGTATCTCTGTAAATATTGATTGATTTTCTTCCAAATTTTGATATGTTCTAGCTGAGACAATTCTCTACAAAGGCAATTGCTATTATTTTTCATTTTGACAAAGGCATGGCGTATTTTTGCGATTAAAGGAGGCATGTACATTTTTTACATTTTGCGTGTATTCTCTATGGGATATGACTTTTTCTCAAAACTCTATTCTACATTCCCGTCTTTCGCGAGCAATATCTACGTCGTTTTAGCTTCGTTTACGCTGAACTTCGAGTATGTTGTAGATGAGACAAAAAGCTATCTCAAATGTACCCTTTATTTTGTCTCAATTTTTTGTTGGATCAGCCCACCTATACTTGTTCCAAACAAGTATTACAAATCTAGTTTATTATATATTTTTCTTATTTCTAACCACTTTTTTGTGAACAAGATAACTTGGAAATGGCTCAATCAAATGCCTAGAAATTTGGCACACATATGTATAGACATATGTACAAAGCACAATAACGTTTTCAACATTGACCTTCACTGATGACGTCATCTAGGCGCCATTTTGTAAAATTTTACGAAAATCAACTCATGATCATATCTTCATAACCAAAAGGTATTTCTCGTTCATATTTATCATGATCAAGGTCAATATCCGTCCGGTCAATAAAAGGTCAAAAAACGCGCGCGTGCGCGTACGTCCGCGCGTCAATGCGCGCGCAAAATTTTGAAATGCTCAAAATCGTCTGAAAATCATTTTGCATACGTTTTAGGCCATTCTAAGCATTTTATAAAAAATCGCGCGTACGAGCATGCGCGCGCGTTTTCGCGCGTAAAACTTTTGCACAACATTGAATTGCCTTTTTTTTTTCTTTCATAATATACCACATATATTTACAAACATATTGATACCATGTTTGTCTCTTTATGACTATTAATAACGGAATGATCGACCGTTTAACATAAATCTCCATGCGCGCGAGCTCTTGTAATACATAGCATATATGGGCAAAAACACGCCTATACAAAATCCATTGTAGCTCTTTAGGATGCAAGGTGACCCCAATTTGTTTTCATATTTTAAAAGAGTATGATTCGGAAATATTGTTTCATGTCTCATTTGACCCTCAATTAACTCATGACGTCATCATAATGGCCTCCGAACTCAAAATTCCAATTTGCATATTATGACGTCAGCATATTTATGGAAAATTGATTGTATCTCTGTAATTATTGATCAATTTTCTTCCAAATTTTAATATGTTCTAGCTGAGACAAATTTCTACAAATGCAGTCAGTACTATTCTTCATTTTGACAAAGGTATCATGGCGTATTTTTGCGATTAAAGGAGGCATGTCAATTTTTCACATTTTGCGTGTATTCTCTATGGGACATGACTTTTTCTCAAAACTCGATTCTACATTCCCGTCTTTCGCGGGCAACATCTACGTCATTTTAGCTTCATTTACGCTGAACTTCGAGTATGATGTAGCTGAGACAATTAGCTATCTCAAATGTGCCCTTCATTTTGTCAAAAATGTTAGCTGGACCAGCCCACCTATACTTGTACCAAACAAGTATTACAAATCTAGTTATTATTTATTATTATTCTTCCTCGAATTTGTTCGCAGGATATCTCAAGACTGAATAAAGCCATTATCATGAAACTTGCCATGATGATAGATCTTAGTCTAACTTAGAACTGCGTGACTTTTTAGAGAGTCAAAATTATCGTGACGTCATCCAGGCGCCATTTTGTGAAAATCAACTAATGATCATATCTTCATAACGGAAAAGTATTTCTCATTCATAATTATCACGATTAAGATAAATATCCGTCCAGTCAAGTTGAGGTCAATAAAAGTGCGCAAATGCGCGCGTGCGCGTTCGTCCGCGCGTTTACGCGCGCGCAAAAATTTAAAAGGCTCCAAATCATCCCAAATTTTTTTTGCATACGTTTCAGACCATATGGAGCATTTGATAAAAAAAATTACGCACACGCCAATACGCGCGCGTTTTCGCGCGTACTGGCATTTTGCAACATAGAATCGCCGATTTTTTTCTGTCATCATATTCGGTACATTTTTCCAAGCATTTTGATAATTTGTTCACCTTTTATTAACGCAATGAGCGTCCGTCAAAGTTGACAGCACGCGCGGATTTGCGTTATCTTTATCCACAATACATGGACAAAAACATGCCTATATAAAATTCATTGTAACTCTTTAGAATAGATAGAAACCATAATATTTTTTCATATTTGGATAGATTATGAGTCGGAGATATGATTTCATGTCTCATTTTATCCTCAATTAACTCATGACGTCATCATAATGGCCTCCAAACTCAAAATTTCAATTTGCATATTATGACGTCAGCATATTTTTGGAAAATTGATTGTATCTCTGTAAATATGGATCAATTTTCTTTTTAATATTGATATGTTCTAGCTGAGACAATTTTCTACAAATGTAGTACTCACAATTTTTATTTTTGACAAAAGTATCATGGTGTATTTTTGCGATTAAAGGAGTCATGTCAATTTTTCGCATTTTGCGTGTATTCTCTATGGGACATGACTTTTTCTCAAAACTGGATTCTACACTCCTGTCTTTCGCGAGCAAAATCTCCGTTGTTTTAGCTTTGTTTTCGCTGAGCTTTGGATATGTTGTAGCTGAGACAATGAGCTATCAAAAGTGTGTCCTTTATTTTTCGATTAGATGCCAGAATTATGCTCATATTTCACATGCAAAGTAGGATTTCTGAATTCCATTTCCCGTTTACGTGTAATCGCTATGGGAGATGTTTTCGTATATCGGTAACGCACTTGACTTCCAACCTCGAGATCCCTGGTTCGAGTCCGGGTGTCTCCAACACTTTTTTTTCTCACTTTTTTTTCCTTTTGACCTTCACTGTATCATCTCCTTTGATTATTTAAACACGTAGATTCGCAAATAATGTCATAAAAACCATTTTTACTTTATTATTACCCTATTTTTACTTAATCCATTACTTTTTGCGTGTAATCCCTATGGGAGATGACTTTTTCTAAAATCTGGAGTCTACATTCCTGTCTTTTGCGAGCAATATCGCCGTTATTTCGGCTTGGATTTTGTTGATTTTTGAGTATGTTGTAGCTGAGACTATATGCTATCTAAATCAACCCTCATTTTTTCAATAAGATGTCATGATCGCGCTCATGATCATGATCATCATTATCATAATGATGATAATCATTTATCAGTTACATTTTCATTTCTTTGAATAAGATAAAAAAAATCGTCAAAAGGTGTTCTTCATGATGTAAATTAGAGTCAAATGTGTAACTGGCTACTGCACAGGGTCAAAGGTCATATATTGTTTCAGTCTATCTTCCCTAGATCCATGATGATCAAGGAGACACAATTTAATCTTGACATATGACTAGATCATAATGGGAGAAGCATATGAATTGGAGAAGCATTTTACAAAATAATATATCGTGTAATGCATTATTCGTTATGTAGACCATTATCATACGTATCACCTAATTCGTCTAAGTGACGAATTAAAGTCTAGTTTTTTTTATTATTATTCTTCCTCGAATTTGTTCGCAGGATATCTCAAGACTGAATGAAGCCATTGTTATGAATATTTCAATGATGATAGATCTTAGTCTAACTTAGAACTGCGTGACTTTTCAAAGACTCAACGTCATCGTGACGTCATCCAGGCGCCATTTTGTAAAAATCAACTTATGATCATATCTTCATAACGGAAAGTAATTTTACATTCATATTTATCAAGATTAAGATCAATATCCGTCGGGTCAATTTGAGGTCAATAAATGCGCGCAAAAATGCGCGTACGCGTAGGCGCGCGCGTTAATGCGCGCGTAAAATTTTAAATTGCTCAAAATCGTCTTAAATTTTTTTTGCATACGTTTCAGGCCATTATAAGCATTTCATAAAAAATCACGCAAAACACGCATTTTTGCACGTTTTCGTTCGTCACGGCCGAACGAAAAATAATTTCTCCGCAAAAGCTTTTGACCGAATATTCCTCATATTTTTCCGGAAAATTTGATACCATGTTTAGCTCTTTATCACTATTAAAAACGGAATGAGCGTCCGTTCAAGATAACCGTCCGTACGCGCGATTTTTGTAATACATTGCATATATGGGCAAAAACATGCCTATGAAAAGTCCATTGGGATGAATAGGGATTGCCAATTTTTTTTTCATATTTAGATAGAGTATGAGTCGGAGGTATGATTTCATATCTCATTTGGCCATTAAGTACATCTTTACGTCATCATAATGGCCTTGGAAGTCAAAAATACAAAATTGCATATTATGACGTCATTGTATTTATGGAAAATGTAGTGTATTTCTCTCAATATTCATCGATTCTCTTTGAAAAGTCGATATGTTGTAGATAAGGCAATTCTCTACAAGATCACTATTCACTAAGTTTCATTTTAATGAGGTCATCATAGTACAAAATTCAGTTAAAGGCCACATGTCAGAATTTTCGTCATTTGCGTGTTATGTCTATGGAAGGTGAATTTCGTTCACATCATGAATCTACATGGCATTCATCTATGAGCACTATCTATCTTATGTGTGCTCTGTTTTCTCCCAAGTTGGGGTATGTTATAGCTGAGACCATGGGCTATGAAAAAGGGTGACTTTGTTTTTTAATCAGATGTTGGGATCATGTTAAAATTTTCGATCGAAAGTTGAAATTGCAAATTTTGAAGGAATCATTAGGTGATACGTAACGAAGTCAACGTATCACCTTTTGATTTCGTCAAGATTTTCTTTTTAGGTGATACGTAACGAAGTCAACGTATCACCTTTTGATTTCGTCAAGATTTTCTTTTTTAGGTGATACGTAACGAAGTCTACGTATCACCTATTGATTTCGTCAAGATTTTCTTTATTATTATTATTATTATTATTTCTTTTTATTCTTCCTCGAATTTGTTCGCAGGATATCTCAAGACTGAATGAAGCCATTATCATGAAACTTTCAATGATGATAGATCTTAGTCTAACTTAGAACTGTGTGACTTTCCAGAGAGTCAAGGTCATCGTGACGTCATCCAGGCGCCATTTTGTAAAAATCAACTTATGATCATATCTTCATAACGGAAAAGTATTTCTCATTCATATTCATCATGATTAAGATCAATATCCGTCCGGTCAATTTCAGGTCAATAAACGTGCGCAAATGCGCGCGTGCGCGTTCGTCCGCGCGTTTGCGCGCGCGCAAAAAATTAAAAAGCTCTAAATCATCCCAAATTTTTTTTGCATACGTTTCAGGCCATATAAAGCATTTGACAAAAAATCGCGCTCACGCGCATGCGCGCGCGTTTTTTGCGCGTACTAGCATTTTACAACATAGAATCGCCGAATTTTCTCTATCATCATATTTGGCACATATTTCCAAGCATTTTGATAACTTGTTCATCTTTTAATAACGCAATGAGCGTCCGTCAAAGTTGACAGCGCGCGCGGACCTGCGTTATCTTTATCCACAATACATGAGCAAAAACATGCCTATACAAAGTTCTTTGTAACTCTTCAGAATAGATAAGAACTCCCAATATTTTTTCATATTTAGATAGATTATGAGTCGGAAATATAATTTCATGTCTCATTTGACCCTCAATTAACTTATGACGTCATCATAAGTTATGTAAAGCAAAGAAAGAAAAGAAAAGTTGATGGTAAGATGGTAAGAGGATAGACAGAGGGTATAGTAACACTATCCTAAGGTATCGATATCAATATTCAAGCATTACACATTATACAAATTACAAATGATAGAGGCGAAGTTATTATGCGAATACTTATATGACAAATTGTACACATTTATATTTTCCTCTAGGTAATAGCTACTACAAGAAAAAGGTTATGTTTTATCCAAACTGTAAAAAAAGGGGAATTATTAGAAGAAGTAAAAGTAGAAGAAGAAAGAGGGAAAAGAGAATTGAGAAAAAAGGAGATGGGTGAGATGCCTTGCTGCCTTCCTCTTTATCTCTTGTTCTTTCTCGATCTGCCTCTCTATTTCTGTATAGTCTCCCCCTTTCTCTCTGCATCATCCCAGTGTCTCATTTATTAGTGTATTACATGTATACAAATCAAATCAAAGGAAATTTGAGGCAATTTCAATCGTTTAGCCATTCACTGCCATGCATAATAACAATCATTTCTAGAATTAACATCTTATAGATGTTGGTTTATGGATGGGTAAAATATGAATATCTTACTCATATTTTATATTGAATCAGGACTAAATAAATCACTGTGTTCATGTTTAATTGATAAAAAAAGGGCTTAAAAACTTTATTTGCATGTTATCTCAAGACTTGACAGATGGCACACGGAAGCATTCACATCCTTAGTGCGTTAAAACGTTATTCAAACGGTAGATCTTTCTTTCCAATACGGAACGGTCAATAAGCAGCATGCAACTTAGTTAAGATATAGTCATAATGAGCTCTATTGACGTCATTGTTGCGTATTTAGTGCGTCGAAATATCACTTCAATGATTGGTATAAGTATATCTCTGCAATGTTTAGTAATAGCAGGGCACTCTCCCTGGTAATAGTTAACAGTTATCATATATAACGATCCTCAATCGAAAACATGAAGGGGGCGCTGTGCCACTTTCAATCATGGTCATCATTTTAATATCGTCATTATCGTATTCATGAACATAATCGTTTTTTGATTATCGGCAACACTTTCATGACCAGTATTCAAAAGAGCTTATTTATGCTAGAAATATGGAAGGCATTGTTCTCAATTGCATCTCTCTCTCTCCTCTCTCTTGCTGTGTTTCCCTTCTCCCCTCATGTTCTGCCCCTCTCCTTTACTTGGTCTGTCTCTGCATCTCTCTCTCACTCTCTATCTCTCTTTCCCTCTCTACACTTTTATCCTCTCCCTCTCTCTCTCTCTCTCTCTCTCTTTCTCTTGCCTTGCCTTCTTCTTATTATAATTATTGCTCTGTCTCCCTCTGTTCTACACAGTTGAAACTTGACTCATGGATATACCATAATGGAAGTAGTATTTAACTAGACTTTAATTCGTCACTTTGACGAATTAGGTGATACGTGCTATTTTGTTATCATGAAAGTGTGCCGATGATGATCTAATGATAATGAACATAAATACGATAAAGACCATCATTAAGAGTGGTATAGCGCCCCCTTCAGGTATTCGATAGAGATTTGTAGAATCAGGATTTCAGAAAAAGTCGCCTAACACGCTAAGAAAATTCTGACATGTCGCCTTTAATTAAAATTTTCACTATGATAATGTCATCAAAATGATAAATGATGTACGTCATTCTTATACATAATTTGCTTGACCGGAAGTATATTGATCTTATTCATGATAAACATGAATGAAAAATTACTTTCCGTTATGAAGATATGATCATAAGTTGATTTTTACAAAATGGCGCCTGGATGACGTCACGATAATTTTGAGTCTTTGAAAAGTCATGCAGTTCTAAGTTAGACTAAGATCTATCATCATTGAAAGTTTCATGACAATGGCTTTTGTCATTCTTGAGATATCCTGCGAACAAAATTGAGGAAGAATAATAATAATTTCTTCTATACAGACACAAAATAAATACTAGACTTTAATTCGTCACTTAGACGAATTAGGTGATACGTATGATAATGGTTTACTTAACGAATAATGCATTACACGATATATTATTTTGTAAAATGCTTCTCCCATTTATATGCTTCTCCCATTATGATCTATTCATATGTCAAGATTAAATTGTGTCTCCTTGATCATCATGGATCTAGGGAAGATAGATTGAAACAATATATGACCTTTGACCCTGTGCAGTAACTAGTTACACATTTGACTCTAATTTACATCATGAAGAACACCTTTTGACGATTTTATCTTATTCAAAGAAATGAAAATGTAATTGATAAATGATTATCATCATTATGATAATGATGATCATGATGATAATGATCATGATCATGAGCGCGATCATGACATCTTATTGAAAAAATGAGGGTTGATTTAGATAGCATATAGTCTCAGCTACAACATACTCAAAAATCAACAAAATCCAAGCCGAAATAACGGCGATATTGCTCGCAAAAGACAGGAATGTAGACTCCAGATTTTAGAAAAAGTCATCTCCCATAGGGATTACACGCAAAAAGAAATGGATTAAGTGAAAATAGGGTAATAATAAAGTAAAAAGGGTTATTTTTCACATTATTTGCGATTCTACGTGTTTAAATAATCAAAGGAGATGGTACAGTGAAAGTCAAAAGGAAAAAAAAGGGAAGCAAAAAGTTGTTGGAGACACCCGGACTCGAACCAGGGATCTCGAGGTTGGAAGTCAAGTGCGTTACCGATATACCAAAACATCTCCCATAGCGATTACACGTAAACGGGAAATGGAATTCAGAAATCCTACTTTGCAAGTGAAATATGAGCATGATCCCGGCATCTAATTGAAAAATAAAGGGCACACTTTTGATAGCTCATTGTCTCAGCTACAACATATCCGAAGCTCAGCGAAAACAAAGATAAAACAACGGAGATTTTGCTCGCGAAAGACAGGAGTGTAGAATCCAGTTTTGAGAAAAAGTCATGTCCCATAGAGAATACACGCAAAATGCGAAAAATTGACATGCCTCCTTTAATCGCAAAAATACACCATGATACTTTTGTCAAAAATAAAAATTGTGAATACTACATTTGTAGAAAATTGTCTCAGCTAGAACATATCAAAATTAAAAAGAAAATTGATCAATATTTACAGAGATACAATCAATTTTCCAAAAATATGCTGACGTCATAATATGCAAATTAAAATTTTGAGTTTGGAGGCCATTATGATGACGTCATGAGTTAATTGAGGATAAAATGAGACATGAAATCATATTTCCGACTCATAATCTATCTAAATATGAAAAAATATTAGGAGTTTCTATCTATTCTAAAGAGTTACAATGAATTTTATATAGGCATGTTTTTGCCCATGTATTGTGGATAAAGATAACGCAAATCTGCGCGTGCTGTCAACTTTGACGGACGCTCATTGCGTTAATAAAAGGTGAACAAATTATCAAAATGCTTGGAAAAATGTACCAAATATGATGACAGAAAAAAATTGGCGATTCTATGTTGCAAAATGCCAGTACGCGCGAAAACGCGCGCGCATGCGCGTGTGCGTAATTTTTTTATCAAATGCTCCATATGGCCTTAAACGTATGCAAAAAAATTTGGGATGATTTAGAGCTTTTTAATTTTTTGCGCGCGCGTAAACGCGCGGACGAGCGCGCACGCGCGCATTTGCGCACGTTTATTGACCTGAAACTAACCGGAAGGATATTGATCTTAATCGTGATAATTATGAATGAGAAATACTTTTCCGTTATAAAGATATGATCATAAGTTGATTTTCACAAAATGGCGCCTGGATGACGTCACGATAATTTTGAGTTTTTGAAAAGTCACGCAGTTCTAAGTTAGGCTAAGATCTATAATCATGGCAAGTTTCATGATAATGGCTTTATCCATTCTTGAGATATCCTGCGAACAAAATTGAGGAAGAATAATAATAAATGCTTCTATACAGACACAAAATAAATACTAGACTTTAATTCGTCACTTTGACGAATTAGGTGATACGTATGCTAATGGTTTACATAATAAAGAATGCATTATACGATATCATATTATTTTATGAAATGCTTCATCCATTAAGATCTATCCATATGTCAAGTTTAAATTGTGTCCCCTTGATCATTATAGATGTAGGGAAGATAGATTGAAAAAATATGACCATTGACCCTGCGCAGTAACCAGTTACACCTTTGATTCTAATTTATATCACGAAGAACACATTTTGACGATTTTATCTTATTCAAAGAAATGAAAATGTAATTGATAAATGATTATCATCATTATGATATTGATGATCATGATAATCATGATGAAGATCATGATCATGAGCGGGATCCTGACATCTTATTGAAAAAATGAGGGATGATTTAGATAGCACATAGCACAAAATCCAAGCAGAAATAACAGCGATATTGCTCGCAAAAGACAGGAATGTAGAATCCAGATTTGAGAAAAAATTATCTCCCACAGGGATTACACGCAAAAAGTAATGGATTAAGTGAAAAAAGGGAAACACTAAAGTAAATAGGGTTGTTTATTACATTATTTGCGATTCTACGTGTTTAAATAATCAAAGGAGATGGTACAGTGAAAGGTCAAAAGGAAAAAAAAAGGTGGAGAAAAAATTGTTGGAGACACCCGGACTCGAACCCGGGATCTCAAGGTCGGAAGTCAAGTGCGTTACCGATATACCAAAACATTTCTCATAGCGATTACACGTAAACGAAAATGGAATTCTAAAATCCCACTTTGCAAGTAAAATATGAGCATGATCCCGGCATATGATCGAAAAATGAAGTCACATTGGAGATAGCTCATTGTCTCAGCTACAACATATCCGAAGCTCACGGAAAACAAAGTTAAAAAAACGGAGATGTTGCTCGCGAAAGACGGAAATGTAGAATGCAGTTTTGAGAAATAGTCATGTCCCATAGACAATACACGCAAAATTTGAAAAATTGACATGCCTCCTTTAATTGCAAAAATACGCCATGATACCTTTGTCAAACTGGACAATTATGTACACTGCATTTGTAGAAAATTGTCTCAGCTAGAACATATCAAAATTTGAAAGAAAAAAAAGCAATATTTACAGAGATAAAATCAATTTTCCAAAAATATGCATCCGTCATAATATGCAAATTTAAATTTCTAGTTCGGAGGCCATTATGATGACATTATGAGTTAATTGAGAGTCAAATGAGACATGAAATCATATTTCCATTTCATAATCTATCCACATATGAAAGAATATTGGGAGTTTCTATCTATTCTGAAGAGTTACAATGAATTTTGTATAGGCATTTTTTTGCCCATGTATTGTGGATAAAGATCACGCAAATCCGCGCGTGCTGTCAACTTTGACGGACGCTCATTGCGTTATTAAAAGGTGAACAAATTATCAAAATGCTTGGAAAAATGTACAAAATACGATGACGGAGAAAATATTGGGATTCTATGTTGCAAAATGCTAGTACGCGCAAAAAACGCGCGCGCATGCGCGTGAGCGAGATTTTTTGTCAAATGCTCTATATGGCCTTAAACGTATGCAAAAAAATTTTGGGATGATTTAGAGCATTTTAAATTTTTAAGCGCGCGTAAACGCGCGCACCTACGCGTACGCGCATTTTTACGCGCATATATTGTCCTCAAATTGACCGGGCGGATATTGACTTTGATCAAGACAAATATGAATGAGAAATGGCTTTCCGTTATGAAGATATGATCATAAGTTGATTTTAACAAAATGGCGTCTAGATGACGTCACGATAATTTTGAGTCTTTGAAAAGTCACGCAGTTCTAAGTTAGACTAAGATCTATCATCATTGAAAGTTTCATGGCAATGGCTTTATTCAGTCTTGAGATATCCTGCGAACAAAATCGAGGAAGAATAATAATAAATAATAACTAGACTTTAATTCGTCACTTTGACGAATTAGGTGATACGTATGCTAATGGTTTACATAATAAAGAATGCATTACACGATATCATATTATTTTATGAAATGCTTCATCCATTAAGATCTATCCATATGTCAAGTTTAAATTGTGTCCCCTTGATCATTATGGATCTAGGGAAGATAGATTGAAAAAATATGACCATTGACCCTGCGCAGTAACCAGTTACACCTTTGATTCTAATTTATATCATGAAGAACACATTTTGACGATTTTATCTTATTCAAAGAAATGAAAATGTAATTGATAAATGATTATCATCATTATGATAATGATGATCATGATAATCATGATGAAGATCATGATCATGAGCGGGATCCTGACATCTTATTGAAAAAATGAGGGGTGATTTAGATAGCACATAGCACAAAATCCAAGCAGAAATAACAGCGATAATGCTCGCAAAAGACAGGAATGTAGAATCCAGATTTGAGAAAAAATTATCTCCCACAGGGATTACACGCAAAAAGTAATGGATTAAGTGCAAATAGGGAAACACTAAAGTAAATAGGGTTGTTTATTACATTATTTGCGATTCTACGTGTTTAAATAATCAAAGGAGATGGTACAGTGAAAGGTCAAAAGGAAAAAAAAAGTGGAGAAAAAATTGTTGGAGACACCCGGACTCGAACCCGGGATCTCAAGGTCGGAAGTCAAGTGCGTTACCTATATACCAAAACATTTCTCATAGCGATTACACGTAAACGAAAATGGAATTCTAAAATCCCACTTTGCAAGTAAAATATGAGCATGATCCCGGCATATGATCGAAAAATGAAGTCACATTGGAGATAGCTCATTGTCTCAGCTACAACATATCCGAAGCTCACGGAAAACAAAGTTATAAAAACGGAGATGTTGCTCGCGAAAGACGGAAATGAAGAATGCAGTTTTGAGAAATAGTCATGTCCCGTAGAGAATACACGCAAAATGCGAAAAATTGACATGCCTCCTTTAATCGTAAAAATACACCATGATACTTTTGTCAAAAATAAAAATTGTGAATACTACATTTGTAGAAAATTGTCTCAGCTAGAACATATCAAAATTTAAAAAAAATTGATCCATATTTACAGAGATACAATCAATTTTCCAAAAATATGCTGACGTCATAATATGCAAATTAAAATTTTGAGTTCGGAGGCCATTATGATGACATTATGAGTTAATTGAGAGTCAAATAAGACATGAAATCATATTTCCATTTCATAATCTATCCAAATATGAAAAAATATTAGGAGTTTCTATCTATTCTAAAGAGTTACAATGAATTTTATATAGGCATGTTTTTGCCCATGTATTGTGGATAAAGATAACGCAAATCCGCGCGTGCTGTCAACTTTGACGGACGCTCATTGCGTTAATAAAAGGTGAACAAATTATCAAAATGCTTGAAAAAATGTACCGAATATGATGACAGAAAAAAATCGGCGATTCTATGTTGCAAAATGCCAGTACGCGCGAAAACGCGCGCGCATGCGCGTGTGCGTAATTTTTTTATCAAATGCTCCATATGGCCTGAAACGTATGCAAAAAAAATTTGGGATGATTTGGAGCATTTTAAATTTTTGCGCGCGCGTAAACGCGCGGACGAACGCGCACGCGCGCATTTGCGCACTTTTATTGACTTCAACTTGACCGGACGGATATTTATCTTAATCGTAATAATTATGAATGAAAAATATTTTTCCGTTATTAAGATATGATCATTAGTTGATTTTCACAAAATGGCGCCTAGATGACGTCACGATGATGTTGAGTCCATGAAAAGTCACGCAGTTCTAAGTTCGACTACGATCTATCATCATGACAAGTTTCATGATAATGGCTTTAGCCATTCTTGAGATATCCTGCGAACAAAATTGAGGAAGAATAATAATAATTTCTTCTATACAGACACAAAATAAATACTAGACTTTAATTCGTCACTTTGACGAATTAGGTGATACGTATGCTAATGGTTTACATAATAAAGAATGCATTACACGATATCATATTATTTTATGAAATGCTTCATCAATTAAGATCTATCCATATGTCAAGTTTAAATTGTGTCCCCTTGATTATTATGGATCTAGGGAAGATAGATTGAAAAAATATGACCATTGACCCTGCGCAGTAACCAGTTACACCTTTGACTCTAATTTACATCATGAAGAACACATTTTGACGATTTTATCTTATCAAAGAAATGAAAATGTAATTGATAAATGATTATCATCATTATGATAATGATGATCATGATGATCATGATGAAGATCATGATCATGAGCGGGATCCTGACATCTTATTGAAAAAATGAGGGGTGATTTAGATAACAAATAGTCTTAGCTACAGCATACTCAAAAATCAACAAAATCCAAACAGAAATAAAGGCGATATTGCTCGCAAAAGGCAGGAATGTAGAATCCAGATTTGAGAAAAAATTATCTCCCTCAGGGATTACACGCAAAAAGTAATGGATTAAGTGAAAATAGGGTAACAATAAGTAAATGGGGTTGTTTATTACATTATTTGCGGTTATACGTGTTCGAATAATCAAAGGAGATGGTACAGTGAAAGGTCAACAAGAAAAAAAAAAGTTAAACATTTTTTTTTGGGAGACACCCGGACTCGAACCCGGGATCTCAAGGTCGGAAGTCAAGTGCGTTACCGATATACCAAAACATTTCCCATAGCGATTACACGTAAACGAAAATGGAATTCTAAAATCCCACTTTGTAAGTAAAATATGAGCATGATCCCGGCATATGATCGAAAAATGAAGTGCATATTGGAGATAGCTCATTGTCTCAGCTACAACATACCCGAAGCTCACCGAAAACAAAGTTAAAACAACGGAGATGTTGCTCGCGAAAGACGGAAATGTAGAATGCAGTTTTGAGAAATAGTCATGTCCCATAGACAATACACGCAAAATGTGAAAAATTGACATGCCTCCTTTAATCGCAAAAATACACCATGATACTTTTGTCAAAAATAAAAATTGTGGATACTGCATTTGTAGAAAGTTGTCTCAGCTAGTACATATCGAAATTTGAAAGAAAATTGATCCATATTTACAGAGATACAATCAATTTTAAAAAACTATGCTGACGTCATAATATGCAAATTAAAATTTTGAGATTGGAGGCCATTATGATGACGTCATGAGTTAATTGAGGATCAAATGAGACATGAAAGCATATCTCCGACTCATAATCTATCTAAATATGAAAAAATATTGGGAGTTCATATCTATTCTGAAGAGTTACAAAGATTTTTGTATAGGCATGTTTTTGCTCATGTATTGTGGATAAAGATAACGCAGGTCCGCGCGCGCTGTCAACTTTGACGGACGCTCATTGCGTTATTAAAGGGTTAACAAGTTATCAAAATGCTTGGAAAAATGTGCCAAATATGATGATAAAGAAAATTCGGCGATTCTATGTTGCAAAATGCTAGAACGTGCAAAAAACGCGCGCGCATGCGCGTGAGCATAATTTTTTGTCAAATGCTCCATATGGCCTAAAACGTATGCAAAAAAAATTTAGGATGATTTAGAGCATTTTAAATTTTTACGCGCGCGTAAACGCGCGGATGAACGCGCACGCGCGCATTTGCGCACGTTTATTGACCTGGTATTGACCGGTAGGATATTGATCTTAATCATGATAATTATGAATGAGAAATACTTTTCCGTTATGAAGATATGATCATAAGTTGATTTTCACAAAATGGCGCCTGGATGACGTCACGATGACTTTGAGTTTTTGAAAATTCACGCAGTTCTAAGTTAGACGAAGATCTATCATCATGGCAAGTTTCATGATAATGGCTTTAGCCATTCTTGTGATATCCTGCGAACAAAATTGAGGAAGAATAATAATATTTTCTTCTATACAGACACAAAATAAATACTAGACTTTAATTCGTCACTTAGACGAATTAGGTGATACGTATGATATTGGTTTACATAACAAAGAATGCATTACACGATATCATATTATTTTATAAAATGCTCCTCCCATAATGATCTATCCATATGTCAAGTTTAAATTGTGTCGATCCCTTTATCATTATGGATCTAGGGAAGATAGATTGAGACAATATATGACCATTGACTCTGTGCAGTAACCAGTTACACCTTTGACTCTAATTTACATCATGAAGAACGCATTTTGACGATTTTTATCTTATTCATAGAAATGAAAATGTAATTGATAAATAAGAGCTTATGCCTGAATAATTAAAAATGAATAGTGTATGACGTCACGATGTCCCGGCGTAAATGAAAAGTCAAAATAAATGTGAGAATACATTAGCGATCATTTTGAGTTGTCGACGTGAGATTCACTAGTTGCTTGAAAATAAAATCTTTAAATATCGGATGGATATATACTGTCACTGTATAAGGAATGTGGATTAGAGGGATATTGATCCGTCAGTCTTTCTTGAAGGCTTGTCAATTAAAGAAATACAAAGATTTGAATGTATTTCGCTCAAGAAATTACATACAGCATTGCCAGTAAATTTCACGGGATCAATGTTAAAATCTCCCATTATATAAACCTGTTTATGTTCAGTATGTGTTTTTTGTAAAACATTTTCAAAGACAGGGATGAAATCATTGATATTTGATTGGGGTTTCCTAAATATGACACCTACAATAATATTATTATGTCTCGGCAAATTGCTTTCAATAAACAGTGATTCATAGTTGTATGATGGGTATAATATAAATATATCATTGCGTATTTCATATTCAAAATTGTCAGCGACCAATAGACCAACACCTCTACTCTTTTCTACTTGGCGATTAAAATGTATAAATGAATGACCAGACACATTGAATAATAGTGGCGTACTATCATTAACCCAAGTTTCTATACATAAGTACAGATGAAATTGGATAAAGCATTACAATGTATGTTTAAACTACGCGAATTAAAATGTAAAATACTAAAATGATAGTTAATGTTACTGAATTCAGTCGTAAAATCCTCATCAATATAATATTTACAGTTCAGAAACCTACTGAAATGAAACTCATATTCTTTTTCGAATAAATAGTTTAAATCATTGATATCAGTATAAGTATATGTAGTATTACTACCGAATATTGAATGAAGTTCGTCATTATTCAAGTCTTGAATAGGAAATGAACAATGAGAACAGAGTGGGTTATTAATGTAGCCGAATGCTCATGTTCTCTATAACGCTCATTTTATGTATTTTATTACCAGAGAAAAAAAGATGTCAGTCAGTCACTCAATAGTGTCTGAGAGTAAAGTCTAGAAAGTAAAAGGGTTTCCTTACATAATTTCAATACGAGGACACTGCTAACGTTTAAGTTTCACAAATAGGACATACGTGACATATTCATCATTTCAACATTTAACTGAAAATTGTGATATGATCTCATCATCTGATCAAAAAATTAAAAGCACCGTTTTGATAGCCCATGGTCTCAGCTATAACATACCCCAATTTGGGAGAAAACAGAGCACACATAAGATAGATAGTGCTCATAGATGAATGCCATGTAGATTCATGATGTGAACGAAATTCACCTTCCATAGACATAACACGCAAATGACGAAAATTCTGACATGTGGCCTTTAATTGAATTTTGTACTATGATGACCTCATTAAAATGAAACTTAGTGAAGGTGATCTTGTAGAGAATTGCCTTATCTACAACATATCGACATTTCAAAGAGAATCGATGAATATTGAGAGAAATACACTACATTTTTCATAAATACCATGACGTCATAATATGCAATTTTGTATTTTTGACTTCCAAGGCCATTATGATGACGTTAAGATGTACTTAATGGCCAAATGAGATATGAAATCCTACCTCCGACTCATACTCTATCTAAATATGAAAAAAAAATTGGCAATCCCTATTCATCCCAATGGACTTTTCATAGGCATGTTTTTGCCCATATATGCAATGTATTACAAAAATCGCGCGTACGGACGGTTATCTTGAACGGACGCTCATTCCGTTTTTAATAGTGATAAAGAGCTTAACATGGTATCAAATTTTCCGGAAAAATATGAGGAATATTCGGTCAAAAGCTTTTGCGGAGAAATTATTTTTCGTTCGGCCGTGACGAACGAAAACGTGCAAAAATGCGTGTTTTGCGTGATTTTTTATGAAATGCTTATAATGGCCTGAAACGTATGCAAAAAAAATTTAAGACGATTTTGAGCAATTTAAAATTTTACGCGCGCGTTGACGCGCGCGCCTACGCGTACGCGCATTTTTGCGCGCATTTATTGACCTCATATTGATCCGACGGATATTGATCTTAATCTTGATAAATATGAATGTAAAATTACTTTCCGTTATGAAGATATGATCATAAGTTGATTTTTACAAAATGGCGCCTGGATGACGTCACGATGACTTTGAGTCTTTGAAAAGTCACGCAGTTCTAAGTTAGACTAAGATCTATCATCAGTGAAAGATTCATAACAATGGCTTTATTGAGTCTTGAGATATCCTGCGAACAAATTCGAGGAAGAATAATAATAAAAAAAAAAAGAAAATCTTGACGAAATCAAAAGGTGATACGTTGACTTCGTTACGTATCACCTAATGATTCCTTCAAAATTTGCAATTTCAACTTTCGATCGAAAATTTTAACATGATCCCAACATCTGATTAAAAAACAAAGTACACCGTTTTGATAGCCCATGGTCTCAGCTATAACATACCCCAATTTGGGAGAAAACAGAGCACACATAAGATAGATAGTGCTCATAGATGAATGCCATGTAGATTCATGATGTGAACGAAATTCACCTTCCATAGACATAACACGCAAATGACGAAAATTCTGACATGTGGCCTTTAATTGAATTTTGTACTATGATGACCTCATTAAAATGAAACTTAGTGAAGGTGATCTTGTAGAGAATTGCCTTATCTACAACATATCGACATTTCAAAGAGAATCGATGAATATTGAGAGAAATACACTACATTTTTCATAAATACCATGACGTCATAATATGCAATTTTGTATTTTTGACTTCCAAGGCCATTATGATGACGTTAAGATGTACTTAATGGCCAAATGAGATATGAAATCCTACCTCCGACTCATACTCTATCTAAATATGAAAAAAAAATTGGCAATCCCTATTCATCCCAATGGACTTTTCATAGGCATGTTTTTGCCCATATATGCAATGTATTACAAAAATCGCGCGTACGGACGGTTATCTTGAACGGACGCTCATTCCGTTTTTAATAGTGATAAAGAGCTTAACATGGTATCAAATTTTCCGGAAAAATATGAGGAATATTCGGTCAAAAGCTTTTGCGGAGAAATTATTTTTCGTTCGGCCGTGACGAACGAAAACGTGCAAAAATGCGTGTTTTGCGTGATTTTTTATGAAATGCTTATAATGGCCTGAAACGTATGCAAAAAAAATTTAAGACGATTTTGAGCAATTTAAAATTTTACGCGCGCGTTGACGCGCGCGCCTACGCGTACGCGCATTTTTGCGCGCATTTATTGACCTCATATTGATCCGACGGATATTGATCTTAATCTTGATAAATATGAATGTAAAATTACTTTCCGTTATGAAGATATGATCATAAGTTGATTTTTACAAAATGGCGCCTGGATGACGTCACGATGACTTTGAGTCTTTGAAAAGTCACGCAGTTCTAAGTTAGACTAAGATCTATCATCAGTGAAAGATTCATAACAATGGCTTTATTGAGTCTTGAGATATCCTGCGAACAAATTCGAGGAAGAATAATAATAAAAAAAAAAAAGAAATCTTGACGAAATCAAAAGGTGATACGTTGACTTCGTTACGTATCACCTAATGATTCCTTCAAAATTTGCAATTTCAACTTTCGATCGAAAATTTTAACATGATCCCAACATCTGATTAAAAAACAAAGTACACCGTTTTGATAGCCCATGGTCTCAGCTATAACATACCCCAATTTGGGAGAAAACAGAGCACACATAAGATAGATAGTGCTCATAGATGAATGCCATGTAGATTCATGATGTGAACGAAATTCACCTTCCATAGACATAACACGCAAATGACGAAAATTCTGACATGTGGCCTTTAATTGAATTTTGTACTATGATGACCTCATTAAAATGAAACTTAGTGAAGGTGATCTTGTAGAGAATTGCCTTATCTACAACATATCGACATTTCAAAGAGAATCGATGAATATTGAGAGAAATACACTACATTTTTCATAAATACCATGACGTCATAATATGCAATTTTGTATTTTTGACTTCCAAGGCCATTATGATGACGTTAAGATGTACTTAATGGCCAAATGAGATATGAAATCCTACCTCCGACTCATACTCTATCTAAATATGAAAAAAAAATTGGCAATCCCTATTCATCCCAATGGACTTTTCATAGGCATGTTTTTGCCCATATATGCAATGTATTACAAAAATCGCGCGTACGGACGGTTATCTTGAACGGACGCTCATTCCGTTTTTAATAGTGATAAAGAGCTTAACATGGTATCAAATTTTCCGGAAAAATATGAGGAATATTCGGTCAAAAGCTTTTGCGGAGAAATTATTTTTCGTTCGGCCGTGACGAACGAAAACGTGCAAAAATGCGTGTTTTGCGTGATTTTTTATGAAATGCTTATAATGGCCTGAAACGTATGCAAAAAAAATTTAAGACGATTTTGAGCAATTTAAAATTTTACGCGCGCGTTGACGCGCGCGCCTACGCGTACGCGCATTTTTGCGCGCATTTATTGACCTCATATTGATCCGACGGATATTGATCTTAATCTTGATAAATATGAATGTAAAATTACTTTCCGTTATGAAGATATGATCATAAGTTGATTTTTACAAAATGGCGCCTGGATGACGTCACGATGACTTTGAGTCTTTGAAAAGTCACGCAGTTCTAAGTTAGACTAAGATCTATCATCAGTGAAAGATTCATAACAATGGCTTTATTGAGTCTTGAGATATCCTGCGAACAAATTCGAGGAAGAATAATAATAAAAAAAAAAAAGAAAATCTTGACGAAATCAAAAGGTGATACGTTGACTTCGTTACGTATCACCTAATGATTCCTTCAAAATTTGCAATTTCAACTTTCGATCGAAAATTTTAACATGATCCCAACATCTGATTAAAAAACAAAGTACACCGTTTTGATAGCCCATGGTCTCAGCTATAACATACCCCAATTTGGGAGAAAACAGAGCACACATAAGATAGATAGTGCTCATAGATGAATGCCATGTAGATTCATGATGTGAACGAAATTCACCTTCCATAGACATAACACGCAAATGACGAAAATTCTGACATGTGGCCTTTAATTGAATTTTGTACTATGATGACCTCATTAAAATGAAACTTAGTGAAGGTGATCTTGTAGAGAATTGCCTTATCTACAACATATCGACATTTCAAAGAGAATCGATGAATATTGAGAGAAATACACTACATTTTTCATAAATACCATGACGTCATAATATGCAATTTTGTATTTTTGACTTCCAAGGCCATTATGATGACGTTAAGATGTACTTAATGGCCAAATGAGATATGAAATCCTACCTCCGACTCATACTCTATCTAAATATGAAAAAAAAATTGGCAATCCCTATTCATCCCAATGGACTTTTCATAGGCATGTTTTTGCCCATATATGCAATGTATTACAAAAATCGCGCGTACGGACGGTTATCTTGAACGGACGCTCATTCCGTTTTTAATAGTGATAAAGAGCTTAACATGGTATCAAATTTTCCGGAAAAATATGAGGAATATTCGGTCAAAAGCTTTTGCGGAGAAATTATTTTTCGTTCGGCCGTGACGAACGAAAACGTGCAAAAATGCGTGTTTTGCGTGATTTTTTATGAAATGCTTATAATGGCCTGAAACGTATGCAAAAAAAATTTAAGACGATTTTGAGCAATTTAAAATTTTACGCGCGCGTTGACGCGCGCGCCTACGCGTACGCGCATTTTTGCGCGCATTTATTGACCTCATATTGATCCGACGGATATTGATCTTAATCTTGATAAATATGAATGTAAAATTACTTTCCGTTATGAAGATATGATCATAAGTTGATTTTTACAAAATGGCGCCTGGATGACGTCACGATGACTTTGAGTCTTTGAAAAGTCACGCAGTTCTAAGTTAGACTAAGATCTATCATCAGTGAAAGATTCATAACAATGGCTTTATTGAGTCTTGAGATATCCTGCGAACAAATTCGAGGAAGAATAATAATAAAAAAAAAAAGAAAATCTTGACGAAATCAAAAGGTGATACGTTGACTTCGTTACGTATCACCTAATGATTCCTTCAAAATTTGCAATTTCAACTTTCGATCGAAAATTTTAACATGATCCCAACATCTGATTAAAAAACAAAGTACACCGTTTTGATAGCCCATGGTCTCAGCTATAACATACCCCAATTTGGGAGAAAACAGAGCACACATAAGATAGATAGTGCTCATAGATGAATGCCATGTAGATTCATGATGTGAACGAAATTCACCTTCCATAGACATAACACGCAAATGACGAAAATTCTGACATGTGGCCTTTAA
Organism: Strongylocentrotus purpuratus; assembly: GCF_000002235.5. Taxonomy (NCBI): domain Eukaryota; kingdom Metazoa; phylum Echinodermata; class Echinoidea; order Camarodonta; family Strongylocentrotidae; genus Strongylocentrotus; species Strongylocentrotus purpuratus. The sequence continues at coordinate 8,527,399 of NW_022145602.1, read as the reverse complement.
TTGAATTTTGTACTATGATGACCTCATTAAAATGAAACTTAGTGAAGGTGATCTTGTAGAGAATTGCCTTATCTACAACATATCGACATTTCAAAGAGAATCGATGAATATTGAGAGAAATACACTACATTTTTCATAAATACCATGACGTCATAATATGCAATTTTGTATTTTTGACTTCCAAGGCCATTATGATGACGTTAAGATGTACTTAATGGCCAAATGAGATATGAAATCCTACCTCCGACTCATACTCTATCTAAATATGAAAAAAAAATTGGCAATCCCTATTCATCCCAATGGACTTTTCATAGGCATGTTTTTGCCCATATATGCAATGTATTACAAAAATCGCGCGTACGGACGGTTATCTTGAACGGACGCTCATTCCGTTTTTAATAGTGATAAAGAGCTTAACATGGTATCAAATTTTCCGGAAAAATATGAGGAATATTCGGTCAAAAGCTTTTGCGGAGAAATTATTTTTCGTTCGGCCGTGACGAACGAAAACGTGCAAAAATGCGTGTTTTGCGTGATTTTTTATGAAATGCTTATAATGGCCTGAAACGTATGCAAAAAAAATTTAAGACGATTTTGAGCAATTTAAAATTTTACGCGCGCGTTGACGCGCGCGCCTACGCGTACGCGCATTTATTGACCTCATATTGATCCGACGGATATTGATCTTAATCTTGATAAATATGAATGTAAAATTACTTTCCGTTATGAAGATATGATCATAAGTTGATTTTTACAAAATGGCGCCTGGATGACGTCACGATGACTTTGAGTCTTTGAAAAGTCACGCAGTTCTAAGTTAGACTAAGATCTATCATCAGTGAAAGATTCATAACAATGGCTTTATTGAGTCTTGAGATATCCTGCGAACAAATTCGAGGAAGAATAATAATAAAAAAAAACTAGACTTTAATTCGTCACTTAGACGAATTAGGTGATACGTATGATAATGGTTTACATAACGAATAATGCATTACACGATATATTATTTTGCTTCTCCCATTCATATGCTTCTCCCATTATGATCTATTCATATGTCAAGATTAAATTGTGTCTCCTTGATCATCATGGATCTAGGGAAGATAGATTGAAACAATATATGACCTTTGACCCTGTGCAGTAACCAGTTACACATTTGACTCTAATTTACATCATGAAGAACACCTTTTGACGATTTTATCTTATTCAAAGAAATGAAAATGTAATTGATAAATGATTAGCATCATTATGATAATGATGATCGTGATGATCATGATCATGAGCGCGATCGTGACATCTTATTGAAAAAATGAGGGTTGATTTAGATAGCATATAGTCTCAGCTACAACATACTCAAAAATCAACAAAATCCAAGCCGAAATAACGGCGATATTGCTCGCAAAAGACAGGAATGTAGACTCCAGATTTGAGAAAAAGTCATTTCCCATAGGGATTACACGCAAAAAGTAATGGATAAAGTGAAAATAGGGTAATAATAAAGTAAAAAGGGTTATTTATGACATTATTTGCGAATCTACGTGTTTAAATAATCAAAGGAGATGGTACAGTGAAGGTCAAAATGAAAAAAAAGTGAAAAAAAGTGTTGGAGACACCCGGACTCGAACCAGGGATCTCGAGGTTGGAAGTAAAGTGCGTTACCGAAATACCAAAACATCTCCCATAGCGATTACACGTAAACAGGAAATGGAATTCAGAAATCCTACTTTGCAAGTGAAATATGAGCATGATCCTGGCATCTAATCGAAAAATAAAGGACACACTTTTGATAGCTCATTGTCTCAGCTACAACATATCCGAAGCTCAGCAAAAACGAAGCTAAAACAACGGAGATTTTGCTCGCGAAAGACAGGAGTGTAGAATCCAGTTTTGAGAAAAAGTCATGTCCCATAGAGAATACACGCAAAATGCGAAAAATTGACATGCCTCCTTTAATCGCAAAAATACATCATGATACTTGAGTCAAAAATAAAAATTGTGAATACTACATTTGTAGGAAATTGTCTCAGCTAGAACATATCAAAATTAAAAGAAAATTGATCCATATTTACAGAGATACAATCAATTTTCCAAAAATATGCTGACGTCATAATATGCAAATTGAAATTTTGAGTTTGGAGGCCATTATGATGACGTCATGAGTTAATTGAGGATCAAATGAGACATGAAATCATATTTCGAACTCATAATCTATCCAAATATGAAAAAAATATTAGGAGTTTCTATCTTTTCTAAAGAGTTACAATAAATTTTATATAGGCATGTTTTTGCCCATGTATTGTGGATAAAGATAACGCAAATCCGCGCGTGCTGTCAACTTTGACGGACGCTCATTGCGTTAATAAAAGGTGAACAAATTATCAAAATGCTTGGAAAAATGTACCGAATATGATGACAGAAAAAAATCGGCGATTCTATGTTGCAAAATGCCAGTACGCGCGAAAACGCGCGCGCATGCGCGTGTGCGTAATTTTTTTATCAAATGCTTTATATGGCCTGAAACGTATGCAAAAAAAATTTGGGATGATTTAGAGTATTTTTAATTTTCGCGCGCGCGTAAACGCGCGGACGAGCGCGCACGCGCGCATTTGCGCACTTTTATTGACCTCAACTTGACCGGACGGATATTGATCTTAATCATGATAAATATGAATAAAAAATTACTATTCGTTATAAAGATATGATCATTAGTTGATTTTCACAAAATGGCGCCTGGATGACGTCACGATGACTTTGAGTCTTTGAAAATTCACGCAGTTCTAAGTTAGACTAAGATCTATCATCATTGAAAGATTCATAACAATGGCTTCATTCAGTCTTGAGATATCCTGCGAACAAATTCGAGGAAGAATAATAATAAATAAATAAATAAATAATAATAAAAATCTTGACGAAATCAAAAGGTGATACGTCTACGTACGTATCACCTAACTAGACTTTAATTCGTCACTTTGACGAATTAGGTGATACGTGTGTAACATAATGAAGAACGCATTTTCACGATTTCATCTTTCGTTATTAAATACTCCTTCCATTATGGTATATCCATGAGTCAAGTTTCAACTGTGTAGAACAGAGGGAGACAGAGCAATATAATAAGAAGAAGGCAAGGCAAGAGAAAAAGAGAGAGAGGGGAGAGGATAAAAGTGTAGAGAGGGAAAGAGAGATAGAGAGTGAGAGAGAGATGCAGAGACAGACCAAGTAAAGGAGAGGGGCAGAACATGAGGGGAGAAGGGAAACACAGCAAGAGAGAGGAGAGAGAGAGATGCAATTGAGAACAATGCCTTCCATATTTCTAGCATAAATAAGCTCTTTTGAATACTGGTCATGAAAGTGTTGCCGATAATCAAAAAACGATTATGTTCATGAATACGATGATGACGATATTAAAATGATGACCATGATTGAAAGTGGCACAACGCCCCCTTCATGTTTTCGATTGAGGATCGTTATATATGATAACTGTTAACTATTACCAGGGAGAGTGCCCTGCTATTACTAAACATTGCAGAGATATACTTATACCAATCATTGAAGTGATATTTCGACGCACTAAATACGCAACAATGACGTCAATAGAGCTGATTATGACTAATAAGGACTATATCTTAACTAAGTTTCATGCTGCTTATTGACCGTTCCGTATTGGAAAGAAAGATCTACCGTTTGAATAACGTTTTAACGCACTAAGGATGTGAATGCTTCCGTGTGCCATCTGTCAAGTCTTGAGGTAACATGCAAATAAAGTTTTTAATCCCTTTTTTTATCAATTAAACATGAACACAGTGATTTATTTAGTCCTGATTCAATATAAAATATGAGTAAGATATTTATATTTTACCCATCCATAAACCAACATCTATAAGATGTTAATTCTAGAAATGATTGTTAGTATGCATGGCAGTGAATGGCTAAACGATTGAAATTGCCTCAAATTTCCTTTGATTTGATTTGTATACATGTAATACACTAATAAATGAGACACTGGGATGATGCAGAGAGAAAGGGGGAGACTATACAGAAATAGAGAGGCAGATCGAGACAGAACAAGAGATAAAGAGGAAGGCAGCAAGGCATCTCACCCATCTCCTTTTTTCTCAATTCTCTTTTCCCTCTTTCTTCTTCTACTTTTACTTCTTCTAATAATTCCCCTTTTTTTACAGTTTGGATAAAACATAACCTTTTTCTTGTAGTAGCTATTACCTAGAGGAAAATATAAATGTGTACAATTTGTCATATAAGTATTCGCATAATAACTTCGCCTCTATCATTTGTAATTTGTATAATGTGTAATGCTTGAATATTGATATCGATACCTTAGGATAGTGTTACTATACCCTCTGTCTATCCTCTTACCATCTTACCATCAACTTTTCTTTTCTTTCTTTGCTTTACATCATCATCATGTTCTTCTTCACTTTGTGTATCTCCTTTTTATATCAAATGATTTCGGAAGATCAAAAATGAAATACAAATTTCGAAGTTGAATATTGTTTTTAACAATTTACTCATTCAGGTTCAATTCTTTAATTTTGATGTTATTTGATATGAATGTTTGAATATATTGTATTTTAAATTTGTAAAACATTTCCTAATTCATCCGTTTATGCCGCAATGCATTGTTGTTCTTTTATTTTTATTCTCAATCAAACCATCATCAATTAAACTCAATACTAGGACACTGCTAACGTTAAAATTTCACAAATAGGACATACGTGACATCATAATTACTGCAAAGTTCTACGGAATTTGCAAATTCGACTTTCAATCGAAAATTGTGACATGATACCATCATCTGATCGAAAAACTAAAAGCACCGTTTTTATAGCCCATGGTCTCAGCTATAACATACCCCAATTTGGGAGAAAACAGAGCACACATAAGATAGATAGTGCTCATAGATGAATGCCATGCAGATTCATGATGTGAACGAAATTCACCTTCCATAGACATAACACGCAAATGACGAAAATTCTGACATGTGGCCTCTAATTGAATTTTGTACTATGATGACGTCATTAAAATGAAACTTAGTGAAAAGTGATCTTGTAGAGAATTGCCTTATCTACAACATATCGACATTTCAAAGAGAATCGATGAATATTGAGAGAAATACACTACATTTTCGATAAATACAATGACGTCATAATATGCAATTTTGTATTTTTGACTTCCAAGGCCATTATGATGACGTTAAGATGTACTTAATGGCCAAATGAGATATGAAATCATACCACCGACTCATACTCTATCTAAATATGAACAAAAAATTGGCAATCCCTATTCATCCCAATGGACTTTTTATAGGCATGTTTTTGCCCATATATGCAATGTCTTACAAAAATCGCGCGTACGGACGGTTATCTTGAACGGACGCTCATTCCGTTTTTAATAGTGATAAAGAGCTAAACATGGTATCAAATTTTCCGGAAAAATATGAGGAATATTCGGTCAAAAGCTTTTGCGGAGAGATTATTTTTCGTTCGGCCGTGACGAACGAAAACGTGCAAAAATGCGTGTTTTGCGTGATTTTTTATGAAATGCTTATAATGGCCTGAAACGTATGCAAAAAAAATTTGGGATGATTTAGAGCATTTTAAATTTTTGCGCGCGCGTAAACGCGCGGACGAACGCGCACGCGCGCATTTGCGCACGTTTATTGACCTGAAATTGACCGGACGGATATTGATCTTATTCATGATAAATATGAATGAAAAATTACTTTCCGTTATGAAGATATGATCATAAATTGATTTTAACAAAATGGCGCCTGGATGACGTCACGATAATTTTGAGTCTTTGAAAAGTCACGCAGTTCTAAGTTAGACTAAGATCTATCATCATTGAAAGATTCATAACAATGGCTTCATTCAGTCTTGAGATATCCTGCGAACAAATTTGAGGAAGAATAATAAATAAAAAAAAAAATAAATAAAAATCTTGACGAAATCAATAGGTGATACGTAGACTTCGTTACGTATCACCTAATGATACGTACCACCTAATGATTCCGTCAAAATTTGCAATTTCAACTTTCGATTGAAAATTCCGACATGATCCCAACATCCGATGAAAAAACAAAGTACACCGTTTTTATAGCCCATGGTCTCAGCTATAACATACCCCAATTTGGGAGAAAACAGAGCACACATAAGATAGATAGTGCTCATAGATGAATGCCATGCAGATTCATGATGTGAACGAAATTCACCTTCCATAGACATAACACGCAAATGACGAAAATTCTGACATGTGGCCTCTAATTGAATTTTGTACTATGATGACGTCATTAAAATGAAACTTAGTGAAAAGTGATCTTGTAGAGAATTGCCTTATCTACAACATATCGACATTTCAAAGAGAATCGATGAATATTGAGAGAAATACACTACATTTTCGATAAATACAATGACGTCATAATATGCAATTTTGTATTTTTGACTTCCAAGGCCATTATGATGACGTTAAGATGTACTTAATGGCCAAATGAGATATGAAATCATACCACCGACTCATACTCTATCTAAATATGAACAAAAAATTGGCAATCCCTATTCATCCCAATGGACTTTTTATAGGCATGTTTTTGCCCATATATGCAATGTCTTACAAAAATCGCGCGTACGGACGGTTATCTTGAACGGACGCTCATTCCGTTTTTAATAGTGATAAAGAGCTAAACATGGTATCAAATTTTCCGGAAAAATATGAGGAATATTCGGTCAAAAGCTTTTGCGGAGAGATTATTTTTCGTTCGGCCGTGACGAACGAAAACGTGCAAAAATGCGTGTTTTGCGTGATTTTTTATGAAATGCTTATAATGGCCTGAAACGTATGCAAAAAAAATTTGGGATGATTTAGAGCATTTTAAATTTTTGCGCGCGCGTAAACGCGCGGACGAACGCGCACGCGCGCATTTGCGCACGTTTATTGACCTGAAATTGACCGGACGGATATTGATCTTATTCATGATAAATATGAATGAAAAATTACTTTCCGTTATGAAGATATGATCATAAATTGATTTTAACAAAATGGCGCCTGGATGACGTCACGATAATTTTGAGTCTTTGAAAAGTCACGCAGTTCTAAGTTAGACTAAGATCTATCATCATTGAAAGATTCATAACAATGGCTTCATTCAGTCTTGAGATATCCTGCGAACAAATTTGAGGAAGAATAATAAATAAAAAAAAAAATAAATAAAAATCTTGACGAAATCAATAGGTGATACGTAGACTTCGTTACGTATCACCTAATGATACGTACCACCTAATGATTCCGTCAAAATTTGCAATTTCAACTTTCGATTGAAAATTCCGACATGATCCCAACATCCGATGAAAAAACAAAGTACACCGTTTTTATAGCCCATGGTCTCAGCTATAACATACCCCAATTTGGGAGAAAACAGAGCACACATAAGATAGATAGTGCTCATAGATGAATGCCATGCAGATTCATGATGTGAACGAAATTCACCTTCCATAGACATAACACGCAAATGACGAAAATTCTGACATGTGGCCTCTAATTGAATTTTGTACTATGATGACGTCATTAAAATGAAACTTAGTGAAAAGTGATCTTGTAGAGAATTGCCTTATCTACAACATATCGACATTTCAAAGAGAATCGATGAATATTGAGAGAAATACACTACATTTTCGATAAATACAATGACGTCATAATATGCAATTTTGTATTTTTGACTTCCAAGGCCATTATGATGACGTTAAGATGTACTTAATGGCCAAATGAGATATGAAATCATACCACCGACTCATACTCTATCTAAATATGAACAAAAAATTGGCAATCCCTATTCATCCCAATGGACTTTTTATAGGCATGTTTTTGCCCATATATGCAATGTCTTACAAAAATCGCGCGTACGGACGGTTATCTTGAACGGACGCTCATTCCGTTTTTAATAGTGATAAAGAGCTAAACATGGTATCAAATTTTCCGGAAAAATATGAGGAATATTCGGTCAAAAGCTTTTGCGGAGAGATTATTTTTCGTTCGGCCGTGACGAACGAAAACGTGCAAAAATGCGTGTTTTGCGTGATTTTTTATGAAATGCTTATAATGGCCTGAAACGTATGCAAAAAAAATTTGGGATGATTTAGAGCATTTTAAATTTTTGCGCGCGCGTAAACGCGCGGACGAACGCGCACGCGCGCATTTGCGCACGTTTATTGACCTGAAATTGACCGGACGGATATTGATCTTATTCATGATAAATATGAATGAAAAATTACTTTCCGTTATGAAGATATGATCATAAATTGATTTTAACAAAATGGCGCCTGGATGACGTCACGATAATTTTGAGTCTTTGAAAAGTCACGCAGTTCTAAGTTAGACTAAGATCTATCATCATTGAAAGATTCATAACAATGGCTTCATTCAGTCTTGAGATATCCTGCGAACAAATTTGAGGAAGAATAATAAATAAAAAAAAAAATAAATAAAAATCTTGACGAAATCAATAGGTGATACGTAGACTTCGTTACGTATCACCTAATGATACGTACCACCTAATGATTCCGTCAAAATTTGCAATTTCAACTTTCGATTGAAAATTCCGACATGATCCCAACATCCGATGAAAAAACAAAGTACACCGTTTTTATAGCCCATGGTCTCAGCTATAACATACCCCAATTTGGGAGAAAACAGAGCACACATAAGATAGATAGTGCTCATAGATGAATGCCATGCAGATTCATGATGTGAACGAAATTCACCTTCCATAGACATAACACGCAAATGACGAAAATTCTGACATGTGGCCTCTAATTGAATTTTGTACTATGATGACGTCATTAAAATGAAACTTAGTGAAAAGTGATCTTGTAGAGAATTGCCTTATCTACAACATATCGACATTTCAAAGAGAATCGATGAATATTGAGAGAAATACACTACATTTTCGATAAATACAATGACGTCATAATATGCAATTTTGTATTTTTGACTTCCAAGGCCATTATGATGACGTTAAGATGTACTTAATGGCCAAATGAGATATGAAATCATACCACCGACTCATACTCTATCTAAATATGAACAAAAAATTGGCAATCCCTATTCATCCCAATGGACTTTTTATAGGCATGTTTTTGCCCATATATGCAATGTCTTACAAAAATCGCGCGTACGGACGGTTATCTTGAACGGACGCTCATTCCGTTTTTAATAGTGATAAAGAGCTAAACATGGTATCAAATTTTCCGGAAAAATATGAGGAATATTCGGTCAAAAGCTTTTGCGGAGAGATTATTTTTCGTTCGGCCGTGACGAACGAAAACGTGCAAAAATGCGTGTTTTGCGTGATTTTTTATGAAATGCTTATAATGGCCTGAAACGTATGCAAAAAAAATTTGGGATGATTTAGAGCATTTTAAATTTTTGCGCGCGCGTAAACGCGCGGACGAACGCGCACGCGCGCATTTGCGCACGTTTATTGACCTGAAATTGACCGGACGGATATTGATCTTATTCATGATAAATATGAATGAAAAATTACTTTCCGTTATGAAGATATGATCATAAATTGATTTTAACAAAATGGCGCCTGGATGACGTCACGATAATTTTGAGTCTTTGAAAAGTCACGCAGTTCTAAGTTAGACTAAGATCTATCATCATTGAAAGATTCATAACAATGGCTTCATTCAGTCTTGAGATATCCTGCGAACAAATTTGAGGAAGAATAATAAATAAAAAAAAAAATAAATAAAAATCTTGACGAAATCAATAGGTGATACGTAGACTTCGTTACGTATCACCTAATGATACGTACCACCTAATGATTCCGTCAAAATTTGCAATTTCAACTTTCGATTGAAAATTCCGACATGATCCCAACATCCGATGAAAAAACAAAGTACACCGTTTTTATAGCCCATGGTCTCAGCTATAACATACCCCAATTTGGGAGAAAACAGAGCACACATAAGATAGATAGTGCTCATAGATGAATGCCATGCAGATTCATGATGTGAACGAAATTCACCTTCCATAGACATAACACGCAAATGACGAAAATTCTGACATGTGGCCTCTAATTGAATTTTGTACTATGATGACGTCATTAAAATGAAACTTAGTGAAAAGTGATCTTGTAGAGAATTGCCTTATCTACAACATATCGACATTTCAAAGAGAATCGATGAATATTGAGAGAAATACACTACATTTTCGATAAATACAATGACGTCATAATATGCAATTTTGTATTTTTGACTTCCAAGGCCATTATGATGACGTTAAGATGTACTTAATGGCCAAATGAGATATGAAATCATACCACCGACTCATACTCTATCTAAATATGAACAAAAAATTGGCAATCCCTATTCATCCCAATGGACTTTTTATAGGCATGTTTTTGCCCATATATGCAATGTCTTACAAAAATCGCGCGTACGGACGGTTATCTTGAACGGACGCTCATTCCGTTTTTAATAGTGATAAAGAGCTAAACATGGTATCAAATTTTCCGGAAAAATATGAGGAATATTCGGTCAAAAGCTTTTGCGGAGAGATTATTTTTCGTTCGGCCGTGACGAACGAAAACGTGCAAAAATGCGTGTTTTGCGTGATTTTTTATGAAATGCTTATAATGGCCTGAAACGTATGCAAAAAAAATTTGGGATGATTTAGAGCATTTTAAATTTTTGCGCGCGCGTAAACGCGCGGACGAACGCGCACGCGCGCATTTGCGCACGTTTATTGACCTGAAATTGACCGGACGGATATTGATCTTATTCATGATAAATATGAATGAAAAATTACTTTCCGTTATGAAGATATGATCATAAATTGATTTTAACAAAATGGCGCCTGGATGACGTCACGATAATTTTGAGTCTTTGAAAAGTCACGCAGTTCTAAGTTAGACTAAGATCTATCATCATTGAAAGATTCATAACAATGGCTTCATTCAGTCTTGAGATATCCTGCGAACAAATTTGAGGAAGAATAATAAATAAAAAAAAAATAAATAAAAATCTTGACGAAATCAATAGGTGATACGTAGACTTCGTTACGTATCACCTAATGATACGTACCACCTAATGATTCCGTCAAAATTTGCAATTTCAACTTTCGATTGAAAATTCCGACATGATCCCAACATCCGATGAAAAAACAAAGTACACCGTTTTTATAGCCCATGGTCTCAGCTATAACATACCCCAATTTGGGAGAAAACAGAGCACACATAAGATAGATAGTGCTCATAGATGAATGCCATGCAGATTCATGATGTGAACGAAATTCACCTTCCATAGACATAACACGCAAATGACGAAAATTCTGACATGTGGCCTCTAATTGAATTTTGTACTATGATGACGTCATTAAAATGAAACTTAGTGAAAAGTGATCTTGTAGAGAATTGCCTTATCTACAACATATCGACATTTCAAAGAGAATCGATGAATATTGAGAGAAATACACTACATTTTCGATAAATACAATGACGTCATAATATGCAATTTTGTATTTTTGACTTCCAAGGCCATTATGATGACGTTAAGATGTACTTAATGGCCAAATGAGATATGAAATCATACCACCGACTCATACTCTATCTAAATATGAACAAAAAATTGGCAATCCCTATTCATCCCAATGGACTTTTTATAGGCATGTTTTTGCCCATATATGCAATGTCTTACAAAAATCGCGCGTACGGACGGTTATCTTGAACGGACGCTCATTCCGTTTTTAATAGTGATAAAGAGCTAAACATGGTATCAAATTTTCCGGAAAAATATGAGGAATATTCGGTCAAAAGCTTTTGCGGAGAGATTATTTTTCGTTCGGCCGTGACGAACGAAAACGTGCAAAAATGCGTGTTTTGCGTGATTTTTTATGAAATGCTTATAATGGCCTGAAACGTATGCAAAAAAAATTTGGGATGATTTAGAGCATTTTAAATTTTTGCGCGCGCGTAAACGCGCGGACGAACGCGCACGCGCGCATTTGCGCACGTTTATTGACCTGAAATTGACCGGACGGATATTGATCTTATTCATGATAAATATGAATGAAAAATTACTTTCCGTTATGAAGATATGATCATAAATTGATTTTAACAAAATGGCGCCTGGATGACGTCACGATAATTTTGAGTCTTTGAAAAGTCACGCAGTTCTAAGTTAGACTAAGATCTATCATCATTGAAAGATTCATAACAATGGCTTCATTCAGTCTTGAGATATCCTGCGAACAAATTTGAGGAAGAATAATAAATAAAAAAAAAAATAAATAAAAATCTTGACGAAATCAATAGGTGATACGTAGACTTCGTTACGTATCACCTAATGATACGTACCACCTAATGATTCCGTCAAAATTTGCAATTTCAACTTTCGATTGAAAATTCCGACATGATCCCAACATCCGATGAAAAAACAAAGTACACCGTTTTTATAGCCCATGGTCTCAGCTATAACATACCCCAATTTGGGAGAAAACAGAGCACACATAAGATAGATAGTGCTCATAGATGAATGCCATGCAGATTCATGATGTGAACGAAATTCACCTTCCATAGACATAACACGCAAATGACGAAAATTCTGACATGTGGCCTCTAATTGAATTTTGTACTATGATGACGTCATTAAAATGAAACTTAGTGAAAAGTGATCTTGTAGAGAATTGCCTTATCTACAACATATCGACATTTCAAAGAGAATCGATGAATATTGAGAGAAATACACTACATTTTCGATAAATACAATGACGTCATAATATGCAATTTTGTATTTTTGACTTCCAAGGCCATTATGATGACGTTAAGATGTACTTAATGGCCAAATGAGATATGAAATCATACCACCGACTCATACTCTATCTAAATATGAACAAAAAATTGGCAATCCCTATTCATCCCAATGGACTTTTTATAGGCATGTTTTTGCCCATATATGCAATGTCTTACAAAAATCGCGCGTACGGACGGTTATCTTGAACGGACGCTCATTCCGTTTTTAATAGTGATAAAGAGCTAAACATGGTATCAAATTTTCCGGAAAAATATGAGGAATATTCGGTCAAAAGCTTTTGCGGAGAGATTATTTTTCGTTCGGCCGTGACGAACGAAAACGTGCAAAAATGCGTGTTTTGCGTGATTTTTTATGAAATGCTTATAATGGCCTGAAACGTATGCAAAAAAAATTTGGGATGATTTAGAGCATTTTAAATTTTTGCGCGCGCGTAAACGCGCGGACGAACGCGCACGCGCGCATTTGCGCACGTTTATTGACCTGAAATTGACCGGACGGATATTGATCTTATTCATGATAAATATGAATGAAAAATTACTTTCCGTTATGAAGATATGATCATAAATTGATTTTAACAAAATGGCGCCTGGATGACGTCACGATAATTTTGAGTCTTTGAAAAGTCACGCAGTTCTAAGTTAGACTAAGATCTATCATCATTGAAAGATTCATAACAATGGCTTCATTCAGTCTTGAGATATCCTGCGAACAAATTTGAGGAAGAATAATAAATAAAAAAAAAAATAAATAAAAATCTTGACGAAATCAATAGGTGATACGTAGACTTCGTTACGTATCACCTAATGATACGTACCACCTAATGATTCCGTCAAAATTTGCAATTTCAACTTTCGATTGAAAATTCCGACATGATCCCAACATCCGATGAAAAAACAAAGTACACCGTTTTTATAGCCCATGGTCTCAGCTATAACATACCCCAATTTGGGAGAAAACAGAGCACACATAAGATAGATAGTGCTCATAGATGAATGCCATGCAGATTCATGATGTGAACGAAATTCACCTTCCATAGACATAACACGCAAATGACGAAAATTCTGACATGTGGCCTCTAATTGAATTTTGTACTATGATGACGTCATTAAAATGAAACTTAGTGAAAAGTGATCTTGTAGAGAATTGCCTTATCTACAACATATCGACATTTCAAAGAGAATCGATGAATATTGAGAGAAATACACTACATTTTCGATAAATACAATGACGTCATAATATGCAATTTTGTATTTTTGACTTCCAAGGCCATTATGATGACGTTAAGATGTACTTAATGGCCAAATGAGATATGAAATCATACCACCGACTCATACTCTATCTAAATATGAACAAAAAATTGGCAATCCCTATTCATCCCAATGGACTTTTTATAGGCATGTTTTTGCCCATATATGCAATGTCTTACAAAAATCGCGCGTACGGACGGTTATCTTGAACGGACGCTCATTCCGTTTTTAATAGTGATAAAGAGCTAAACATGGTATCAAATTTTCCGGAAAAATATGAGGAATATTCGGTCAAAAGCTTTTGCGGAGAGATTATTTTTCGTTCGGCCGTGACGAACGAAAACGTGCAAAAATGCGTGTTTTGCGTGATTTTTTATGAAATGCTTATAATGGCCTGAAACGTATGCAAAAAAAATTTGGGATGATTTAGAGCATTTTAAATTTTTGCGCGCGCGTAAACGCGCGGACGAACGCGCACGCGCGCATTTGCGCACGTTTATTGACCTGAAATTGACCGGACGGATATTGATCTTATTCATGATAAATATGAATGAAAAATTACTTTCCGTTATGAAGATATGATCATAAATTGATTTTAACAAAATGGCGCCTGGATGACGTCACGATAATTTTGAGTCTTTGAAAAGTCACGCAGTTCTAAGTTAGACTAAGATCTATCATCATTGAAAGATTCATAACAATGGCTTCATTCAGTCTTGAGATATCCTGCGAACAAATTTGAGGAAGAATAATAAATAAAAAAAAAAATAAATAAAAATCTTGACGAAATCAATAGGTGATACGTAGACTTCGTTACGTATCACCTAATGATACGTACCACCTAATGATTCCGTCAAAATTTGCAATTTCAACTTTCGATTGAAAATTCCGACATGATCCCAACATCCGATGAAAAAACAAAGTACACCGTTTTTATAGCCCATGGTCTCAGCTATAACATACCCCAATTTGGGAGAAAACAGAGCACACATAAGATAGATAGTGCTCATAGATGAATGCCATGCAGATTCATGATGTGAACGAAATTCACCTTCCATAGACATAACACGCAAATGACGAAAATTCTGACATGTGGCCTCTAATTGAATTTTGTACTATGATGACGTCATTAAAATGAAACTTAGTGAAAAGTGATCTTGTAGAGAATTGCCTTATCTACAACATATCGACATTTCAAAGAGAATCGATGAATATTGAGAGAAATACACTACATTTTCGATAAATACAATGACGTCATAATATGCAATTTTGTATTTTGACTTCCAAGGCCATTATGATGACGTTAAGATGTACTTAATGGCCAAATGAGATATGAAATCATACCACCGACTCATACTCTATCTAAATATGAACAAAAAATTGGCAATCCCTATTCATCCCAATGGACTTTTTATAGGCATGTTTTTGCCCATATATGCAATGTCTTACAAAAATCGCGCGTACGGACGGTTATCTTGAACGGACGCTCATTCCGTTTTTAATAGTGATAAAGAGCTAAACATGGTATCAAATTTTCCGGAAAAATATGAGGAATATTCGGTCAAAAGCTTTTGCGGAGAGATTATTTTTCGTTCGGCCGTGACGAACGAAAACGTGCAAAAATGCGTGTTTTGCGTGATTTTTTATGAAATGCTTATAATGGCCTGAAACGTATGCAAAAAAAATTTGGGATGATTTAGAGCATTTTAAATTTTTGCGCGCGCGTAAACGCGCGGACGAACGCGCACGCGCGCATTTGCGCACGTTTATTGACCTGAAATTGACCGGACGGATATTGATCTTATTCATGATAAATATGAATGAAAAATTACTTTCCGTTATGAAGATATGATCATAAATTGATTTTAACAAAATGGCGCCTGGATGACGTCACGATAATTTTGAGTCTTTGAAAAGTCACGCAGTTCTAAGTTAGACTAAGATCTATCATCATTGAAAGATTCATAACAATGGCTTCATTCAGTCTTGAGATATCCTGCGAACAAATTTGAGGAAGAATAATAAATAAAAAAAAAAATAAATAAAAATCTTGACGAAATCAATAGGTGATACGTAGACTTCGTTACGTATCACCTAATGATACGTACCACCTAATGATTCCGTCAAAATTTGCAATTTCAACTTTCGATTGAAAATTCCGACATGATCCCAACATCCGATGAAAAAACAAAGTACACCGTTTTTATAGCCCATGGTCTCAGCTATAACATACCCCAATTTGGGAGAAAACAGAGCACACATAAGATAGATAGTGCTCATAGATGAATGCCATGCAGATTCATGATGTGAACGAAATTCACCTTCCATAGACATAACACGCAAATGACGAAAATTCTGACATGTGGCCTCTAATTGAATTTTGTACTATGATGACGTCATTAAAATGAAACTTAGTGAAAAGTGATCTTGTAGAGAATTGCCTTATCTACAACATATCGACATTTCAAAGAGAATCGATGAATATTGAGAGAAATACACTACATTTTCGATAAATACAATGACGTCATAATATGCAATTTTGTATTTTTGACTTCCAAGGCCATTATGATGACGTTAAGATGTACTTAATGGCCAAATGAGATATGAAATCATACCACCGACTCATACTCTATCTAAATATGAACAAAAAATTGGCAATCCCTATTCATCCCAATGGACTTTTTATAGGCATGTTTTTGCCCATATATGCAATGTCTTACAAAAATCGCGCGTACGGACGGTTATCTTGAACGGACGCTCATTCCGTTTTTAATAGTGATAAAGAGCTAAACATGGTATCAAATTTTCCGGAAAAATATGAGGAATATTCGGTCAAAAGCTTTTGCGGAGAGA
The DNA here is from genome assembly GCF_000002235.5 of Strongylocentrotus purpuratus. Classification (NCBI taxonomy): domain Eukaryota; kingdom Metazoa; phylum Echinodermata; class Echinoidea; order Camarodonta; family Strongylocentrotidae; genus Strongylocentrotus; species Strongylocentrotus purpuratus. The sequence continues at coordinate 8,510,475 of NW_022145602.1, read as the reverse complement.
TTATTTTTCGTTCGGCCGTGACGAACGAAAACGTGCAAAAATGCGTGTTTTGCGTGATTTTTTATGAAATGCTTATAATGGCCTGAAACGTATGCAAAAAAAATTTGGGATGATTTAGAGCATTTTAAATTTTTGCGCGCGCGTAAACGCGCGGACGAACGCGCACGCGCGCATTTGCGCACGTTTATTGACCTGAAATTGACCGGACGGATATTGATCTTATTCATGATAAATATGAATGAAAAATTACTTTCCGTTATGAAGATATGATCATAAATTGATTTTAACAAAATGGCGCCTGGATGACGTCACGATAATTTTGAGTCTTTGAAAAGTCACGCAGTTCTAAGTTAGACTAAGATCTATCATCATTGAAAGATTTATAACAATGGCTTCATTCAGTCTTGAGATATCCTGCGAACAAATTTGAGGAAGAATAATAAATAAAAAAATAAATAAATAAAAATCTTGACGAAATCAATAGGTGATACGTAGACTTCGTTACGTATCACCTAATGATACGTACCACCTAATGATTCCGTCAAAATTTGCAATTTCAACTTTCGATTGAAAATTCCGACATGATCCCAACATCCGATGAAAAAACAAAGTACACCGTTTTTATAGCCCATGGTCTCAGCTATAACATACCCCAATTTGGGAGAAAACAGAGCACACATAAGATAGATAGTGCTCATAGATGAATGCCATGCAGATTCATGATGTGAACGAAATTCACCTTCCATAGACATAACACGCAAATGACGAAAATTCTGACATGTGGCCTCTAATTGAATTTTGTACTATGATGACGTCATTAAAATGAAACTTAGTGAAAAGTGATCTTGTAGAGAATTGCCTTATCTACAACATATCGACATTTCAAAGAGAATCGATGAATATTGAGAGAAATACACTACATTTTCGATAAATACAATGACGTCATAATATGCAATTTTGTATTTTTGACTTCCAAGGCCATTATGATGACGTTAAGATGTACTTAATGGCCAAATGAGATATGAAATCATACCACCGACTCATACTCTATCTAAATATGAACAAAAAATTGGCAATCCCTATTCATCCCAATGGACTTTTTATAGGCATGTTTTTGCCCATATATGCAATGTCTTACAAAAATCGCGCGTACGGACGGTTATCTTGAACGGACGCTCATTCCGTTTTTAATAGTGATAAAGAGCTAAACATGGTATCAAATTTTCCGGAAAAATATGAGGAATATTCGGTCAAAAGCTTTTGCGGAGAGATTATTTTTCGTTCGGCCGTGACGAACGAAAACGTGCAAAAATGCGTGTTTTGCGTGATTTTTTATGAAATGCTTATAATGGCCTGAAACGTATGCAAAAAAAATTTGGGATGATTTAGAGCATTTTAAATTTTTGCGCGCGCGTAAACGCGCGGACGAACGCGCACGCGCGCATTTGCGCACGTTTATTGACCTGAAATTGACCGGACGGATATTGATCTTATTCATGATAAATATGAATGAAAAATTACTTTCCGTTATGAAGATATGATCATAAATTGATTTTAACAAAATGGCGCCTGGATGACGTCACGATAATTTTGAGTCTTTGAAAAGTCACGCAGTTCTAAGTTAGACTAAGATCTATCATCATTGAAAGATTCATAACAATGGCTTCATTCAGTCTTGAGATATCCTGCGAACAAATTTGAGGAAGAATAATAAATAAAAAAAAAAATAAATAAAAATCTTGACGAAATCAATAGGTGATACGTAGACTTCGTTACGTATCACCTAATGATACGTACCACCTAATGATTCCGTCAAAATTTGCAATTTCAACTTTCGATTGAAAATTCCGACATGATCCCAACATCCGATGAAAAAACAAAGTACACCGTTTTTATAGCCCATGGTCTCAGCTATAACATACCCCAATTTGGGAGAAAACAGAGCACACATAAGATAGATAGTGCTCATAGATGAATGCCATGCAGATTCATGATGTGAACGAAATTCACCTTCCATAGACATAACACGCAAATGACGAAAATTCTGACATGTGGCCTCTAATTGAATTTTGTACTATGATGACGTCATTAAAATGAAACTTAGTGAAAAGTGATCTTGTAGAGAATTGCCTTATCTACAACATATCGACATTTCAAAGAGAATCGATGAATATTGAGAGAAATACACTACATTTTCGATAAATACAATGACGTCATAATATGCAATTTTGTATTTTTGACTTCCAAGGCCATTATGATGACGTTAAGATGTACTTAATGGCCAAATGAGATATGAAATCATACCACCGACTCATACTCTATCTAAATATGAACAAAAAATTGGCAATCCCTATTCATCCCAATGGACTTTTTATAGGCATGTTTTTGCCCATATATGCAATGTCTTACAAAAATCGCGCGTACGGACGGTTATCTTGAACGGACGCTCATTCCGTTTTTAATAGTGATAAAGAGCTAAACATGGTATCAAATTTTCCGGAAAAATATGAGGAATATTCGGTCAAAAGCTTTTGCGGAGAGATTATTTTTCGTTCGGCCGTGACGAACGAAAACGTGCAAAAATGCGTGTTTTGCGTGATTTTTTATGAAATGCTTATAATGGCCTGAAACGTATGCAAAAAAAATTTGGGATGATTTAGAGCATTTTAAATTTTTGCGCGCGCGTAAACGCGCGGACGAACGCGCACGCGCGCATTTGCGCACGTTTATTGACCTGAAATTGACCGGACGGATATTGATCTTATTCATGATAAATATGAATGAAAAATTACTTTCCGTTATGAAGATATGATCATAAATTGATTTTAACAAAATGGCGCCTGGATGACGTCACGATAATTTTGAGTCTTTGAAAAGTCACGCAGTTCTAAGTTAGACTAAGATCTATCATCATTGAAAGATTCATAACAATGGCTTCATTCAGTCTTGAGATATCCTGCGAACAAATTTGAGGAAGAATAATAAATAAAAAAAAAAATAAATAAAAATCTTGACGAAATCAATAGGTGATACGTAGACTTCGTTACGTATCACCTAATAAATAAATAAATAATAAAAATCTTGACGAAATCAAAAGGTGATACGTAGACTTCGTTACGTATCACCTAATAACGAAAGAAGAAATCGTGAAAATGCGTTCTTCATTATGTTACACACGTATCACCTAATTCGTCAAAGTGACAAATTAAAGTCTAGTTAGGTGATACGTAACGAAGTCTACGTATCACCTATTGATTTCGTCAAGATTTTCTTTATTATTAGGTGATACGTAACGAAGTCAACGTATCACCTTTTGATTTCGTCAAGATTTTTCTTTATTATTAGGTGATACGTAACGAAGTCAACGTATCACCTTTTGATTTCGTCAAGATTGTTATTTATTTATTATTATTATTTATTATTATTCTTCCTCGAATTTGTTCGCAGGATATCTCAAGACTGAATGAAGCCATTGTCATGAATCTTTCAATGATGATAGATCTTAGTCTAACTTAGAACTGCGTGATTTTTCAAAGACTCAAAGTCATCGTGACGTCATCCAGGCGCCATTTTGTAAAAATCAACTTATGATCATATCTTCATAACGGAAAGTAATTTTACATTCATATTTATCAAGATTAAGATCAATATCCGTCGGGTCAATTTGAGGTCAATAAATGCGCGCAAAAATGCGCGTACGCGTAGGCACGCGCGTTAATGCGCGCGTAAAATTTTAAATTGCTCAAAATCGTCTTAAATTTTTTTTGCATACGTTTCAGGCCATTATAAGCATTTCATAAAAAATCACGCAAAACACGCATTTTTGCACGTTTTCGTTCGTCACGGCCGAACAAAAAATAATTTCTCCGCAAAAGCTTTTGACCGAATATTCCTCATATTTTCCCGGAAAATTTGATACCATGTTTAGCTCTTTATCACTATTAATAACGGAATGAGCGTCCGTTCAAGATAACCGTCCGCACGCGCGATTTTTGCAATACATAGCATATAAGGGCAAAAACATGCCTATAAAAAGTCCAGTGGGATCAATAAGGACTGCCAATTTTGTTGTCATATTTAGATAGAGTGTGAGTCGGAGGTATGATTTCATATCTCATTTGGCCATTAACTACATCCTGACGTCATCATAATGGCCTTGGAAGTCAAAAATACAAAATTGCATATTATGACGTCATTGTATTTATGGAAAATGTAGTGTATTTCTCTCAATATTCATCGATTCTCTTTGAAATGTCGATATGTTGTAGATAAGGCAATTCTCGACAAGATCACTTTTCACTAAGTTTCATTTTAATGAGGTCATCATAGTACAAAATTCAATTAAAGGCCACATGTCAGAATTTTCGTCATTTGCGTGTTATGTCTATGGAAGGTGAATTTCGTTCACATCGTGAATCTACATGGCATTCATCTATGAGCACTATCTATCTTATGTGTGCTCTGTTTTCTCCCAAATTGGGGTATGTTATAGCTGAGACCATGGGCTATCAAAACGGTGCTTTTAGTTTTTTGATCAGATGATGAGATCATATCACAATTTTCAGTTGAATGTTGAAATGATGAATATGTCACGTATGTCCTTTTTGCGAAACTTAAACGTTAGCAGTGTCCTCGTATTTGAAATTATGTAAGGAAACCCTTTTACTTTCTAGACTTTACTCTCAGACACTATTGAGTGACTGACTGACATCTTTTTTTCTCTGGTAATAAAATACATGAAATGAGCGTTATAGAGAACATGAGCATTCGGCTACATTAATAACCCACTCTGTTCTCATTGTTCATTTCCTATTCAAGACTTGAATAATGACGAACTTCATTCAATATTTGGTAGTAATACTACATATACTTATACTGATATCAATGATTTAAACTATTTATCCGAAAAAAAATATGAGTTTCATTTCAGTAGGTTTCTGAACTGTAAATATTATATTGATGAGGATTTTACGACTGAATTCAGTAACATTAACTATCCTTTTAGTATTTTACATTTTAATTCGCGTAGTTTAAACATACATTGTAATGCTTTATCCAATTTCATCTGTACTTATGTATAGAAACTTGGGTTAATGATAGTACGCCACTATTATTCAATGTGTATGGTCATTCATTTATACATTTTAATCGCCAAGTAGAAAAGAGTAGAGGTGTTGGTCTATTGGTCGCTGACAATTTTGAATATGAAATACGCAATGATATATTTATATTATACCCATCATACAACTATGAATCACTGTTTATTGAAAGCAATTTGCCGAGACATAATAATATTATTGTAGGTGTCATATATAGGAAACCCCAATCAAATATCAATGATTTCATCCCTGTCTTTGAAAATGTTTTACAAAAAACACATACTGAACATAAACAGGTTTATATAATGGGAGATTTTAACATTGATCCCGAGAAATTTACTGGCAATGCTGTATGTAATTTCTTGAGCAAAATACACTGTTGGTCATAATGGTGGAATATTTATTTTTACCCCAGTTTAGGGAAGGATTTGTAAAAATTATTTATTTCTAATAGATTTAGATAATGGCATACATTCTCAGATTTTATTGAATACTAATTTGCGAGTGTTTGTTTTGCGTGACTGCTGAATCATATGTGTGCTACTATGCTAATCAGCTAAGGGACCTACGTCCTTAAGTCATAATTGACAGTAATGAGGATTAATGCCTCACAAAAGGGCACTAGTATATAGCTAATCGACACGATTTTTATCCTGGGGCCTCACAGTAACGAGGCCATTGCTTAGCCCCTGAATCATGACTGTACGCAGTGTTTGCTAGGGTACGCGGCCCCTTCCACAAATCCCCCAAAACGAAAAAAATGCAATAATTTTTCAAAAATTCATTGCATTTTCCCCCGGCCCCCAACAGGAAAAATTCTTCTGCAGGGTCATGCATTATGGTTCAAGGCATGGCCACACAAAAGAATTTTTCCTGTTGGGGCCGGGGGAAAATGCAATGAATTTTTGAAAATTTATTGCATTTTCTTCGTTTTGGGGGATTTGTGGAAGGGGCCGCGTACCCTAGCAAACACTGCGTACAGTCATGATTCAGGGGCTAAGCAATGGCCTCGTAATACTGTGAGGCCCCAGGATAAAAATCGTGTCGATCAGCTATATTAGTGCCCTTTTGTGAGGCATTAATCCTCATTACTGTCAATTATGATGTAAGGACGTAAGTTCCCTAGCTGATTAGCATAGTAGCACACATATGATTTAGCAGTCACGCAAAACAAACACTCGCAAATTAATATTCAATAGAATCTGAGAATGTATGCCATTATCTAGATCTATTAGAACTAAATCATTTTTAAAAGTCCTTCCCTAAACTGGGGTAAAAATAATTATTCCACCATTATGACCAACAGTGTACATTCAAATCTTTGTATTTCTTTAATTGACAAGCCTTCAAGAAAGACTGACGGATCAATATCTCTCTAATCCACATTCCTTATACAGTGACAGTATATATCCATCCGATATTTAAAGATTTTATTTTCAAGCAACTAGTGAATCTCACGTCGACAACTCAAAATGATCGCTAATGTATTCTCACATTTATTTTGACTTTTCATTTACGCCGGGACATCGTGACGTCATACACTATTCATTTTTAATTATTCAGGCATAAGCTCTTATTTATCAATTACATTTTCATTTCTATGAATAAGATAAAAATCGTCAAAATGCGTTCTTCATGATGTAAATTAGAGTCAAAGGTGTAACTGGTTACTGCACAGAGTCAATGGTTATATATTGTCTCAATCTATCTTCCCTAGATCCATAATGATCAAGTGATCGACACAATTTAAACTTGACATATGGATAGATCATTATGGGAGGAGCATTTTATAAAATAATATGATATCGTGTAATGCATTCTTTGTTATGTAAACCAATATCATACGTATCACCTAATTCGTCTAAGTGACGAATTAAAGTCTAGTTTATTTTTATTATTCTTCCTCGAATTTGTTCGCAGGATATCTCAAGACTGAATAAAGCCATTATCATGAAACTTGCCATGATGATAGATCTTAGTCTAACTTAGAACTGCGTGACTTTTTAGAGAGTCAAAATTATCGTGACGTCATCCAGGCGCCATTTTGTGAAAATCAACTAATGATCATATCTTCATAACGGAAGAGTATTTCTCATTCATAATTATCACGATTAAGATATATATCCGTCCGGTCAAGTTGAGGTCAATAAAAGTGCGCAAATGCGCGCGTGCACGTTCGTCCGCGCGTTTACGCGCGCGCAAAAATTTAAAATGCTCCAAATCATCCCAAATTTTTTTTGCATACGTTTCAGGCCATATGGAGCATTTGATAAAAAAATTACGCACACGCGCATGCGCGCGCGTTTTCGCGCGTCCTGGCATTTTGCAACATAGAATCGCCGATTTTTTTCTGTCATCATATTCGGTACATTTTTCCAAGCATTTTGATAATTTGTTCACCTTTTATTAACGCAATGAGCGTCCGTCAAAGTTGACAGCACGCGCGGATTTGCGTTATCTTTATCCACAATACATGGGCAAAAACATGCCTATATAAAATTCATTGTAACTCTTTAGAATAGATAGAAACTCCTAATATTTTTTCATATTTATATAGATTATGAGTCGGAGATATGATTTCATGTCTCATTTTATCCTCAATTAACTCATGACGTCATCATAATGGCCTCCAAACTCAAAATTTTAATTTGCATATTATGACGTCAGCATATTTTTGGAAAATTGATTGTATCTCTGTAAATATGGATCAATTTTCTTTTTAATTTTGATATGTTCTAGCTGAGACAATTTTCTACAAATGTAGTATTCACAATTTTTATTTTTGACAAAAGTATCATGGTGTATTTTTGCGATTAAATGAGGCATGTCAATTTTTCGCATTTTGCGTGTATTCTCTATGGGACATGACTTTTTCTCAAAACTGGATTCTACACTCCTGTCTTTCGCGAGCAAAATCTCCGTTGTTTTAGCTTTGTTTTCGCTGAGCTTTGGATATGTTGTAGCTGAGACAATGAGCTATCAAAAGTGTGTCCTTTATTTTTCGATTAGATGCCAGAATTATGCTCATATTTCACTTGCAAAGTAGGATTTCTGAATTCCATTTCCCGTTTACGTGTAATCGCTATGGGAGATGTTTTGGTATATCGGTAACGCACTTGACTTCCAACCTCGAGATCCCTGGTTCGAGTCCGGGTGTCTCCAACACTTTTTTTTTCTCACTTTTGTTTCCTTTTGACCTTCACTGTACCATCTCCTTTGATTATTTAAACACGTAGATTCGCAAATAATGTCATAAATAACCCTTTTTACTTTAATCCATTACTTTTTGCGTGTAATCCCTATGGGAAATGACTTTTTCTCAAATCTGGAGTCTACATTCCTGTCTTTTGCGAGCAATATCGCCGTTTTTTCGGCTTGGATTTTGTTGATTTTTGAGTATGTTGTAGCTGAGACTATATGCTATCTAAATCAACCCTCATTTTTTCAATAAGATGTCATGATCGCGCTCATGATCATGATCATGATCATCACGATCATCATTATCATAATGATGCTAATCATTTATCAATTACATTTTCATTTCTTTGAATAAGATAAAATCGTCAAAAGGTGTTCTTCATGATGTAAATTAGAGTCAAATGTGTAACTGGTTACTGCACAGGGTCAAAGGTCATATATTGTTTCAATCTATCTTCCCTAGATCCATGATGATCAAGGAGACACAATTTAATCTTGACATATGAATAGATCATAATGGGAGAAGCATATGAATGGGAGAAGCAAAATAATATATCGTGTAATGCATTATTCGTTATGTAAACCATTATCATACGTATCACCTAATTCGTCTAAGTGACGAATTAAAGTCTAGTTTATTTATTTATTATTATTCTTCCTCGAATTTGTTCGCAGGATATCTCAAGACTGAACAAAGCCATTGTTATGAATCTTTCAATGATGATAGATCTTAGTCTAACTTAGAACTGCGTGACTTTTCAAAGACTCAAAGTCATCGTGACGTCATCCAGGCGCCATTTTGTGAAAATCAACTAATGATCATATCTTTATAACGAATAATAATTTTTCATTCATATTTATCATGATTAAGATCAATATCCGTCCGGTCAAGTTGAGGTCAATAAACGTGCGTAAATCCGCGCGTGCGCGCTCGTCCGCGCGTTTACGCGCGCGCAAAAATTAAAAATGCTCTAAATCATCCCAAATTTTTTTTGCATACGTTTCAGGCCATATGGAGCATTTGATAAAAAAATTACGCACACGCGCATGCGCGCGCGTTTTCGCGCGTACTGGCATTTTGCAACATAGAATCGCCGATTTTTTTCTGTCATCATATTCGGTACATTTTTCCAAGCATTTTGATAATTTGTTCACCTTTTATTAACGCAATTAGCGTCCGTCAAAGTTGACAGCACGCGCGGATTTGCGTTATCTTTATCCACAATACATGGGCAAAAACATGCCTATATAAAATTCATTGTAACTCTTTAGAATAGATAGAAACTCCTAATATTTTGTCATATTTGGATAGATTATGAGTCGGAGATATGATTTCATGTCTCATTTGATCCTCAATTAACTCATGACGTCATCAAAATGGCCTCCAAACTCAAAATTTTAATTTGCATATTATGACGTCAGCATATTTTTGGAAAATTGATTGTATCTCTGTAAATATGGATCAATTTTCTTTTTAATTTTGATATGTTCTAGCTGAGACAATTTTCTACAAATGTAATGTTCACAATTTTTATTTTTGACAAAAGTATCATGGTGTATTTTTGCGATTAATGGAGCCATGTCAATTTTTCGCATTTTGCGTGTATTCTCTATGGGACATGACTTTTTCTCAAAACTGGATTCTACACTCCTGTCTTTCGCGAGCAAAATCTCCGTTGTTTTAGCTTCGTTTTCGCTGAGCTTCGGATATGTTGTAGCTGAGACAATGAGCTATCACAAGTGTGCCCTTTATTTTTCGATTAGATGCCGGGATCATGCTTATATTTCACTTGCAAAGTAGGATTTCTGAATTCCATTTCCTGTTTACGTGTAATCGCTATGGGAGATGTTTTGGTATATCGGTAACGCACTTGACTTCCAACCTCGAGATCCCTGGTTCGAGTCCGGGTGTCTCCAACACTTTTTTTTCCACTTTTTTTTCCTTTGACCTTCACTGTACCATCTCCTTTGATTATTTAAACACGTAGATTCGCAAATAATGTCATAAATAACCCTTTTTACTTTATTATTACCCTATTTTCACTTAATCCATTACTTTTTGCGTGTAATCCCTATGGGAAATGACTTTTTCTCAAATCTGGAGTCTACATTCCTGTCTTTTGCGAGCAATATCGCCGTTATTTCGGGTTGGATTTTGTTGATTTTTGAGTATGTTGTAGCTGAGATTATATGCTATCTAAATCAACCCTCATTTTTTCAATAAGATGTCAGGATCCCGCTCATGATCATGATCATCACGATCATCATTATCATAATGATGCTAATCATTTATCAATTACATTTTCATTTCTTTGAATAAGATAAAATCGTCAAAAGGTGTTCTTCATGATGTAAATTAGAGTCAAATGTGTAACTGGTTACTGCACAGGGTCAAAGGTCATATATTGTTTCAATCTATCTTCCCTAGATCCATGATGATCAAGGAGACACAATTTAATCTTGACATATGAATAGATCATAATGGGAGAAGCATATGAATGGGAGAAGCAAAATAATATATCGTGTAATGCATTATTCGTTATGTAAACCATTATCATACGTATCACCTAATTCGTCTAAGTGACGAATTAAAGTCTAGTTCAGTTTATATTCGCGTATTTTCCCTATTATATGGTGTTTACATTTTCAACGAACATATATATATTCTTTTAAAGGGATTGGGTATCTTTACCTCTGATTCTAAACAAAATCCTGGATTTAGCTCATGCTGCAATCATAATTATACACCTTTAGGTCAGTCAGGAATACCATGTCTTTTACAAGCCGATCGCCTGTTTAATTATCAAGATATTTATGATTGGAATTAGAAATGTCAAATGAACAACACTGCAGTCTTTTGGGGAAAATGACTGGTAAAACCGGTCACCCAAAGATTTCTTTCTTTTTTGAAGCATTTCATGATCAATTTGAAGCGCAATTTTGTGGGGACTTTAATATTACACGATATCACAGACACTGATAACGCGTACAGGGCCATGCATCACAGATTTATAAAACTGGAAACATCGTTAAACAATGCCTTTAAAAGACGATCAGGCTTATTTTTAATTATGGAAGTTAGTCAATTTTTCTCTCATGTGTTTCCCCCAATTTTCCCTAATTACTGCACTCAAACAACACCTGCCTGTAAATGAGCCAATCTTGTACTTCAAGATGCTAGAAGCTACTCCAAATAATGATGATCATGATTATTCTATTATTGCAAAATGAAAATACGAGTTGTAATTTTCTATAGCCTATATGATCTAAAGGGAATGACAACTCTGATGTTTAATTGGTTAAGAAAAAACAGGGGAACAAATTGCATCTAACTTCATGGCTACATTTTTAATGAGAAGGTTGAGTTCTGGGGAGAGCTGAAAAATAATTTGTTAGCGTTTTTCATTGTTCTTATGCAAGTGTGGAAGAACATCAGGTACAAAATGTTCCCTGAAAAGCATGGCTCTTCAAATGCCTTCATATTCTAAATATGACACATAACAGCTTAAAAATGGGCCTCATCTTTTATGCCACATGATTGTGTAGTCCCATATAAGCTTTTTGCTTGTTACTTACACCAAGACTGGGCTAAATTTCTTAATGATTCCAGAACCTCGCAGTACACACCGATACTTTTATGCTAGATGATCAACCTTTTTTGATCGATTCCAGACTGTTTCTTTCACAATGCAATCGCATGACCAGAACTCAACTTTATCTTTATTGATTTCACAATTTTGAATGAATGAATGGACAATTCCTAACAAAATAAATTTTGGTCTGTCTGTATTTCTGTCTCTGTACATGTATGTCCGTCTCTGTCTTTGTCTGTCCGTCTGTCTGTTTCTCCCCCTCTATCTTTTTCTAAATTCAACTATAAATATAAATATATATATTTTGATGGCGTGCTGGAGTGCCGATCGAACAACATATTGATTTCTGTTGGCTTCCTAGAATGGGAACTTTTTGAACTAGAATGTGTAAGGGGGGAGTTGTAGGTCTCCTTTACTCCAGTAACAGGAGTCAACTAAATACCCCTTTGATAGCAAATATTCTAAAGATTGGGTTTCATGGCTCGCACTTTAACGCACAAGGAAGCACATGATTGCCTGGTAATCACACATCCAAATGCATTAGACTGTGAAATAAATGAACAATTCGCATGTTATATTCAAATATACTAAAGGAAATAACGAACATCAATCCTGAGACATAAATAATTTGACATTTCTTCATATCATATACCTGGTGTGAATAATTATAAAAGGATATAAAATGTAAAGTAAGACTTTCGATTGTTAATAACTCCAAATTTAAAACTCGCATTAGACTGAAGCTTAGAAGCTGTAAAACTGGAGGATGTTAAATTCATTTGGGATAATTTTCACGATATTTCTCGGAATGTGATCCTTTGATGTTTAATTAGATTATTGGAAAATTAGCATGCATTAGGTGTTGCTACGTCGGATAAACCTCATGCAAGCTTTTTAGTTGTCAAGTTGTCATTAGTAAACAGGGTTTATTGCTTCAATAAAGGTTCTTTCACAGTGTAATTACCAGTATACTCTACTCTACACATGGAAACACAAGCGCCTTGCAATAAATATCCAGCATTTCCAAAAGGGTTATAGGACAAGTATGCCCCCTGGACAATCACCCCCCGGTCAATTACCAGCTGGACAATTACCCCCTGGAAAATTAACCCCAGACAATCAAAGATTGTTTCTTTGTTAAAAAATTGAAGCTGAAAACTACTGCTATCAATTGAATTGAACTTGTACTGGCTAAGGGGAAGAATGCTGTTGTATGTTTATGGCTAGAAAGCCATATTTCGAATACGACAAGAAATATTCAAAAGATTCGGACCAAAAGTTCATGTCACATATATGTGTAGTCCCATATACCCGATTATTCGATTTCTTATCAATGTTAGTACACTGTCGCTCATATAGTTGGAATATTTTGGTTTCACCCCAATTTATGGAATTATTTTAAAACTAATTTAAAAATAATAGATCTAGATAATAGGATACATTCTCAGATTTTATTGAATAATAATTTGCCAATGTGTGTTTTGCGTGACTGCTATAACATGTGTATGCTAACATGCTTATCAACTAGGGGACCTACGCCCTTAAGTCATGAATGACAGTAATGAGGATGAATGCCCCACAAAAGGGCAATAATATAGCACATCGACACGGTTTTGATCCTGGGGCCTCACAGTTACGAGGCCATCCCAATAAACAGAACACTTAAAAGTAACCTCTTTTGAGAGTGTATTTTAATTGATTTTAAAGTATGGTGCCTTCTGAACTAGATTTAAACGTTATCGACACGTGCCTTCATTTAAACAAAAAAGGTACTCCTTTTCACGTTTTCATCTAACCTAAAAACCACCAATTTATCACGCGACTGGAGTAACGTGATCCCACTTACCTCTGTAAATCAAGTGTTTATGACCAAATAACTACTTGACCAAGCTACGAGTTTTTTGTCCGTTAACCGATGGTGGTGATAAATAAGTAATTATTTGGTCTTTTAAGCACCTTTATCGATCGGTTTTACAGGTTATCCAAGGTTGATGGTAATAATCACGTTACTTACACCGGCTAATCGTCTTATTGTTCTGTCCGTGAATCTCTGGTTATATTAAATTAGTAATTCTGAGGTGTCTTAGACACCTCTTTAAATGGTAGTCAAGGTTGCCATAAGCTCCGCGGTAATGATCTCGTGACTCAAACGGATTATTAATCTAAGCTGGGCATCCGTGATTTTTAGGTGTGAAAAATTAGTAATTATTAGGTGTCTTAAAACACCTTTTTAAATGGTTTCAAATTTACCATAACTTTCTTGGTGATGATCACGTTGCTAAAACTGATTACTAATCTAAGCTGTGAATCCGTGATATTTAGGTGTGAAAAATTAGTAATTATTAGGTGTCTTAAAACACCTATTTAAATGGTAGTCAAAGTTGCCAGAAGTCCGCGGTGATGATCTCGTGACTCAAACGGATAATTAATCTAAGCTGAGCATCCGTGTTTTTTAGGTTTGAAAAATTAGTCATTATTAGATGTCTTAAAACACCTATTTAAATAGTAGTCAAAGTTGCCAGCAGTTCCTGCGGTGATGATCACGTGACTCAAACGGATTATTAATATAAGCTGGGCATTCCGTGATTTCCAGGTGTGTGAAATGAGTTATTCTTGGGTGTCTTGATGGTTTCACAGTTACCATTTAAGTTCCGTGGTGATAATCCCGTGACTGATGGCATATTTCTTTTTTCACCAGTTGATAACTGACTGTTGGCATATTTTCATTGCACCAGTTGATAACTGGTCTGTGTGCATATTTCCAGTTGCACCAGTTGATGACTGACTGTTGGCATATTTGATAAGGTTTTATTCGAATATTCAACAATACAGCTGGAGGCTGATACAAGTGAATTTACAAGGTAACAAATATTTCCAGTTGACCAGCTGACACCCATTAATTTCCATATTGAATATATATGGGGTGCGTGCAGATCTATGGTTTTTAACATTTTATCTGAATTTACAGGATATTTCTTAATTACTAATAATTTAGTTATATGCAATTCATTTCGAAAATACTACAAATATAAATTACCCGTTATTAGGACATTTCGCTACTTCGTATAAATTACATTTCATTAAACATGAATAAGGGAAACATTAGCTATGAACTAGAATACTTTCAACAAAATACAAGAATATATACAAATTTCGATTAATTAATTTATGTAAGTCTACTATTACCAATGCCTTTACATTGGAAATACAGACGAACCAGTATTGAAATGTTGTTGTCGTTGAACTGTTTGGAAGTTTTACCAAATAGTTCTAATGGCTCAGCTAGACCAGTTGAATTCTAACTGGCCTGGATCAACTGAATCATTTAGCCCATTTCAATGTCCAGGGTTACCAGTTGGCATTAAATGGTTCATCAACTGGACCAGTTCCAACTAGCTTTCTCTTCTGGATGAGATCTGGCAGTCGTGTAACGATTGTCTGAAATTCGGTGATGCATGCAGAGATTTAAATGAAAATGGTACCTAAATATACCGGGAGGATAACTCTATCAAGATATATCATGAAACCCATGATTAAATATTCATACTTCAAACAATACAACTTTTAAAAAGTGGGAAAATTGTTTCTGACTCACTCTGTACAGTTCTATACAGCATATCTTTTTTTAGAGGGGTGGGGATATGGACTAAGGACATTTCCGTGAAATTATTTTTAAACCTGATATTATGCATTTGCGAGTTTAATCACAACATAATTTCAGTGATTTCCAAATAGTAGTAGCAGTAGTAGTAGTAGTATAGTAGTACTATTAGTAGCAGTATCAGTAGTAGTAGTGGTGGTGGTAGTAGAAGTAGTAGTTGTAATAGTGGTGGTAGTAGTAGTGGTAGTGGTAGTAGCAGTAGTACCGTGAGTAGTAGTAGTATTAGTAGTAGTAGTATCGGTAGTAATAGTAGTAGTAGTAGTAGTAGTAGTAGTAGTAGTAATAGTAGTAGTAGTAGTAGCATCGTACTAACTATAGAGAAACATTTTAGACGACATACATGCAACATGAATTTACGCAAGGGTATCTGGTTAGTACAAAAATATGGTTTGAAAATATAATACCATGCCCTACCTAATGAGCGTGGCGAAATGCAGATGACAGAATCAGACAAATACAAATGAATCGTATCCATGGCGTAGCGAATAGGGACATGTTCCTCTTGTGCCCTCATCCAATTAAAATGGAACAGAAATTAATGTCAGAGAGTGCAAGAGTATGCAAAACAGTGAGAGAGAAAGAGAGAGAGAGAGAGAAAGTGAGTGGGAGGAGTTGAAAGTAAGATGGAGAGAGAACCTCCTTTTTCACCCTAAAGAAGAAGAAGAGGAAGTAGAAGAAGAAGAAGAGGAGGAATAATATTAAGAAGGAGAGAATTACTATCAAAATAGAAATGAGCTCAAATTCACTTACACTGAAAAGGAAAAATGCAGTATAAAGATTCATCGTGTCTGAGCGGTAGTACTTAGTAAGTGAGAACAAAAATCACGTTGTGACGAAAATATTCCACACGTCACTCTACTACAAGACACGAATGGACTGGCGGGATAAAAGTCATGAATAAGAAAACACTTTTCCGATCAGCTCTGAAATATGTCGCACATCCGTGCGGTTCTTGGCAATGTTCGCGTCAAAATGTCAAACAGACTGAGTGTGAGCGAGTTTAATGCCTCAGTCACACCTTTGCGTATGATGCTGCGTATTGCTGCGCTGTTCCGGGTATATCAATTCGCAGCCGTTCCCAGCGATACGTGGCAAACTTGAAGGTAGCAGTCACACTATTGCGTATCTAGCTCGTAGGTAGCTCGTATGCCTCTCGTACTAAGACTGCCTACGGTTGCCTATGACCACGCTATAGCTCGCTGTTGCTCATAGCAGTACGATTCAATACGCAGTTTGCTCTCCACGTTGCGTATGTAACTGGTTCTTTGCTCGTTTGCTGCTCGCTAGTCGCTCGCACCAGTACGTCTCGTTGCGTCTCACTGCGTGTTCGCTCGCTTTAGCTCGTCTGTTGTTCGTACTGCTGCGTGCCAGCTCGCTCTACAGCGTACCAGCTCGCTTGGGCTGCGACGGCGTATAAATAAAAGTCATTTTGCGGGCTTCTGACGAGTCTACATCTACAAGAAAAATCAATCAAATGAAAAAAAATGGCCCGGGAGCAGAGCTCTGCCTGGCAAAAGATTAAGCTTTTGGTTCAGCTGGAAGAAGCAGAGACGAATTATGTTTATTTATTAACGTTATGTAGCGCAGCGACGGTGGTTGGTGCTAGGTTGGTGCTAGGCAACTAATCGCAGTAAGAAAGGGCGAAAGCGAACGGCGTACGAGCTAGACTCGCAGCGTAGCGAGCGACAATTGCAATAGTTCTTGCTGCTGCGGGTGGTAGGCGAGCAACAGCGCAACAATACGCGCAATCATGCGAACGACAACGAGCTCTTGCGAGGTAAATCGTGCAGGGAACGCAGCTATAGGCAGTGACACGCGCTCCAAAGAAAAGAGGTGCGTATGGTTGCGTATACTTGCGCTAAGCCACTCGCTGTTGCTCGCATTCACTGGTTGCCACTCGTATCCGCTCGTAGGTGATAAGACCTTGCGTTTGCTTGCGATAGTTTAGAAAATTTTAAAACTAGCGAGCGGCAAACGCATGCCTTTGCGCTAGTCTGCGTAATGAGTACGCAGTGAGCACGTTTCATTGCGCTTTATTGGGTATGACTGCCTATGTCTGCGTTCGGGCAATACGCAGCAATACGCAAGCCCAATACGCAAAGGTGTGACTGAGGCATAATAGGCCTGCATTTGACCATGGACCATGATATGACAGGCAGGCTCGGCGGTCTACCAGTAAGTAGGGCAACACCGTCTTGAGGTCGTTCAGAGTTTTTTGCGCATGCGCTTGTTTTATGATACTTAACCCGCACAGTGTCACCAAATTTCAAACAGGAATCAGGTTTATATTTTCGAAGGCATTTATTATTTGCATCGTTTTGATGATGATGATTATTAGGTGATACGTACGAGGTCTACGTATCACCTATTTATTTATCATTTATTTATTATTCTTCCATGAATTTGTTCGCAGGATATCTCAAGAAGTAATGAAGCCATCGTCATGACACTTGCCATGATGATAGATCTTAATATAACTGTGTGACTTTTCCGTGACTCAAATTATCGTGACGTCATCTAGGGGCCATTTTGTGAAAATTAACTTATGATCATATCTTCATAATGGAAAGTCATTTTTCATTCATATTTATCATGATTAAAGTCAATGTCCGCGCGCGCAAAATGTAAAAATACTCAAAATCGTCTCAATTTCATTTTGGATACGTTTCAGGCCATTTTAAGCATTTTGCAAAAAACGCGCACACGCGCCTACTAGCATTCTGCCACATAGAATCGCCAAATTTTCTCCGTCATCATATTTGTCAAATTTTTCCAAGCATTTTGATACGTTGTTCACCTTTTATGATCAGTAATAACGGAATTAGCGTCCGTTTAAGATACATGTCCGTGTGTGTGCTCTTGTAATACATAGCATACATGGTCAAAAACATGCCTATACAAAATCCATTCTAGCTCTTAATGATGCAAGGTGACCCCAATTTTTTTCTTCATATTTGGATAAATTATGAGTCGGAGATATGATTTCATTTGACCCTCAATTAACTCATGACGTCATCATAATGGCCTCCGAACTCAAAATTTCAATTTGCATATTATGACGTCTGCATATTTTTGGAAAATTGATTGTATCTCTGTAAATATTGATCGATTTTCTTCCAAATTTTGATATGTTCTAGCTGAGACAATTACTACAAATGCAGTTATAACGATTTTTTATTTTGACAAAGTCATCATGGCGTATTTTTGCAATTAAAGGAGGCATGTCAATAGTTCACATTTTGCGTGTATTCTCTATGGGACATGACTTTTTCTCAAAACTGGATTCTACATTCCTGTCTTTCGTGAGCAATATCTTCGTTGTTTTAGCTTCGTTTTCGCTGAGCTTCGGGTATGTTGTAGCTGAGACAATAAGCTATCACAAATGTGCCGTTTATTTTTCGATCAGATGCCTGGATTATGCTCATATATCACTTGCGAAGTGGGATTTGAGAATTCCATTTCCCGTTTACGTGCATTCGCTATGGGAAATGTTTTGGTATATCGGTAAACGCACTTGACTTCCAACCTCGAGATCCCTGGTTCGAGACCAAACCATTTTTTTCTTCACTTTTTTCTTTCTTTTTGACCTTTCACTGTACCATCTCCTTTGATTATTAAAACACCTAGAATCGCAAATAATGAAATAAACAACCCTATTTACTTTATTATAACCCTATTTTCACTTAATCCATTACTTTTTGCGTGTAATCCCTATGGGAGATTACTTTTTCTCAAACCTGGATTCTACATTCCTGTCTTTTGCGAGCAATATCGCCGTTATTTCTGCTTGGATTTTGTTGATTTTTTTTTTAGTATGTTGTAGCTGAGACTATATGCTATCAAAATCACCCCTCATTTTTTCAATAAGATGTCAGGATCACGCTCATAATGATGATAATCATTTATCAATTACATTTTCATTTCTTTGAATAAGATAAAATCGTCAAAATGTGTTCTTTATCATGTAAATTATAGTCAAAGGTGTAACTGATTACTGCACAGGATCAATGGTCATGTATTGTTTCAATCTATTTTCCCTAGATCCATAATGATCAATGGGACACAATTTAAACTTGACATATGGATAGATCATAATGAGAGAAGCATTTTATAAAATAATATATTGTGTAATGCATTCTTCGTTATGTAAACCATTAGCATACGTATCACCTAATTCGTCTAAGTGACGAATTAAAGTCTAGCTATTATTAATGATAGTAGTATTAGTAGTTGTAATAATAGTACTAGTAGCAGTATTAGTAGTAGTAGTAGTAGTAGTAGGAGTACTAGCAGTAGTTGCAATATTAGTAGTAAATACCATTATTAGTTATATTGTTATTATTACTATTATCATAATCACCAGCATCTTCACCACCACCACCATCATGATGATGATCATCATTATTATTTTAGATTGTTTAAGCCGAAATTCACGAAATCTAGGCTACCGTGCTGGCTCAATTGTAATAACGAGGCCCTTAGACATGAGTGTAATAAATTGGCACTAACTTTATTTAATAAAAGGTTTACTATGAGAAGGAACCAAATTTGATATCAATGTAAATCTTAGACCCAGGAAACTGATGTTATCATTTTAAAGCGGATACCAGCAGTAACGTTATCGTCTTCCTTGTAGTAATAAAAGTAACATTTCTTACACGTTTTACAAAGTTCATTACGAAATAAGTCAATTAATCAAGCAATCGTTAATCAATTAATGATTTTCAATTAGATTTCGGTTAGAACTCATTGCTATCGTTAAAAGAGCTATAATTGAATAACAATGAGAAACAGCAAACTGATACATTTCTTCCGATACATGAAATCAAGCATTTTTTTGGTATATCAAAGTAAACACTTTCAGTTTCCTACACAATATCGTGAAAGGAACAAACTAAAAGCAATGAAGACACTGAAAATAAATTCCCAGGATAAGTATTTATAAAAAGGATTCCATGTGACGCACTTTGGTGTGGGCTAGGCCTACAGTGCACCGTAAGTTTAAACTTTATGTTAGGGAAACCTTAAGGTTTATTTTTGATGACCCACGAACAACGGCGCATGTTTGCTCGAGATATTATGAAGACGCTTGAATGAATGGATCCCAAATTGCTAGAACACATACATAAACAAAATAAGCATTCACAAGCGTATTTTCAATAAGTTATACAAATTCATTTATTTGTTATTTATTTAGCCTATCGCTGGACGCCATTTTCAAGTTCTTAGCTCTTTGAGTAGAAATGGATTGCATTAACTGAATAAAGTAGAGAAAAGGTAATTTTGTCGAGATGATCTACACAATCTTCTCCATCAAAAATGTTTTTCCATATCACTTTTTTGGAAAAGTTCCCTTTTACCTACTTTCTTGTAGGAAAATCATTCACATATATTTACGCTATTATTATCTACTCTATAATGTATGTTCTAATCCATTTGTTTCCTGAAGAAAAACAAAAGTGTGTTGAAAACATTACGCATATGTGAAAGAGAGAGAGAGGGGGGGGGGGAGAAATCGTTAAGAGCTGCCGTGAAAATGTTGTTTGTTATTTAGTTCCGAAATCCATATATACATACAAGTTATAAAGCACATTTCAAAAGATAAAAAAGTAAGGTTGGATAGCCCATTTCAGAACCATTTTCAAAATGGTCCTGTTCTTCCATGGGGTCCAAAAGCAAAAAACATATTAATTTACATACAATATCAATTTTCAATCATAGAAATTTACCAATAAAATATCTGAAAATCTAGTACAAAGATACCTGATGGGATGAATCTTCATATAAACAGTTAGCTTAGAGCCAGCAATAAATTCCTTTTTGGATGAAGCTTTCAATAAGGAAAGTACAGACAAATGCGATCGACCTACAAACCTCTATTTACACCAACACAAATACAGTCAAACTTGCCTTAGAGACCACCTGTCGATAAAGACCGCATTTCTTGATTCCCTTGAAAATGTTTTCTCATTGAAACATGTACTATAGGCATCTGTTCATAAAGAACACCTGCCTTTAAAAACCACTTTTCTTGTCTCCCTTGGGTGGTCTTTATAGACAGGTTTCACTGTTTATTAATTCAACATGACAACGATTGCCCCTAAATCTCGAAAAGTGTTGTATGATATGTCTGTCAACATTATGTGAAAAGCACTTATTCATGTAATGTATCTAATGTTGATTTGTAATGGCCAAAATCTTAATAATTCAAAGTGGATTATTGAACATGTAAAACTTTATAATAAAAAAATTGGTTAAAGGTGTCCAGAAAGTCATCCGCTATCGAGAGTTAGAAACCAAATGTAAGGAAACGTGAAGTTGGCATCAGAGTTCTCCTCGAAATTATTGCACAGAGGCATTATATTCAGAAGTAATTACAGTTGTGACGTATCACAAAATATCTTGACATGCAACTAATCTTATCCGGAAACCGTACCCCTGGACATCCACCCCCGGATAACAACCCCCAGTCAACTATCCCCTAGGACAGCAAATCCCCTGGGGCAACCCCCTCCAGCACGACTACCCCCCCCCCCGGGACAACCAACACCTAGTCAACTACCCCGAAGGACAAGTACCCCTAGGAAAACCACCCCAAGGACAACAACTCCCGGAAAACTACCCTCCATGATGACTACCCCCGGACAACTACTACCCAGACAACTACCCCCTTGGATAGTTGTCTGGGGGTAGTTTTCCTAGGGGTAGTTGTCCGGGGGTAGTTGTCCTAGGTGGTAGTTGTCCTGAGGTTAGTCGTCCTAAAGGAGTGGTTGCCCTAGGGGGTAGTTGACGGGGGATAGTTATCCGGGGTGGATGTCCAGGAGGCAGGTGTCCCAGAAGCACTAGTAATACCTGTAAATGATAAAGAACAACACGAATATCAAAATGATAAACTATCAAAGGAAAAGTTTTTTAAGAGTTGTGTCTCTCCTCTTTTTTCATTGTCACAACTTGTCTTGTACAGGTTGTATTTGTATATTCCAATCACAGGAGTTTTACCGGTACAATGTTTAAGAATGGCATGCATGTTCCTGCGGTTCAAGGTATCTTTAATATGGACATGGCCCTCTGGCGTTCAGACTGGGTTGTCGTTTAAAATTCTGCATCT
Source organism: Strongylocentrotus purpuratus (assembly GCF_000002235.5). Taxonomy (NCBI): domain Eukaryota; kingdom Metazoa; phylum Echinodermata; class Echinoidea; order Camarodonta; family Strongylocentrotidae; genus Strongylocentrotus; species Strongylocentrotus purpuratus. Next base: position 8,487,816 of record NW_022145602.1, on the reverse strand, counting down.
TCAGCTGCTGTTTCAGTCGTGGAGCAAAACGCTATACACAGATTAAGCGTGAACGTTCAGGCCTGCTGAGGCGTAGAAATATGGCCGTAGAAGTCACAGCTAAGGTTGTCTTCATGTAATATTCCAATCACTTTAGTCGCAATAATATCAGGAAGTAATTAAACCAGTATACATGGCTTCAGTCGTGACGTTCTAGAAATTCAAGATGAATCTGACAAGATGCCGTGTTCTCAGTAGCTGTCACTATGATTTTCCTGTTCATGCTTTGAACTCATAGTTGCATTTTTTTAAATCAACACCGACAAACATCGCTTTAGTACCAACTTTCATAAATGTCAAGATGTCTGGCATGACTTATCTGTTTGTGTATGCCACGTGGTTTTTCCTTTTTTGTGATCTAACTTCAGTTATCGTTTTCGTCCGGAATACAAACGGGAAAAACTGGTTCTGTGTTCATGTTCATGAGCGTCATGGTCTGTTCTGGTGTCTTTGCCATGGACGAACTTGTCTTGTCGACTGCAGAGCTCGACGTCTTCTTGGTATTCTTCACCCGGTAGTCACCCTGTCTGCTTTGACTGACCAACCACCTTTCCCTCTTCCGCTTTAAAGCATGCCGTACCTGAAGAACGAAAAATGATGACGTAAATACTTTACTCACAACATGTACATGACATGACAGTGTCTTGAAAGGAAAATGTAGAAGATATTAGAACAGAAAATTGAAAGAGAATATTGAGCCCTACGGTGGGAGAACACTACAAGAGTACGCTGAATAATTGCAAGGAACGGTGGTGTGTGGAAACTATTGCAATCATTTAAGAAACCGGGAGAAGAAACAGTGATATGTAAACAAAACCAAACGGAGATCAACATGATGAAACTAAGAACATATTCTATGATGCAATAGCTTCATTCGATCGTAATTTAGTTATATAACACTTTCATTTCAATATTTGTTGGGGCTTCCACCAAACAACATGGCAGACACTCGAAGTCATTGTAAAAGCATTATAAATATCCCACTGTATTCACAGAACTTAAGTTCGGATCATGTAATATGTCAGTGTCATGTTCATGCTTGTTGAAAGGTGTTGGACAAAGCTGATGAAATTCTACGACTTTGGTTTGATTTATTAGAAATTCCTGTCGTGAGTTTGCATCGCATCAACTTGATATTTTCAACGGAACATTTGTATTTTCTTGTCATGCCAGATTTGCTTACCTCAGAATTCCGTACAAAGTGGACGAGAAATATAAAGACCCCTTGGAAGGAATTTAAAAGGACAAAGATATACTGGAAAGCGACAGACGCCCTCTCGATGGCCAAGAAGGCAAAGGCCCACGTCAAGCCCATGATGGGAAGAAGAATCAAAATCGCCTTCGCACCATGTCTGTGTTCGAGATAGAGAAGGGGATACAAAAAAGGGTAGACAATTTATGGATGGCAGTCAATGAGTAAAGGAGAGAGAGAAGTGAAAGAAGCGGGTAAAAATATATAAAAAGAAAATGAAATAGAAAAGATAGATAAGAGAGAGAAAAAGCAAGAGAAATGGGAACAGATATACAAACAGAATGACAGGTAGATAGGTAATGCAGGGAGAAATACAAGGGACGATTAACAAGAAGAAAAGATGAGAGAAACAAGGATGCTATTCAATATATTTTTGCGACGTAACATCACTTTTGATATTTGATAATTCACCTCTACCAACTGTACATTAGCCTCATAGATTAAGAACTATCGTAATGGTTTCATCATTGTGATAAGATATATTATTAATTTTGTCAACAGTATTTTATAATACGCCATTGTATAATGATTTCCTTTTGTTTTAAAGTATTCCCTTTTTGTCAGTTCGCACCAACGGTATTGAACAAATACCTGAAGGACGGCATCTTAAGAATTTATTTCCCTACTATAGCTTGGATAAGAAGAAATGGATACCTTTGGTATGCAGTACTGTGTCCATTATCATTCTATTAGGTAATGCAACGGATACAGCAGGAAGAAATGGGTAAATACGTTTGACTTTTGCCATTTTAGTTTAAATACGATCTCAAAGAATCCCCCTACAAGCGATACAAAAATGTTTTAAAAATCGGGGCGTTGTGGCGTGCGCCTGTAATCCGGCCGAGGACGCAGGTTTGATACTGAAATACGTCTATCGGATGGTGACTTTAAAGGTCGGTCCCCAGACGTAAATATTCATATCTGATTGATACGCGTCTGTATAAAACCCAATAACAAACACACATACTACAAGTTGATTTCTTAAAAACTGCAATATTGTACTCACCTCACTCTAGACTTGACGTCACTTTGTAGCGTAGGCCCGTCCGCCATTTTCGCAATTTGTAGAACAACCCGTATCATCACAAAGAGGTTAAAAACAATCACAATGGCGACCGGTATCATGAAGAAAAGCAGACTTAGGTTCCCATCAGGATCGCTGTAGTTCCCATTAGAACCGGATTCAAGACCCAGGAAACAGCTTGTACTATAAAAAGAAAAATAGGGAAAATGCAGAATTAGGGATGGCATCATTGAATCTTTACTGGATTTAGTCCAAAAACAGACAAGTATGGGTCGACGACCGTTTACATCGGTAACATTTCGTCTAGTCATTCGTCTCCATTAATTTCTCAAGTGTTTGCCTTGACCAACTCGGGTCCAATCTTTCCGGCGAAACGGAAGACGCCATTGTTGAAAAAGCCAACAAAGAGCCACTATCGGCATTAGCTGGAATAAAACGTATGAGGCGCTATTTCGTTTTTCAACAGCTGGTTCAAAATTACCGAATATTTTTTTGGGGGGCACCACAAATATTAGAAATGGTTATATATTTATGGATATTTCAGCCGTCTCTGAACCGATTTTGATCAAACAAAGATTATTTCGTCATTTAAATTGTATATTGTTTCAAATTTGACACTCAATTTTTCGTTATCTTACAACAAAAGTTATTTTGTGAAGCACCCTCGGCAGCAAAACTCAAATACCCCTTTGTACATCAAACTTGTGGAAACGATCCTCTTCGGGATAACGATTTATGTATAATATTTGTTTGCCTCAGAGCAAAGGGCATGGAAGTAGCACATTTTAACGTCCGTAGTCTTCAAAATAACAGGTACAGTATGCTAAATAATTGATTCTTGATTCAAATCCGTATACTTTTTGATAAAAAACAACCCAAGCTTAAAATCTGAGGAAAAAATGTACTTACGCTATCCCTCTTTCTAAATCATCATGATACACGGATAGAAGCACAATTAAAAAGACAGCCGGTATTCCTGTAGGAAAAATTGAAGAATTACCAAGATGTTAACAAAAAAGTCATTTTATAGATGTTTAATTATTGGCAAATACTAGAAAGACTATGCTTTTTCGAAAGATCAGAACGGTGAACAGAGTAAAGGTTTTGTTGTAAAATATGTACTTTAAAAGCTTGAAAATAGTAAAACTACATTAAACTTAGCCACATTTTAGCCAGGATGAGGTAACTTTATTTCCTATCCTAAATATCCCATTTGCACGGACACCAACTATAAACTGACTCTGAATGGTTAACAGAACAAAAATAATTAAATTGATATAAAAATACATCAAAACACTTTTCCCCTAGATGCTGCTTTAATATACGTATCTGCTTGCATGGTGATGTAGATACACAGTAGACTTAGGGTAGCGGCATGTGATGGATATTACGCTTAATATAGAAATATAATTCATTGCTTAATTGTTTTTTCTTCAAAACGGTATTTGCTTACCCCATCCGCATGCCATATAGTACTTGAATTTGCGCCGTTCAGCGTTCCATACTACAAAGGTCAGCAGATAGAGATGTATGCCTTCTATGGCCATCCAGGCAAACATCACCAACAGTTGATAATAAAGCAAAGCACCCACGACAGTACATGGTATCTGAGGGGGGAAGAGTTTAGACAAAAATTAATAAAAACGATAATAATATTTATGACAACTGCGACATTCGAACAAAATGTATGACTTTAGAAACCATTCTGAAATAAATCATACTTGTCCTTGCCTGTATTAAAGTCGAAGCTCTCTTTAAATGATAAAGTGCAAGTTTTATTACTTAAAGCCCGTTTGTACTAGTTTGGCCGGGAGGGATCAGACCACCCAGTGTGGTCACTGACAGGTGGCTGTCTCATCAACTCAGCTCTCAATTAACATAACAAAAAGAGGATCATGGGAGGGGGGGGGGGCAACAGGCACCGCTTAGGCAGCGTTTTCTATATAGAGTGAGCATGTAGCTACAAGTACTACAGGAGGGGGGGGGGGCTTTAAATGGTTGCAATTAGTCTGTGTCAGACATAAACTTGTGTGACTTTGAAAAAGTTCGGTGATAATTTCTGCTATCTCGCACCGTATACACATCATAATTCAAATCATATTATTAAGGATAACAAACATAATATTGAAGGAAAATGCAGAAGCCTGTCGGTCATAAAACTTAAGGCTAATCCTGGTGATTGATAACACTTTCCCATGAGAGCCAACTACTATATCTCTTTAAAGACCAAGTCTACTCCAAAAAAAATTGACTTATAATAGAAGCAGAAAAATCAGAAAAATTAATCATAAAAAGTTTGAGCAAAATCAGATTACTAATAAGAAAGTTATGAATTCTTTATGATATGACAAACTTTGAAAATCAAAAGACAAATTAGCAACTCACTCATGAGTCTGTAACGTCATTGCCTCACTATCAACTAATTGTTTTCTTTATATTGAAGTTTGTGGTGATGGATGTTTTACCTGACTGCTAAGAAAGCATAAATGCTTGTTAGTAAAAGCAACCAGACGGCCAACGGCTTTAGGTCTTCTCCGAGGAACCTGGTAATGAGGATTAATGCCTTACCAAAGGGCACTAGCGCATCGACTTGGTTTCGAACCTGGGTCACCGGATTACGAGACCACTACTCTACCGACGGGGAAAATACAAATTTCCCATTTCCCCCCTAATAATCTTGTTTCCTGACACCAACATCCAAGTTATGAGAGTAATATGTTTTAGTGTGGATGCACTAATACAGCGTTATTTTTTTCAGTTAAATCATGAAAATTTCAATTTTTGATTAACTATATAATATATAAGAATCAATTATTAAGAATATATAATATTCAGAAAAATGTACAATTTCTTCAAAATTCATTAAAAGATTATGCACGCAATATGATACAATGTATATAACCTGGGCAAACGCATAGGGAAAAAAGTTTTAGGGGATAACAAGGGAAAATAATGGATACAAATATATAAAGCAACTGATAAATAGTGAGGCGATGACGTCACAAACTGATAACCAAATTGGCAATTTGTGTAGTGACTTCCATTGTTCCATACTTTGTCATACTTTTTCAAAAATCCATAACATTCATATTAGCTATTCGATTTTACTAAATTGTTGTTATGTGATTGGTTTGTCTGATTTTTCTACTTCTATTGAAAGCAAGTTATTTTTGGAGCGGACTTGGCCTACGATCACGTTTAACGATTACAAACTTAGACCGCAGGTTAAGATGGATTAGTAAAATACAGACCATAGTGAAGGTAAACTGAGACCATTACATAACATGATCAACATGATCAAGAAGATGACATGGCATTTTCATTTTTTTCGTGGAAGATCTTTAAAACCTGATAGGGCTTGGAGACTCACCGATGGATGCTTTACGAGATTGAGACACAGGAACACGATCTCAGCTAACCCTACAGACAAGGCTAGGTTACCATGTATCAGGATAAGATCACTGTGGAGTCTGGAGAAATGGATGATAAAGGAGGATTACAATTAGGGACAAGGGACTCACGCACACGCACGCGCACACACACACACACACACACTCTTATGCACACACACACACACCAACCTGTTATGAGGGTAAAATACATTAAACAACTTCCAGAAAAAAGTGTTATACTTATAAGACATTCATTTGCTTGTAGATTATGAATTGCACACATAAACATCATCTGGAAATTCACTTCGGTGCGCGCCAAACGGTGTCCAATACCTTGACTATTCTACCCACAAAAGGCAAATGTTCAAAATTGATCACACCCTTTAGAAACATGTATAAATATTAATATCGCTATTATTATTTCCCAGGAATCAACTTAAAGGAAGCTTCATTAGCCCAGCAGTTTGCCCACACTTTACAAGCCATGCTTTTTAGTGGATCGCTCCATTTTCAAATTAACACACATATATATATATATATACAGCAACATTCTTATTTTCTTCTTGAATTAGATTGTATGATATGAGTATCTTATAATTCCTTGTAACTTAAATAATATAAATAAAGTTTTTTGTTATGCAAAGGAAAATAACAGTTGTTTAATTTATTTCGTATACTTTGTAAAATTTTGTTTGTAATTTATTTGCGTTTATAATTTGAACTTTTCTTCTTGAAAATGGAAATACAAATTTGGACTTTGCACTTTAAACCCATTTACCATTTAACGACCATTGTAGCAACGTATTACGTAGTCCGAATGGATATTCAAAAATACACACAGTGCCATTGAGATGATCTCTTGAAAGTCTTTACAACCGTGTTCAATGGGGGAAGGGGGCGGGGTCATATTCGTATCTCTTACCTGAGAAAGGTGTAACCAAAAATTGTCAGGAAGCAGGCAACGATTGATAGGCTGCATCCGACCCAGGAGATGATTCCCATGGCGAATTCATCTTGCGGTGGAATCTGTATTAGATACGATTGAATAATGACACGAATATTGGTTGTCCGTTATTATCAATATTCAGTCTGTCATCTTGAATAGACGCTAAATTGACTTTCCTTCCCGATGGCACCTTATTGAGGTGACCAATACATTTCCTGCTCAAAACAACACCAAATAGCAACATCAACAACACCCGTAATAAAGCATGCAATATCTTTGGAAATATAAAACAAACCAATTCCTAAAAAACATTGAAATAGTTGGACGCAAAAGGAAAATCCAACCTCTACAATAAAGCAGAAATGTCAGGAAAGCAGACTGATGAATGTTTGAATGAATATGAATATTTGAAAGTTGTAATCGCTATACTTATGGCCACTTCAATCTGGTTAAATTGGTGATGTCATTGGTACGTAGTGCCGTGCAATCTCCCGTTTGTTTTAACACAAAAATAACTGAAAAGTATTTTTTGTTTAATTTAAATGTTTGACAAGGTAGGGTCTTTTCTTTATAGATGGCCTTTTAGGCTATCCATGATGAATTCAAGTACTGCTCCAAAAGAAAAGGTACTTAAACTTAAATTAAGCATATTTTTGTCCATGACAAACGAGAAAGTTGTACAAGGCTACGTGACATCCCACGGACCAAATTGCCAATATGAGATTCGCATAGATTATTTAGTTGGCTTCTTTGGTCAACCACGGTGATGATAATGTGACGTCAGTGCTTGCATTTGATATTTATTTCAGGTTTGACTTGCATTTCGCATACATTTACGTACTAACAGAATATCGTTTAAAAGATATACCGTTGGTATTATACTACTAAAAAGTCTTCTGCAAAGTGGATTTGATTTGATATGCAACATTATACATGTATATCATTAATCTCTGTAAACGAGGGTCTAAAAGGGCTTTAAGAAATGTTGTTCTTCATTTTTTTTCTCAAAGGGGGAAAAACAATTTAATTATTTTTCTTCGGACTCACGTCTGTACCAGAAACATCCAGCAGTACAGCAAAGCTTGTCAGGTGATCACATAGGCACGTGACCATTGTGCCGTTATCCGTGACGTTAATATCTCCTAGGTAGCAACCCGAAGTTGACCAGTTCCTAAAAGATGTAATCAACAATAACATTAATTTAAATTGTGCAATCTGATAATTTTGAACTGACCTTATAAAGATGAAAATGTTTATTTCAAACCAGCTAACGCTCATTGTGTTCCAATTTGTTCCAAAGTACTTTTTTGTATATATTTTATGTTTTATTGCAGTATGGTATTTAATATGTTTTACTTTGTATAATTTATGTTGTCCTGTACAGTTTCTTAAAACATGCAGCCTGGACTTATGTATTTCTCTCTGTTTTCGCACAATAGCGGTGATATTAAACTAAAAGGATAATAATAACAATATCAATATACTGCACGCATGCATGCCTATCACATGGGATGTCAAGGTAATGGTTCGGCATTAAACTTGCCCTTATATAGCCTGCCATAAGGCTGCATGCACGCTATTGTTATATTGCTTTGTACACACGAGCAAGCTACTGTTACTCTGCTTCTTGCATGATTGCCCATTGGACTGTGCCTAGTGTTTTGCACGCGCTATTGGTAGTACCATCGCGTTAATCCAATTATCTCGTTATAAATTTGGCACTGGGGGATTTGTGGCTTGGCACAATGGGGATTAGCCCTGTGGCAGGATAAGAGTTAAAGGTCGTTAGTAATTATGATTGCGTTCAAAGTTTTAAACGAAAACCAAGTGAAATGGGTGACCAAATAACTTACCTAGCATCGTTATCCCAATACGAACAAAGAGTGTTATTGTACGTGGGTTCCGTCTGTAGATGTAAATTAATTCATAAATGAGGGAAATGATGACGAAATGCAATAAGAATGCATTAATCCAGACAAACCGAATATAGAAGTAAAAATTGCTAACTTTAGCATACTGAACTTGTTTAAAAACAAATGATATCACGTAATTGTAGTAGATTTTTGTTTTCTTCATTTTTATAGGAATGTAAACTGCACTAATGGAAATTGAAAAGAATCGACATACCCGCTGTCATGCCATTTAAAGTACAACTTTCAACATTTATTTCGAGTCATTTACATGTCATATAGTCATACAATTTCATTGATCTTCTTTACCACATATACATAGTGCGAACGCAATATTTTCGAAAAATCAACTCATAGCAATTTTAACATACTATAATACATTTCATTCCCATGTTCATAAACGTCCACAGCTGACGCAGAAGGCTACTGAAATTAACTCATCGGGGTTTTTCGAAAGTATTTGCAACCATTTTATATGTAGATTCATGTTTTAAAAACAATTTATTCATAGAATTCATGAAGATTTTCTACATGGATTTGTTTACAAAGAATAAATCAATTTGATACCGTCTTCAGTGCGAGAAGAATTCGATCTTTTAATAACTGCACCGTTTGAGTATTTTATTAGAATACAGACCATTTTTAAAAGGTTGTTACGCACCTTGTCAGCGGTTGTGAGGAATGTCAACGTAATGTTGCTGCTAAAATTCTGTTTCGACCTCTCCGATATAAGGCCCACACCTAGAAGAGGCGAGGAGACAATGGTTCTGGAAGGAGAATTGGGTAAGAGAGAATAACAGAGAATAAGAGAGAGAGAGAGAGAGATAGCACGAGAGGAAAGGGAGGGGGGGGGGGTCAGTAACAGAGATAAACATGAACGGGTTACTGAACCAAGTCTGGTTCAACAGTGGATTTGTACCACAGCAGTAACACAGTTTGAAGTCCAATATCTGAAAATAAACAGTTCTAGAATTAATATATATCATTAATTATAAATAATGTTAAAGATAAACACAACACTTATCGATGAAATGGTTTATCTTTAATTTAGTAATCCCCTTCTCCGGAATCGTCAGACTTTATTTGTTTATAAATATATTCCTAAGTATAGTCGAGGCAGTTCTTTTGTCATTCTGGTATGCTAGATAAAACTGGAATCGGAGGAGGGGGGGGGGGGATAAAATATAAATCATCATTACTCATTCTCGTCATATTTGCAGGATGATCTCGACACAGCCTCCGCTCCATGGGGAAGGTTGATAAGGTACGAAGCGCGGGAATCGAGCTCCTTAATAACCTCGCATGGAATATGCACGCCCTCCAGATTCAGGTCTAGGGCGCCGCCACACACAGAAGATTCAGTGGCGACTGCTGATGAAGTTGCGGACCGGGTGGATGAAACAGCGACCGCTGTGGAAGGATGATAAGATAACATGAAACTGAGAGAAAACAAGCCCTTTGTCGGTTACGTTTCAAAAGGCAAAATATGAAATGAATGTACACAAAGCCTTATTTTTTCAAAAACAAAAATATATCAATATAGCTTGTTGACAAAGCAATAGTTTTCCATTTCTTTTGCATACATTATGACGTTTTTCCATTTATTGTGCGCGAAACAGCGATGTTTTTGCCTGTTGTCTGTTACATTTCAAGAGGCAAAATATGAAATAAATGTACCTTAAGCCATGTTTCTTTCGAGAAAAAAAAAGGAATATAGCTTTTCGACTGAGCAATCATTTTTCCATGTCTTTTGCAAACACTATGACAACTCTCCATTCAATGTGTGAGATTCGCTGTTTTCGAAGTGTTTGCATGTTGCCGGTTGTCCGACGTTGTACAGTACAGTTTAGTGACCACCTGTGTACAAAGATCACATTTTGTGTTTCCCTTGAAAAAGATTTTTCATTGAAACATGTACTAAAGGAACCTGTACATAAAGACCCCATGCCTTCAAAGACCACTTTTCTTGTCTCCCTTGGGTGGTCTTTATAGACAGGTTTCATTGTATCTGACTACAGCTCTTTACATACCTGCATTTTTAGTTGTAACGCCAAACGAAGATGTACCTCCATTTATGATGAGGGCTGCAGCATCATTCATCAGAACCTCTAGCTCTTTTTGAGCGTGTTCTGGGGTAGACTTCAGACCGGTCTGGAGGTACAAAGGTGGATATTGGGTCAATATTTCAATTTCATTTTCATAGAGGAGCAATGCTTCCCTGTTTCTCTAAGTGTCTTTTAATATAGATTCACGAGACAAGTAACGTGTATTGTGAGTTGAATAGTGTGTTTATTATTTTGATTTACGGGACTAGGAAAATTATTAGTACTAATATTATTTTATTATCATTATTATTATTAGTATTGATATAAATATCACTATTACCATTATTATAATCACCATTATTGTAGTAAGCTTTGATTTGTTAGCTTTAATTGAACGCTTTAGACATGGCAAATCTAACTCTCTTCTACCGCATTTGTATTTAAAAAAAAATTATTTTTCATAACTTTAAACATTAAGTTAGTTTCCGTATCCACTAGTCATTTCACAAAATGAAAATTAAAGGTGACGTGTGATAGATTTGTTTGGCTATCTGACACCATAGCTAGCGGTCACTTTGAAATGTCCATATCATCAAAACAAGGGTACATTTTGTGACGTCAAAGTCACACTATGACACTGCGGGTCACTGACTTCAACAATTTCCAGTGATAGTGACATTGCTGAATCATATAGAGAGGAATTATGAAAGGGTGAAGGACTATGATTATCAGTTTATAAGATAAATGGAAACCTTTCTCATTTATTTCAAATCTTAGGTTTTACTGAATCTCTTTATTCAAAATAAATAGGAAATTGCCACAGTCTACGTTCTCTTTTCTTTTTCTATTCAAGCCATTTGTCACATTTTCGATTGACTGTTTTCGTAATATTATTTGAAAATTTGACGAATAAATTGCTAAAAGTTTGAAATGTCTAATAACTAATTTAAACAAAAGAGAAACTCCAGAAGAAATTGTAATACTGATATAATTTGTGATTGGTCTATATGAAAGTTGGTATCGTTTGTTTTTTTAGTAGAATTTACTGAACTGCACTGAACTAAAATGGTTAAAATCACGTTCATGCAGGGATCTTTTTACCCCAAAGACTGAGATTTTCGAAGATTTCTGAAGGGCGTTTTAAACGACGGTGGACTCGAGCCTGCGGATACACTTGTCATGAAGGACGATTGCTCTCTTAAGCATTGATTTCATGTTCAAGGGTGTGCGTAAAAAGATTCAAGGAGTCCCTCAAGGCCACAACATGTGATTAAATTTGCATTAAGCACGTGAATGGTCTCGCAATCGAAGCTCTTGAAGCAATTGAACATTCGTGATTGGTCTAGTAGAGCAAAATGCACCAGTCATTACTTCCACAAAATGAACATGAAAAGTGAAGTGTGATAGATTTTTGAGCTCTACCAGAACAAACGATCACTTCAAAATTCCCATACCATCAATACAAGGGTACAAATTGTGACGTCATACTGTCGCTAAATTTTACACTGCGGTTCACTGACATCAACCAATTCCAATAAAAATGGCATTGTTGAATCGTAGTAAAAGTAATGATAAAATGTTTTGGAAAAGAAAACTTTGAATCAATCGAGCAATCCTGAAGTATCGGGAAGGAGGAGAGCTGGGCATGAAATGGATTTTGAGGTCAATAATAAGGAATTTACTCCATCTCGCTTTAAAGCACATGGAGTACATACATAACATAGACTGATTATGAGAATAGACATACCATGGAGACATGTTGCATGAAATGTTAGGTCTAAACCCTTCAGCCATTTGTCGTCATACTTGTCATACTGGGACATTTAAATATAATCTTGTTTGGGGTTAATATTTTAATATAATATTCTTCCAAATCAATATAACAGAATAAGAAAGCTCACAAACTTTCCAACTTGCACAAGAAGCCAACCTTCTGTTTTGAATAATTCTCTATACACGTCATGTGAAAAAATAACGTATATTACTTTCATTGTTATCCTTTCAACTAAAAATTGAAAGAAGTAGAAAACGTCCTGGACAAACAAGGGGCAGGTTTCTCGAAACCGTCATAAGTATAACTTCTTGGACATCCCATTGAAATATGTGCTATAGAAATAACAAGCGTTTCTATGGGATGTCCATGAAATTAGACTCATGATGGTTTCGAGAAACGGCCCCCTTATTACTAGAAGTTACAGTACTGATGTTATTGCTTACCCCATATTCACATGCTTTAGCTAGGAGTTGATTAGTCTTATCCGCATAGAGAACGCTCATCGGTCCAGAAGAGAGCTAGTGACGATAAATTAAATTTTAAAACAGAATGCGATATAAAAATACAAAAGAAACAGAATATTATTGCTAGCGGGTAAAATTGATGACCCATTACTACAACAAATTCATTATGAATTACATATGGCTGCAGAAGAGGAAAATGAAAAGAGTCTGGGCGTATATGCGTGTGTGTGTGTGTGTTTTGTGCGCGTGTAAATGTGATAACTTGTTGAGGGAAAGGCTGAAATTTTGGTTTAGGAAATGAAAACGGGGTCATGCGAATTAGGCAATGGGCAGGAGCAGAAAAAGGGAAGAAATGAAGAGGGAATGAATGAGGTGGGGGGGGGGGCGGCGTTAAGTTCATGAACAATAAAACAAAAAAGTCTGAGATTGAGAAAGAAGAGAATGTCCTGGGACAACTCTAATTGTAATTTGTAACGCCGTGTCTGTTTCATGTAGACCATAAAACGGGTAACACTCGAGGGAAATAAGTTTCCTGCTCAATCATAATCGTAAACACTATGTGTCTATGCAGAGGCATAGCAAGAGGGAGAACAGGTATCAAGTGCCCCCTCCCCTCCGCGCTAAAACTGAAACTTAATTCAAAAGTAACCAACAAAAAAAGAGAGAGAGGGAGGAAGGAAAAAGACCCGAGAAAAGAAGACACGTAGAACTCACCCATCACACCCCACCCCCACTAATCATTATGTTTGTTAATTTGCATTTCATCGTTTCATCCCCCCCCCCCCCCTCCCATTCATGGGCGTTCTAACACTGCACCACTGTGTCTGTACGATGACGTTCCATCTTGGTCATGCGCTACCGAGCGAAGCAAAACCATCAAGTTGCAAAATAAAGGAAGCGTATATGAGAAGGATTACGGGTAACGTAAATCACACATCGGCAAATTGTCAGACGCTACGCTTCAGTGGCAATGTAATTAGAAGAAGAAAAAAAAATCAATAACAAGTGTCACATTCTAAATTTCCTAAGCCCTTCTTTCTCATATGACGCTAATATTTTGTTAAGTATGTGTGCATATGGGGTTTACCCTCGGGTTGAATGACAGAAAACATATGGTCAATCGAATTTTAATTCGATGTGTAATCAGGAATAGTGTCATATCAAGAATTACTCTTGGTAATTTAGATTCATAACGACCCAAGGTCAGCTGGTTTTCCAACGTCGCTATTAGACGTTTACTGTTCCTCTATCCGTTATTGTAACCATTTGCGTAGTTACAGGGGGCACATGGGAGATACGTGCCCCCTTCCCATTCGAATAACAAAATAAAAGAGAGAGAGGGAAAAGGGTGAGAAAAAAAGAGAGAAAGAGAGAAGAGAGAGAGAGAGAGAGAACAAAAAAGAGAAAGAACGAAAGAGAGAGAGAGAGAGGGGGGGGGGGGAGAATTATCGATATACAAATTCACACACAAAACAAGCATATTAACAAACAAAAAGCTAACTAACAAAAGCGATATTTTTCTAACACACCATAAATTGACTCCATAGGCTTGTCCCGTCATTCATTCACCCAAATATTTCCTTTGCTTCCCCCTCCCCCCTCTTGAAACCGGTGCCCCTATTAAACTACTAGACCCTCTTTACGCCACTGATTGCATGATGTATATATATTGTTCCCATGTGAAATATCACCTGGAAAAAAGTCTTGACACACATTTTTTATTGTTTTCATTATTGTTTTATTCTGTTTGAAATAAAAAAATAATTGCGCCCCGTAATGGTATTGGGTAAAAGTGTAATGCGATGGGTTAATATTTACCACGCCCTGAAACAAAGTGTTTGATCGCTTCGAATGATTCAGTCATATCACAAAGGACCCTCCCTCTTCAGAACGTTTGTCCAAAGATCCTAATCCTCAAGGTAAACATGCTAGGATATCACCAGGATAACCTCTATTTCGAAGTACATGTAGTAGGGTATGTTTGATATTATTTTTTAAATCTCTTTTCATGGTCGGATATTTCCCCTTTTTTCCTTCCTTTCAAAAGGAAGTTTGATTTTTTGTTTGTCAAAGCTTGAAGCTAGTGTACTGGAAATGAGTACATTCAAGATTTTTTTTTTTATACAACCGGGGAGAGAGAGAGAGACGATGGGCAATGAATGAGAGAGATAGAGAGAGAGAGAGATGTGAATGGATTATTTCGGGGCATACAAAATAATTTAAAACATAATTGGATCGTCACTGTCGTAACAAACATTTTGTTTACGTGTCCCCTTCCTACTCAGTTTAACTTTATTCTGAAACCATAAACATTGAAGTCGCACAATCCCAATCTTGTAAAAATAAATATTGGGATAATGAAAATTCACACCTTATTTAATCGGCAAACCCCATGGCCCACATTCGACTATAATTTCGACCCGGATCTGGGTTGAGGCTTCCGTTAAAAATCGGGTTGAGTAAAGGAAGTTAGTCTGATGTGTAAGTTGGACTTTGGTTCAACGTGGTTTCAGGCACAGGGTCTGGTTTAACTGAGAAAGTAGAAAACGGGCCAAGTCTTATACTTCCCTGGGTTTATATACTTACATTGAGAAATGACTGGGCGTTGTCGCCCGTGGCGTGCTCCAACGGCTTGTGTTTGAGAACTCGGGTGAAGTAGTCGAAGGCGAAGTCCAGATCGTCGACGGACCCGAGTTCTTCCCGATCCCCGAGGTAGTCGGTGAATGCCGACATGGCTGCCTCAGCCTCACCGTAGTTCTGGAAACCTCCTTGGAGTCTAGCGCTCTGTTGTGAGAGAATGAGATGGGGAAAAAGTGGGAAAGAGAAGGGGGTAGAGAGAGAGAGAGAGAGAGAGAAAGAGTGTGAGAGAGAGAGAGGGAGAGAATGGGGGGGGGGGGCAGAGTGTTAACCAGGATTATAATAATACTTTACATGCATTTCATAAATAATTCAATGTGCTGTATTATTTTCCCTTGTCACTGGCTTTCTAACCCGCAAACGAATGTGCACCATCTCCATTCCGTGGGAAATATATCTACCAGAAAGACAAAATGATAGAGGATGAGATAAAGGTATATAGGTATGGTATGTTTTTCTCTTTCCACTATCATGTGTATTCATGTACCTGAAGTAATTGAGAATAAACAAGGATACACGCATAACATATACAATCGTTAATCACCTATTTGGAAGTACCCGTAAGAAGGCAATCAAACATGGCACGCGTCAATAGGGACTTTTAGATTGAGTGGACGAGAACACGACGAGCGCCGACTGAGCATGCGTGTCAACTTACTCAACTGCCCATTTTGACTACAATTATAAATCTTTTAGATTGCACTCGACGATATACATGCAAGCAGGAAGTTATGACGGACAAAGAAAGAGGACAAAATATACAGTTCCTCATTCTACCCTCAACAGTTGCTGTGGTAGACAAAAGAACATCCCTTCACTGCTATTATGTAAAAATGGGTAGAACAGGTGAATATGCATGTGACACCTGTTCTACACATTTTTACACAATAGCATGTCTACCTGAGGAACTGTATATTTTATGCGCACGCGGCATGTGAATGTAAAGCGCCATATAAATATCAATATGTATGTAGATCTATGTATGTACTAGATTTAGGAAAATCAAGGGTGACGCATTCTCGATCGCCGACTGAGACGACGTGACGCATGCGCAGTGCCTGAAAATGACGTCACACGTTGCAGTCAAAGCTGTCGACGTGCAAATCTAAAAGTCCCTAATAGAGTGGACGAGAGCGGCGCGATCGTCCACTGATCATGCGTGTCCATGGCAAGCCGTTTTTTAAACATTTATTCCTATTTCTTGATATCAAGAATATCAAGAAATAGTTTTCTGTAATGTAAAGCAATGGTAATTCTCGATATCAAGAAATGAATTTTTGATATAAAAAATAGGAATAAAATGAATGCTAAAACGGCTTGCAATATCACGCATGATCAATGGACGTTCACGCCGTTCTCGTCCATTCAATCTAAAAGTCACTAATGACTTCACCAGTCGGTGACGCAGCGTTACGTCAGTAATTGACGCATCGTGTGCAGCTTCGGTTGCTTTCTTCGCCTCACGATATGCACTGTCGCTCGCTTGAAATTGTCCACAAAACACTAGGAACCAAATGACGGAAGGATTGCTTTGTTCAACACAGTGGTTTTACAACATTTTCCACTTCCGGTCTTGACTGAATAGCTCCTTGATAACCATTATAACACCGATATAGATTACCCATGCATTGGACACAGTTGAATACTCTATCTATCCCGTGATAAATAAAATGTGGCGAAGGAAGATTATTATTATGTAAAACGTTTACAGGCCCCGGACGGCCTGTAACCCGGAGGGATACCATGCGTGTTCCCAAACTCTCCGGCTCGTAACAAAAGAAAAAGGTCTACCGGTATTGACTTTAAACACCGGACTTTTGCTGAAGGGCGGGGGGGGGGTGCTGAAAAAGGCTCTTTTAACAAAAGAAAAAAGATAGACCCGTTGACTTTACACACCGGACTTTTTACAGGCCTACGAATAGGCAAATAATACACGTGTTCAAAGTAGTGTTTCAACTTACCAGGGACCTTTGCTTTTCCGCATCTGACATCTCCGTTGTGGCTGCTAAGGTGGTATCAGTGGCCGTGGTAGGACCTTTAAAAAAAACGCGATTCCTCATGAAATAATGATCTCCAAATGCAAGAGGAAGAGCCATGTAAAGAATTGGACGAAATGGCTAGGCAATATCGGAGCATCCATTCAGACATTTATCAGATGCATACCAGGGATTACTTCTCGTTATCCTTTGTATGTCACGCATATTACATTATTTATAATAATCTAAATTTACGTATAGGGCTTTGTCCTCCAGTATAATCATATGTATGTAATTGTTATTGAAAACATAGGGAAGTCACTTTATGATTTAATAATTGTGTTTCTTATTCCTTCCAATTCAGTTTTACCTTGATTATTTCAATAAAATGTGATTATTGTAATGACTGTAATAACTTTTGACAGCATTTGTTACAATGGGTTTTGACAGATGTAAAACAGTACTGAAACTGATCTTGATATCATTAATATAAATATTGGTATTTTCTACCTATTTTATTACTTTTAGTTGGGGCAAGGCTGAGAGGGCCCTCTCATATCAGATCTACAACCTATTCCCAATTGCTTTTTTTTAATTCCAATTATGTACAAGAATTGAAGTTAAGAATGTAATTACCTGCAGTAATGTTTAGCATTTCAGGTTCTTGAAATGACAAATCTGCCAGCATTGCTCCCCCAACTGCAAATGTTTGCGCGTAAAGTCGAACAAGGAACTTCTCTGATTGGTCGCTTTGCGTCACATAGTACACTCCATTTGTCAACTTTTTATAAAAGTAGCAATAACCTTGGACCGGCGAGTGGCCATAGTCTACAATCTCCTGCAAATCTTCGGTAAGATTGAAGCAGTATCCAGTGAGATTACTGACTGCATTTCCGTTCAATTTCAGACTATCTTTCCCGCTCTCCGTGGTGATGAAATCTACATATTGCAAAATATCATTACCATTTTCAACGCGCAATGTGGTATTCCCATGAAAATCTTGCGTTGGTGGAATCAATATCATACTAGGATCACCGTATTGATCCCTTGAAGAACTTTCCATGTACTGCATAACCTGGACCGGCATATCTGAGATTATCATGCAAACGTAATTGTTCATGTTTTCAGCGACTTCGATGTCAATATATTTTTGCCTGCTAAGCATCTCGTGTTGTAAAGTATCGTTTCCGCATTGTGACAGGGTTACGTTGGTGTTTTGGTAAAACGCCGAAACGCGGATTACCCACCCGTTTGTTGCACTCTGGAAGGGTGGGACAAAATGAACACGCCCCCACTTTGAGACAGGAATCAATTGTTCTATGATGACGCCGTGTTCTTCCCCCGTCATCGGTATTCTTACTTTTATCGATCCAACAACAACCGATATTGGTTTATCAGCGCGGACCAGTGTTCCAGTTAGGGTTGTTGGTGATTCTGTTTGCAACAGGACTGAGTCATTCGTATTTAGAATAATATTTCCAGAAACATTTCCATCTATGGTGCAATTAGAACTAACACAATCGATCGTCACGTTCGTATTGTCGTTAATGGCCGTTATTGCGGCTTGGGGGGAAGTACCTATTTCTGGTGTGTAGACATCTATCAGGTATTCTTTGCCGAGATAGTCGTTTGGAAGAGCGAGAAAACCTCCAGTGATGGCCCCCCCACTTTCGACTATCCCGTGAACGATGATGTTCGCAGAGGAAAACACTGTAATCGTGCTGCAGTTGGTCTTGTCTAATTCTACACTCAAATTGTCATCGTCAGGTTCTTGGAACCATCCTTTTATTTCCAGGCATGGTACCCAGATAAAGGTCTTCTCCTTGGAATTTAGGGTTATTCTCAGGCTGGTCGTGAAGCCATTCAAGTCTATAAACCGAAAGGTATAATTTCTAACGAACGTCAGGTTCTGTGGAAAAGCTGCAGGAATGAGAACAAAATGAAGAACAGGGGTAAAAACAGGGGAAAGGGGAAACACTTCCCAGGGAATTTTGCGTGTGAATTATCATGTGCGGGTAAGCAAATGAATCCAATGACAGGGGTAATAAATGTACAATGCATAATGCATGTAGAATCGTAGTATTAAATGCGATACATATGTGAATACTACAACTATTATTATTACTATAAAACAAAGGATTCGATGTAGACGTGAAGTTTTATAAACACAGCGTTCTGAAACTTTAACAAATGTTAAATCAACACTAACAAACTACATACAGTTTCTAAAGATGGAAAACTATTAGTTTATAGAATTCACATCATAGAAATTATATACAAAGAGAATTATTAAGCAAAATCTGGTGAAAAGAAACAACGACTGGGCATGTTTTTTAAGTTCTTCTTCAGGTATTCTCCTTTTCTTTTGCATGTTTGAAAATTAGATGTGATAATGGCCCAACTATCTTTTGGCCCTCACTAGTCCACCCCAAAGCCAAGGCCCTTTTATATCAGTGATATACGGTAAAATAATCATGTCAGCTAACCCTGTCCAACCCTGACCCCCCCCCCCTCCGTTACGAGACCATTACTCTACCACTGATCCATCGTATGGCATTATTTGCTCCAACATTTCAATAAGATTAGATGAGCGCATAAGCATGTTGCACATGCTTTTTGCTTGCTCTCCAAAAGAGCTCTTATTTGCCTGTATTTACTTTGTTATATCAATTTGTGTTGTTACCAGTAATTTATATATGCCTTTTGGATACCACTAGTCGAATTGTATTCGATAGTTATGTGATTTCACACCATATTTTGATGACAACATTTTTTGGATTCATGTGTAGTAGTACCAGCTAAGAAGCCATTTTCAATGTACACTCTCTATGTAAGTAAAAGTACCCTGGTATCATTATGTATTGTATGCCTGGACGAACATGAATCACTGGATTCACTACCAAGCACAATGGGACCGTTTCAACTTGGACTTGTGTTCACACTCTGCCTGTATGCTACTTTAAACAGGAATGTGTACTGCAGTGAGCAATCCTTCATTAAACTGTCAATTAATGAAAACTTCATTAGAAAACAATATCTTAAAACGAGAATTCCATACAACCCGAATAGTACAGCATCTTTCCAACTAGAGCTACTGCATGCGGGTGATGTACATCCCAACCCCGGACCAGATCGGGATCAAGATGGCACTGTACCATCTTTTGCCATTCATCGTGACCCTCCCCTTCAGCGTAGAATTCACTACTCTCCAGGGGAACTGTTACAGTGGAGATCTACAAAGCTTCGACTGTCGTCCGACGTTCGCGATGTCATCCATTCTTTTGGAATACAACGAAGAAAGACAAGGAGAGGTAGGCGCGGTAGCCGCAGAAGAAACTGTCTCCGACAATCAAAAGTGTCAAGATCATCATCATCATCATCATCATCTCCAAACATGTTACTTTGTTCCATGAACGTTCGCTCAGTGCGCAATAAATCAGCCCTGATCCACGACTTCATCTGCGACAGTAATGCTGATCTTATTACAATGACAGAAACCTGGCTAACGGACAATGACTCTACAGTTCTAAATGAATTTGTTCCTTCTGGCTATAAATTAGTTCATCATCCTCGTAGTATCCGCCGTGGAGGGGGAACTGGACTTGTCTACAGAGATACCATCAATGCTCTTCAAGCCACAGCTGGTGAGCATAACTCTTTCGAGTATGCAGAGTACCAAATTTCATGTAAATCCTATCAGTTATGTGTCATTAATATATATAGACCGCCTTACTCTGCATTACATCCTGTATCTGTATCATGTTTTCTATCAGAATTCAATGATTATATTCAAAGTCATTTATTGTCCAATGTTCCTTTATTAATAGTTGGAGATTTCAACATACATGTTGATAGTTCTAGTGGAGACTCACAGTCTTTCCTAAATCTTCTTGAGTCTCTGTGTTGTACACAGCTAGTTGATTTTTGTACCCACACACACGGCCACACTCTTGATCTGTTAATAAGACGGCAATCTGATGATAACATTGTCATTGGAAAACCTCAGGCACATTCATCTTTAATCTCTGATCACATCCCTGTAATGTGTTACCTTAATTCAAGTAAACCTCGCCTTCCTGTTAAAGAGGTTTCATTTCGCAGACTATCTGCAATCAATACTGAGTTACTTAGAAAAGACTTAACTGAAAGTCGTCTTTGTGATGGAACACCCAGTGATGTCACTGAATTAGCGATGTTATATGACACAACTCTCAATGACCTCTTAGACAAGCATGCGCCAAAGGCAACAAAAACTTTTGTTTTGCGACCTAAGGCGCCATGGTTGACCGATAGTATATTAGAAGAAAAGAGAAAAAAGAGGAAAGCTGAACAAATTTGGATGAAATCAAAAACAGACAAAGACTGGAAAGCATTTAAGTCAATTCGTAACTCTTACTCCTTTTCATTGTATGAGGCACGGAAGAGTCACCATAAAGATTTAGTGTCTGAACATAAAGAAAACACAAAAGCGTTGTTCAATATTGTAAAGGGTTTGCTAAACATGTCAAATAAACAACCCATTGTACCTTGTAACGTTGATTCAAAATCATTTGTCAACAACTTGGGCAAGTTTTTCTTGGATAAAGTTCAGAAAATTCATAACGATATAGATTTAAAACTTGGCAATGTACACATAGACAAACTGATCAATGATGACGTTCCAGTCGATTCGCAGATAGTGACGCTGACAAGTTTTAAATCACTGTCCGAACAAGACGTCGGAAAATTGATAATGAAGCTCAGGAAGAAGTCCTGTCCATTGGACCCAATGCCCACAAAAATATTGCTGCAATGTCTCGATGAATTGATACCTGTTATTACTTCTATGTTGAACTTGTCTCTATCAGCAGGGCAATTCCCTGCATTGTGGAAGGTCGCTCTAGTGAAACCACTATTGAAAAAGCCAGGCCTCGAAACAGAATTGAGTAATTTAAGGCCCATTAGTAATCTTCAGTACATTTCTAAGTTGGTAGAAGGTGCTGCTACCCAACAGATTCTTGAGCACATTGAACATCATTCACTGTTGCCGCTCAATCAATCAGCATACCGAAAATTTCACAGTACTGAAACAGCACTTCTTAGGATAAAAAGTGATCTTCTTATGTCAATGGACAACCAGAAAATAAGTCTGCTGCTTCTCCTTGATATGAGCAGTGCTTTCGACACAATAGATCACTCATTTTTACTGAAAACTCTAAGAAGCCATTTTAGGGTTGATGGCAAGGTTATCGAATGGATTGAATCCTACTTGTCAGATAGAAAACAGGAAATTGAAATTGATAACGTTGTCTCTGATGTATTCAATGTGCCTTTTGGCGTTCCTCAAGGGTCGCGATTAGGCCCTCTGTTGTTTACCTTGTATACAAGCAGACTCCTTACAAATATCCATACAGAGTTTCCTAGTATTAGTTGTCACTGCTACGCAGACGACACCCAACTATACCTATCTTTCTGTCCTAACACACCGGCTGAAGATCATTGTATTTCTGAATTAGAATCATGTGTTGTTTATATTAAGATTTGGATGTTGCAAAACAAGTTGATGTTAAATGATAACAAAACAGAACTTTTGGTCATTGGTACTCCACGCCAGGTTTCTAAATTTAGGTCGCGTAGTGTATCAGTTGGTGACTCAACCATAACCCCATCTGATACTGTTAGAAACTTGGGTGTGTCTTTTGATACCCACCTGAATATGGATTCACATATCACTAAAATATGCAAATCAGCCTATTTCATGATTTATAATTTGAGACGCATTCGAAAATACTTTGATCAGGACAGCATGAAAACTATCATGCATGCATGTGTTACTAGTAAACTAGATTACTGTAATAGTTTATTGTATGGATTGCCAGACTCACAAATTTCCAAGTTGCAGCGGGTCCAAAATACATGTGCACGACTAATTTGCAGCCTCCCAAAATTCTCTCGAATAACCCCACTTCTAAAGGAACTACATTGGTTGCCAATTCGCCAGAGAATTACATTTAAAATATTAATGATAGTCTACAAAGCTCTAAATGGTCAAACTCCTAGTTACGTTACTGAATTGTTGCACATCAAGTCTCAAACCCATGGTCGTAACCTTCGTAGTACACAAGACACATTTATGTTGCAAATACCCCCATATAAAACCAAAGTAACCCTCGGGGACCGGTCATTTCTCTGTGCTGCCCCTAGATTATGGAATAAATTACCACTAGAAATAAGGAAAGCCCCATCACTAGATAATTTTAAATCAAAACTGAAAACTCACTTGTTCATATAGTATGTATAGCACAGCATTTACGAGCTCTTGCAGCACAATAGAATATATCCACATAGTTATTGCGCTTTACAAATGAATATATTATTATTATTATTATTATTATGATATTACTTTAGTTCAAGGCTAAGTCCACTCCAAAATTAACGTGATTTCAAAAGATGCATTCAAAACAGAAGAAACAGAGCAAAACAAGCTTGATGAAAATCGGATCACTAATAAGGAAGTTGTGATTTTTTGTTTTAATATGAAAAACTATTGAACAATGTTATCAGTTTTTGACGTCATTGCCTCACTATATATTAATTGCTTTACATATTTTTATCCCATTAATTTCCCTTTTAACCCCAAGAACTTGATTTCCCCATGGTTCTGCCCAAGTTATATGATTCGTACCATATTGCATGCATGCGGAATACTGCATACATATAATTATAAATTTTCATAAAAATAATTTATTAGAATTAAAAAAAATCAGGATTTTACCCGAATTAAAAAAAACACTCTATATTAATGCATCAACACGAAAACATAGTCTTTTACTATTAAAATAACGTGAATGCTGGGTTAAGGAAATCAATTTTAGGGGGAAAATTGAACATTTGTGTTATTAATATAAAGAAAACAGTTAGTGGATGGTGAGGCAATGACGTGACAGGCTCACGAGTAAGTTGCTAATTTGTCGTGTGATTTTCAAAATTGTCATGTCATTATAAATTCCTAGCTTTCTTATTTTTGTTATCCGATTTTGCTTTAACCTTTTTTTGATTGGTTTGTCTAATTTTTCTGATTCTATTGAAAACCATCATATAAGACATGTTCCCTAAAAAGCAATGCTCTTCAAATGCCTTCATATCCTGAATATGTCATATAACTTCGTAAAACTCCGGGGTAGGATGTTTACGCCACGTGTTCGTGTAGTCCCATATACATCTTTCTGTGTACAGTGTTTGTGACTTTACCAAGACTTGGCCAAATTTCTTATCATTTTGAAGATTCTAGAACCTTGCAATACACACAAATTCTTATATGCTAGATGATCAACCTTTTCTGGTCGATTCCACAACGTTTCTTTCACAATGCAATCATATGAACAGAACTCAACTTCATCTATAAGTTTTTTTTTAATGCCCTCAGATCGATTTTCGTTACGTTTTTTTCAAATATTAATATAAGTCAGGTTGGTGGCGTACTTTGATTACAGGTCAATAGTTAAACTACAACAAGCAGGGTTGGCCAGTTACATTCCAGTCCGGATCCCAGTCCACTGGACCGTACAGCCCCCTCCCCACCCCACCCCTTTCACCCCACCTATATCATGTTTTTCTTCTTGGCATGGCATCCACAAGTCTAGGTATTAAATGACCTTCACCCAACGCAGTTGAAGCACAGGACTGTGAAAGTCTCTAACCATGGACCTACTATGTAGGTCCGTGCTCTTACTATGTCCATCATTGATTTCACACCCGGACATAACCTCGTTCACCGGAACCAGAATTATTTAACTTTAATGTTAAACGCACTCTTAATCGACCAAAAGGCCAAGCAAAAATACGAAGGACATCGTTCCGGGAAACTGATGTCGTAGTAGGACTGTACTATTTTTTGGTGTGTGGACAACGTCTTTTATTGGGACATAACTCGTACTGCAGAGCCAATAAAGCACTACACCTACACGAACATATGGAGTTACAGCTATAAGAAAGCCAACCCTTTCTTTAATTTTTTACTATATAATATCACTAGCATTTTAGGATGAAGAATCATTAAAGGAATTGCACATTGCCTCCAATTTCGTGAGTATTTCATGTCTCCAGGGTCTTGCAGCGAAAGCTGAACCTCACAGGGGAGGGGGGGGGGATGGAGAAACCCCAAACGTTTAAGGTCGGACAAAAGCCAAACTCACCACAACAGCAAGAACAAGAAGAAAAAAATAACCACCACCACGAGAACAACAAAACAAAAACTTTGCAGTTAATAAAGCACAACCTGATGAGAAAGAGAGTAAGCCTCTAGCTGGTATATTTGGAAATAATTGTTAAAACGACAGTTTTACAGTTATGGTCATGCGATTGCATTGTGAAAGAAACGTGAAATCGATCAGAAAAGGTTGATCATCTAGCATAGATGTACTGCAAGGTTCTGGAATCATCAAAATGCTAAGAAATTTGGCCAAGTCTTCATAAAGTAAGAAGCACTGTACACAGAAAGATGTATATGGGACTACACACACGTGCGCGACACGTGCATTACATATCTCTCAACAGGCAAGAGATACACTAATTTACCAAATATATCAATTAGTAGGCGGTTTCCCGTCAAAAATTTTATCATCATGTAATATTCAAAACATATTCTTTCACGTGATTGGTAATAAGAGCTTCCATTTCATTTTTTGAAATTGGGGCGTTTCCAATACTGGTCTTTACCTTTAAAGTAAAGTTGATATTAAGCTAATGTTTGGTCAGTTTTTCTATTGAATTATAATGCTGGATCCTGGAGAGGAACCAAGACTGTTGGAAAGACAATCATATCATTCAAAACGTGGGTGTATAAGTATGATAGGAAAAGGATGAGAAAATCACGGAACCAAACCATGAAAAATAACAAAGAAGCACTTTGATCATATAACAAAAAATCGTGAAAGACATGCGAGCTAAAAAGGTACAAGGAACTTTACCGAGAGAGAAACCAGGGAGGTGAAAAAAGGAGGCGAAACTCTTGTAATTTATTCAAACTCAATCGTGAGTTCTAAAGCGTAACAATGGGATGTGTAACATTCCACTTGGCTTTAAAGTTCCATGCTCCGAACCGCGTTTCCACTGCGGGGACTTTTGGAAGCCAGGCACAAGTTTTATATTTACTACAAAATATTTAATTACCGGCAAAATTTCAGTGTAAATCAAACACTTTATATGAGGATTGTATTGGGAATAGTTCATCAAACAAATTTTCAAGTTTAGAACTCCGTCCTTCCTATAATTTGTGTGCCAGAGTTGGTAAAAGAAAAATTACATCCTGACAAAAACTCAATAGTTTAGGATAATGCGCTAATTTGTGCATGATTTAATGTCCCGTGAATTGATCCATGATTTACAATCTTCAATAACATTATGATTAAGTTTTTATTACACAAGTTTGTGTTCGCTTGTTCTACTCTTTACACATTCAACAATGGATGAGAAGTCATTGAAAGGGTCGGCGAACAGTTGCTGTGATACCATTTTCTGATGTAGGAATTCTAAATCCTGAAATTCATGCGCTCTATTATCTCACCACCTGGTCAACAGTTGCAGATTAGCGCATAACTTTTCGGCGGCTTGGAGCATGGGGTCAAAGGAGAGCGGCTTGATTCCAGTCCTTCTTTACCACGTCCCAGGAGAAACCAAGCACCAAGAGAACTGTTTCCTAACATGTTCAAATGAATGCATACTTTTTCGAACAAAGTTCGTTCCTGACAACTTAAACACTTGAATGAGGCTTTTCTGGCATAGCAACAATTAATACATGTTGACTGAAATACAAATATTGTAGTTCATTCATTAATAAGAGGTTTATGGGATAAGTCGTCCCTAGGTCCCAAGGAAAGAAACATCCATACATGTGAATAAGTAAGCTGGAGAGAGAACAAAAGAGACCTGGAACAAACTAAATACACCAAATGCACTGACATTTTGTCTATCATATTGAACAGAGTTAGCGACAGGCTTATTACCTAGTGTACTCAGTCACATTGCTCTTGAAATTTCACACCCTCTCTCAATATTGTTTAATGCATCTCTTCACAGTGGAACTGTCCCGTCCTCTTGGAAACGGGCCCATATTACCCCAGTGTTTAAGACTGGTGAAACATCCTCTATTGCCAATTACCGACCAGTTGCATTAACATCTGTGTTGTGCAGAGTACTTGAGAAAGTTATTGTGAAGGCAATTGATACTCATGTCGAACCATATGGTCTCCTTAACAGGTACCAGCATGGGTTCACCAGAAGGAGGAGCTGTGTAACTCAGCTTGTGAATGTGGTCCATAGGTGGGCGACTGTCTTAGATAAGCGGTCCCCACCACAAATCGACGCAGTGTTTCTTGACATGTCGAAAGCATTTGACAAAATGCCTCACAATACCCTTCTTGCCAAACTATCTTCTCAGTTCAATATTCAGGGTAACCTATGGACGTGGCTTTGCTCTTTCCTTTCTAACCGTTACCAATCTGTTCTCTTTCAGGGTTCCTCGTCTCCTTGGCTTCATGTTCCTTCTGGAATTCCACAAGGGAGTGTGCTGGGGCCCAAACTCTTTAACCTCTTCATTAATGATATTTATATTTTTCTTTTTTCTGAAGTTGTTCTCTTTGCAGATGATCTCTTGTTATTCCGTGTAATCTCTTCTGATGCTGACCAAAGCCTACTTCAAAAAGACTTGGACACGTTGATACAGTGGACTACCAGCAATGGTATGTCTTTTAACCCAAATAAGACCAAAGTCATGGATATAACCAGGAAGAAGAGGATTCAAACTCCCCAATATCTTTTAGGAAGCACATGCATATCTTCTGTACCTTCTTTTCAATACTTAGGCATTACAATTAGCTCAGACTTGTCTTGGAACTCCCACATTGATTTTATTGTTTCTAGGGCCAACCGTCTACTTGGTTTTATCCGAGTAGTTGCACGTGGTGCTTCTACTAGTGCCATATTCTCATTGTATAAAGCTCTCATCTTGCCAATCCTTGAATATGGTATTCCGGCCTGGCACCCGATGACCCAAACCCAAATTAAACAAATCGAGAAAATTCAGCGGACGGCGACTCGCTTAGCGCTGAAACAGAGGCGTGGTGAGATGCCGTACGATGAACGACTTCTGGTACTTAACTGGTCTTCACTCTCTTTTCGTAGGGACTTCTTGTTATGTTCATTTGCTTATAAGTGCCTTTCAGGCTTATGTGACTGTGAATCTCTTCAGGAGAACATACTTATTAATCCACGTCGCCTGGAGGTTCTTTCTTTTCGACATCTTTCTTCTAGAACCCAAGCCCTTTATTTTTCCCCCTCCAGAAGACTACCTAGACTATGGGACACATTGTCCAAAGACATCAAGGACATCGCAGTTCTCTCTCCTTCTACGTTCCTAAGTTCCCTGAAGAGTGCAATCTTGTTTCCTGATTAGGTTACTTGATCTTTTGTTTTCTCTTGTCTGTTGTACTTCATTAACTTAATTACACTATATGATTCTATTCTCTAGGTCATGTTACAGGAATTGTGTCTTATCAGAGCCTTCCCTCTTTACCCATTTCCTCTGTTCTCTAGAGCTTTCTTCTCTCTTTCTCCCTTTCCCACTCCTTCTGTTCTCTCACTTTGCTCCTTATCTTATAATTCTCTCCTGAATGCCATTGCCTGTCAGGCATATATCATAACATACAATCATGTTAAGTACATACATGTATATGTGGCTTTTAAACTATTTCCTGTTTGTAGGTTTTTATCTTGTAATTTATCTTAATTTATCCAGTATATCCATGTAGTGTTGATTCTTTTTTTACTGTAGGTTATATTATGATGAACTCTATTTATTTTCCAGTCTTTCCAGATTCATTTTCAATAATAATATATACATATGCTGTTGTTGCAATATCATATATACCATTCTGTTCATAATGTTTATTTTGGAAGCCTACCAGTACTTTGCTTATTAAAATTCACACTGTATTATTACATATTTTTTCAATTCCTTGCATGCCTGCTCTTGATCAGGATGATGCCTACATGTACCTTGCCAGTTATACTCAATTTCATAGAATAATATTCTTGAATGCTATGTTCATTTCATGCAACTTATGTAATAATGGTTTTTAGGATTATATTTAAGCTGAATGTTCAGAATTGAGGAGGTATAAATTGTTTGTAAATCATTGTAGCATTTTTAAATATTTTCTTTAAATCATTTTTTAAATTAACCTTTTTATATGCAATTTTTATTCCATCTCATTTTGTTATCTTCCTCCTTTTATCATGTGCAATATTTTATGTAAAGAATTGTAATTATGTACTGGGAGTAGCTTGTATGGGGGCACATGCCTCCGGGCAACAGTGATGAACTTCACTTTTGTGCACCCTGACCCACTTGCTGCTCCCTTATCTCTTTGCTTGTTAATCCTTATTATGTACTTGTCTCTTGCTATGCTGTATTGTATTTGTGCTTTTTATATATGAATGGTCGAATAAATAATAATAATAATAATAATAACATAATTATGCAGTCTTTGAAGCATCAGCGACATAGTTATGCAATCTTTGATGCATATGCGACCTATGTAGTATTTGAAGCTTCAGCGAACTATGTAGTCTTGGAAGCGTCAGCGATCTATGCAATTGTTGAAGCATCAGCGACATATATCTGTAAAGCGCTTTGAGAGGGGCTTCGGTCCTGAAAAGCGCTATATAAAAACTTGCTATTATTATTATTATTATAGTTGTGCATTCCTCGAATCGAAGGCGACGTAAGCTATTTTGTAAAGCGTCAGCGCAATCTTTGATGCATTGGCGACCTATGCAGTTTTTGAAACTTCAGCGACCTATGTAGTCTTAGAAGCGTAAGTGATCTACGCAGTTCTTGAAGCGTCCGCGACATAGTTATGCAATCTTTGATGCATAGGCGACCTATGCAGTTTTTAAAGCGTTAGCGACATAGTTGTGCAATCCTTGAAGCGAAGGCGACCTCTGCCATTTTTTTAAAGCGTCAGCGACATAGTTATGCAATCTTTGATGCGTATGCGACCTGTGCAGCTTTTGAAGCTTCAGCGACATTCACTCAACGTATTTCCAAGAGATATACTATTCTTATTCTGTAAGAAATACGAGTCATGACGGTACTTACATGCAGGAATGTTTATCATTTCAGGTTCTTGAAATGACAAATCTGCCAGCATTGCTCCCCCAACTGTAAATGTTTGAGCATAAAGTCGAACAAGAAACGTCTCTGATTGGTCGCTTTGAGTCACATGGTACACTCCATTTACCAACATTCGATAAAAGTAGCAATAACTTTTGACCGGCGTGTGACCTGAACCTAACATCGCCTGCAAATCTGCGGTAAGATTGAAGCAGTATCCAGTGAGATTACTGACTGTAGTTTCGTTCAATTTCAGACTATCTTTCCCGCTCTCCGTGGTGATGAAATCTACATATTGCAAAATATCATTACCATTTTCAACGCGCAATGTGGTATTCCCATGAAAATCTTGCGTTGGTGGAATCAATATCATACTAGGATCACCGTATTGATCCCTTGAAGAACTTTCCATGTACTGCATAACCTGAACCGGCATATCTGAGATTATCATGCAAACGTAATTGTTCATGTTTTCAGCGACTTCGATGTCAATATATTTTTGCCTGCTAAGCATCTTATGTTGTATAGCATCGTTTCCGCATTGTGACAGGGTTATGTTGGTGTTTTGGTAAAACGCCGAAACGCGGATTATCCATCCGTTTGTCGCATTATGGAAGGGTGGGACAAAATGGACACGCCCCCACCTAGAGACAGGAATCAGTTGTTCTATAATGACGCCGTGGTCTTGATCTGACGTCATCGGTATGTTTACTCTTTTCGATCCAACAACAACCGAGATTGGTTTATCAGCGAGTACTAGGGTTCCAGCTAGGTTTTTGGGTGATATTGTTTTCAACAGTACTGAGTCACTCTTATTTAGAATAATATATCCAGAAAGCTCATCTCGATCTTTGATGGTACAGGAGCTAATTATAACACAATCGATGGTTACGTTCGTATTGTCGCTAATGGCCGTTATTGCGGCTTGGGGGGAATGACCTATTTCTGGTGTGTAGACATCTATCAGGTATTCCGTGCCGAGAAAGTCGTTCGGTAGAGCGAGAAAACCTCCGGTGATGATGGCCGATCGCCAAGCGACTATCCCATGAACGATGATGTTCGCAGAGGAAAAAACCGTAATAGTGTTGCATATTGGCTTTTCTACGTCTACACTAAAATTTTCATCGCCAGGTCTTGAGAACCATCTTTTTATTTTCAGGCATGGCACCCAGATAAAAGACCTCTCCTCGGAATTTAGGGTTATCCTTAGGCTGGTCGTGAAGTCATCCGAAAAGTCTACAAACCCAAAAGTATAATTTCTGATCCACGTCATGTTCTGTGGAAAAGCTGCAGGAATGAGAACAAAATCATAACGGGGGTAAAGCAGGGAAAAACCTACGGAATGCTCCCCAGGGAGTGGAGCGTGTGCACTATCA
Source organism: Strongylocentrotus purpuratus (assembly GCF_000002235.5). Taxonomy (NCBI): domain Eukaryota; kingdom Metazoa; phylum Echinodermata; class Echinoidea; order Camarodonta; family Strongylocentrotidae; genus Strongylocentrotus; species Strongylocentrotus purpuratus. Next base: position 8,455,828 of record NW_022145602.1, on the reverse strand, counting down.
TATGTGTAAAGCAAATGAATCCAATGCCCGGGCTGATAAAAGTACAATGTAAAGCGCGTTGAAGACTAGTATTAAGCGCTATACATAATGTGACTACTACAACTATTACTATTATTAGTATTAGTAAAGAACGAAGGAGGTAGCATCGTAGTTAAATAAAGACAACGCTTAACTCTCGCGTTCTAAAAGTTGTTAAAAATGTAAAATCACCATTCAACAATAACATACACTTTCAATAAGTTAAGAAGTGCAAATCTACCATTTTGTAAATGAAGTCACCCTAACTGTTAGTCTTTGAAGTGCGTGTTTGAGATGTTGACAGTGCTATTACCGATTCATACATTTTGTCTTTCGCCCTTTAATTATCACTTTTTCCTTACCAGTGTCTCGCCTTCGTGATTTGTTTATTTCGTTATTTCAACCACCATATGAGGTATATGCTTAAAACATGAAGGAATAAAAATTAACGACTGAATATATTTCTTTCTTCTTTACGTATTCCCCTTTCTTTTTAAATCCAAGCCTCGCCTCTTCCGAGCTGTATGAAAACTAGATGTGATATTGGCCCAACATCCCCTTTCGTACACGCAAACAACGATAATGACATGGTATCTACTTCACGAATGCCTTTTGCCGTACGGTAGAATTATCATTTTAGCTCACTTTTGGATAATGAGGGCAATTTCAATCATGTCCCTAATTATTTTACTTAGAATTACTATGTTGGGATTATGTGATGCCCTGGTTTGATGGTTTGTATTACCTGAAAGAAACGGGGGATGAAAGAGAAGAGAGAGAGAGAGAGAGAGAGAGAGGGAGGGGGGGGGGGGTAAGAGCCTGACTCCACCAACATCCCACTCTCTCTCTCTTCTTCACACCCGTCTTCTCTCAGTAAAAGAAATTAAACATTCTCATAATGTCATCCCCTTTCTTTCTTTTTCCTTCTCATTATTCTCCTTTTTCCCCTTTTCTCGACTCCGTCTTCCCCCTTTATTCATTTTCCGCCTTTTCTGTCCTCTCTCTGCCCTTTCTTCCCTTCCCCCTCTTTTTTCCTCTTCCCTTTTCTCTCCTCCCTCTTTTCTTCTTCTTTCTCTTTTCCTTTTCTTTCTTTTCCCCCTCCTTTTCTCCCTTTTCCCTTTTCCCCTTCCCCCTTTCTCCCTTTCTTTTTACTGGGGGGAGGGGGGGGCACATGTCCCCTGTTCCCCCTGAATCCGCCACTGGTGTAGTTGTATAGATGTACAGTTTCCTGCGTTCTGATTGGCCGGCTTGATAGACGTACAGTCGTATAGTTATACGGATAGTAGCATGCTTGGCCCGCCATAAACGTCGCCATATTTACCTCGACTAGCTCTTAACACGACATTTACCCTAGGGTAACTTTCGTCCGTCTGAACAAGACTTATGTAATATCACAAGCATAAATAGGATAAAGAATCATTCAAGGAATAGGCCATTTTTGTAATGTAACCAAATGTAATGCATAAGTCTTTGTGAAGTACCTCAATGCAAATTATTTCATTCACCTGAGAAGAATAAGAGTATTCCAATAGACAGTATCCCATACGTTCGTCGTTGGTAAAACAAAAATTGTGGCTTGACCTACCTAGCAACACTTAATATATGCAATTTGCATTCTGACTATTGGAATGCTATTATTCCTATCATATGAATGAAATAATTTGTATTGAGGCACTTCAAAAAGACTTATGTACTACATTTGGTTACATTACGAAAATGTCATATTATACGTTGCCCCCGATTACGTGAATAATTCATGTATTCATACGGAAGGCCTTGCAGCGAGAGCTGAACCTCGAATAGAAGGGGGGGGGGTAACAAATAAAGAACCCTCAGACGTTTGAGGTCGGAAAAACAGCCTTACCACAACAGCAAGAATAAGAACAAGAAAAACAATAACCACCACCACGAGTACAATATAAACAACAAAACAAACGCAAATTATCTTTACAGTTAATGAAGCATACGCTGATGAGATAGAGAGTAAACGCTCTGAAATATTTTGAAATAATAGTGAAAATGAATGTGAATTTAAATTAAAGGTAATACAAAGTTTTGGGAATTTTGAAAAAAGGGTGGATAGTGATTCTTTACAATTTTAATATATTTGGATGCCCCTGCGGATGTATTATAAGCACTAACAAATTTAGCCCCTAAATCACTTCTGCTTTCGAGAAAAATTGAATATAAAAATTTACCGGTGCTCCCGGTAAATTTTGATAAATTTCGAATAGCGACTACGGCCGTACAATGGTAGCTGCGACCATAAAAATCTCAGAATATGTAATTGTGATATATAATTTCCAAACGTGAATAGCTAATTGGTCGATTTTAGTCAAGAAACATTGTTTTAAAGCTTAATTAATATATTGACCTTGAGAGGGAGCTATACAGCATAAAGAGTTTATTAACTAAAATTTCACAACTTTAGACTCGATTTTAACTGCGATAATGATCACTGAATATTGTAGGATCGCATATGTTTCCAATATGTTCATTTGAACCAAATTCATGACCCCATACCAAAACTTTGTATTACCTTTAAAGTTGCTAAGCTAATGTTTGCTGTATGGTGCTAAAACGTGGAGAAGAGCCAAGGCTGTAGGAAAGACAACCACGTCATTCGAAACGTGGGTGTATGAGCATGATAGAAAAAGAATGAAAAGCCATGGTCCTAATAGGACGAGTCAAAGAAAGCAAGACAAACTACTTTTATCATACAAAACAAATCGTGAAAGACATGCGAGCTGGAAAGGTAGAAGGAACTATAATACCGAGATAGAAACCAAGAACCAAGAGAACGGTTTACTAACATATTTAAATGTAATGCATACTTTTACGAAAAAAAGGTTATCCTTGACAACTAAAAAGCTTGCTTGAGGCTTGCATAGCATAGCGACAGGTAACATGTTAATGGAATAAGTCGTCACTTGGTCCCCAGGAAAGGAACATCCCTAACTTTAAATATGTAAGTAAACTGGTTTCCTGGGAAGAAAACATTGATACCTGAAATAGAAAAAACAGCATACACTAATGCACTAAAATTATGTCTGACATTGAACATTGTCACCGACGTGCTAATGCACTCTGTGAAGCGTCAGCTACATAATTATTCAGCTTTTGAAGCGTCAGCGACAGTTATGAAATCTTTGATGCATAGGCGACGTATGCAAGTTTTGAAGCGTCAGCGACATATGCAGTTTTTGAAGCGTCAGCGACAGTTTGCAATCTTTGATGCATATGCGACCTATGCAATTTTTGAAGCGTCAGCGACCTATGTAGTCTTTGAAGCGTCAGCAACATAGTTGTACAATCCTTGAAGCGTCGGCGACCTATGAAAGTTTTGAAGCGTCAGTGAAATAGTTGTGTAATCCTTGTAGCGTCAGCGGAATCTGCAGCCTTAAAGCGCCATGTCAGAACGACTTGGAATAAAAAGAGTGCAAATAAGCTATGCTTCGGACAGAGGCTCTGACCTCACATAAATTATTTGTCTTCGGAGGCTATAATAAAGCGCAGTTAAACGCCATCGAATTGACGTCTCGTTTGCACCTAGTAAAGGCTCTATAAGGGCATATATTAGGGACTTTTAGATCTGCATGGACTGATACGTGTGACGTCCATTCAAGGCAGTGCATTAAAAGGACGTCGATCGTAGCAATCCTCATTGTTTTCGTGCGAATCTAAAAGTCCCTGTTGACGCAATCGCTTGACGCCTCATGTGCAAGAGTTTGAGGCTGTATTATCTCAAGTAATGACGCAATTTAAATGACGATTTGGGTGCAACTGCCAGGGGCTGTATTAGCGCATGTAGTAACGCAAGCGTATTAACGCATCGTCTGTAACTAGCAACGTAGATAATTACAAAGAGGGGGGGGGGAGTATTGGAATCGGAGGTAATGATGAAAATGATGATAATAACGAAAGTGAACTGACACATCGTGTGCAACTGCTTTTAGTTTTACAGAAAATTGAGAAACGTGGAAAAGAGGAATAAACCTCCAGACCAGGGGGGCATTTCACAAACTTGCCATCAGTGACAAATGACAGTTTTTGTTATAAGCTACTGAAATCCTTGCTTCTGATTGGTCATCAGCAGATTTGTCACTGATTTGTGTCATTTGCCATCGAAAAAGGCTTTGTGAAACGACCCCAGGAGAATATATTTGTTGGTATGACCCATTACCTTTACAGGAATATGTGACGTTCGTATAATTGTAGATAGCAGGACACGGATCTCCGAGTGAATTTGGTAACTCAACCATACACGTCGTTTCATCGTCGCAACGTTCACGTACAAGATCCGTCACATTTGCGCCACCGCATTCCCAGGCGGAATCAGCCATCGCAGCGTCTGAGCATGCTGCTGTGTCAGTCCTGCAGTAGACAACAGTACCTAAGTTGATGAAATCTCTACCGCAGTTAAGCGTAATATTTTTAGTTCCTGAATCAGAAAAAAATGATAAAAAGAGTTTTTAATTATGTGGATTTCTTCTACATGACTTTGGCCAACTGCTAGATTGTTCGTCTAGTTACTAACTCAATATAATACCTTTGGATTACATTTCGTACTGATTCATTTCAATAGCATGAGAAGATAAAACATATACGCAAGATATTTATTTTGGCAGAGCAAATAGGTTTATATGTCAAATTCAACACAGCTTTCATAATTGTTCATAATCAGGATAAAAATTGAGTTCGTATTGCCTTACAGGAACTGTTGTCCTATTTCGAATAATTATTAGTGCGTTTTTTCAAGAGTAATACTTTATAGGAGACATTTCTTCTATGATATTCTTACAAACTGACATTAAAGAATGAAAAGGCTCACAATTTGTTTTTGGTCATCTTTACCAGTACTCAACCTATTTTGTTGTTGTAAGATGAACTCGTTCCACATTTGGCAAACGAGCAATTAGAGAGGGTTAGTTGCATTGTCATAGTCATATATTGTTTATCAAGAAATGGATAAAGTTATGCAGTCGAACCTGTTTATAAAGACCACTCAAGAAAGATAATGTTTCAATGATACACTCTGTTCAACGGAAACATAAGATGTGATCTTTATAGACAGGTGGTCTTTCTATACAAGTACTCAAAAGAAATTCAATGAATTTGAGTGTTGTTGCAAGCAGGTAAATAAAGAGTTCATGTGATGGAATAAGCAGGTAAACAAACAAGTAATATAGAAATAAAAGAAATACAAATCTTTTGAGCGCAAAGCTTTTTGTTGATGTTTTTTTTTTTATAACAAGCCAATTTCAAATCATATATAATACATAAAACAAAAGAGAAAATGAAAATGTCATATTGAAGACTAATTACATGCACATTTATAGTACTATCTCGAGTAATGCAATACAAAATACGATAGGGCGTCGTGAAATAATCTGTAAATCTTGTGCGCTACCAATTTTATTCTCTTTCACCTTTTGAAACGCTTTCGTGACATACAGCGTTCAATAGACCAGTTTACTAACATACTCAAATGATATGCATACTTGTTAAACAAAGGTTTTTTTTTGACGACCTGAAAGCTTTGTCGAGGTTTGCCCGACATAGCAACAAGTAATATATCCAGACTGTATTCCGAGTATAATAGTTCATTCATGTAAAAAAACTCGTTACTAGGTCCCCAAGAAATTTGAACATTTTAGTAAACCGCGGTCAATAGAGTACCGAAATATGACGTCATACTGATCAGGTTTTCAAGGTTGCTGGTTCCAAACAATTTTGAGCTAAACAATGGTGTCGTGATCACACTAACCACAAACAATTGGAACTTTTAGATTTGCACGCCGACATAGTGGACTGCTACGTGTGACAACATTTTATTAAGGCAGTGTGACGTCCTTTTAATGCACCGGCAGTGCCCGGCAGCGTTATTTTTTCGGCGGCATAGATTGGGGTTAGGTGCGTGTTGAGCCTATGGGAAGTTTAGGGTTAGGGTTAGGGTTAGGATTAAATCAAGACCTCTTTTAAAAAGAAAGCCCCAATCTGTGCCGCAGAAAAAAATGACGCTGCCCGGCAGTGCCATAAAAGGATGTCACACATAGCAGTCTACTACGTCGGCGTGCAAATCTAAAAGTTCCCATTGAGTTCGCCCTGCTGCAGCCCGTCGCTTGAATGATTTCGCGGTGAACCTCATGTGCAGGCTTTGTTGTTTAGAACCAGTAACCTGGACGGCGAGCGAATATAACGTCCGTACTTCAGTACTCTATTCTGAGCAGGTTTAACGTTAGTAACAAGAGCAGCAAAGGTGTCAAAGTGCGGCCAATATTTGATTTATCTCGAGTTTGAATTTGATTTCAGGGTGTAAAAAGAAGGAGCAGTACACTAAAACACTCACGCAACAAGTCACACACACACACACACACACGTACAAACGTACACACATGAAAACAATAGATGGTCATGCATTTACGGTTGCAGTCTGAGCATGAGCAGATAAAGGTCATTTTTACCAAAAAGGTAAAGCCCACAGAGATGAATACTGGATATGCGCTCATGAAAGTTATGTAACATTATTCATTTATGCACCAACAGTACATTCTAAGATAAACAGGTGAAAATATTCTTTTCAAGAGGGCAAACAAAAGGTATTCATGAAGCACATCTAGGACTTTGGCAGTTATTATTCTAAGATGCTCAAAGTGGAACTTCTCCATGTGTAAAAGATCTGTGGATATTTGGGGTCATTTGTACCATGTGCTATCTGTAAACTCCCTTATAAAAGAAGATCAAGTTAGTGTGTATTGTCGAAAGTAAATTTTCTCGATGGGGATTTTTTTTCTTCATTACCACTTATTTCTCTATCTATCGCGTTGGCCCATAATACATTTTAGGATTTTAACAAAAATAAATATCGTGCTTTTTTCTGTCATATTTGATGCAATGTGTTATAATAATGTGAAGCGTTGGAAATGAACATTGATTGCGACGGCTTATGCCATAAGGGTGGGTAGCGTCGCGTCGCGGCGCGTTGACTTGAACGCGACCATTCGTCCAAAGCCCCCCCCCCCCGGTTTGACCGAAAGGGTGCATTGGGAGTGTCGCGTCGCGTCGCGTTAACTTGAACGCTACCATTCGTCCAAAGCCCCCCCCCCCCCCCGGTATGGCCGAAAGGGTGTGTTAAAAATATTTAAAAAGTATTTAAAAAATAATAACCTTGTAAATCAAGGGTATCGAATAAGAAATAAACCACGTTTGAATTATATTTGGCATCCCCCCCCCCCCCATCAAAAAAAGAGGAAGAAGAAAAGAAAAGAGTAAAAAGAAGGGGAGAACAGTTGCGATTAATCCCGCCAACAACTTGTGGATCGGGGGGGGGGGGGGGGGGCGAAAGGCCTATTCCCCAGCAAACCTAAAACAGAGAGAAGGAAAATAGGAGAGAAAAGTAAAGAAAAAGGAAAGGTAGGGGAGATCAGCTACGATAAGAAAAAAGGGGGGAAAGGAGATCGAGGGGGAGGGGCCGAAAGGGCCTTGCCTCCCAGCTGTTACCCCCCCCCCCCCCCCCATCAAAAAATAAGAGAGAAGGAAGGAAAGGGAAAGAAAAAGAGGAGAGAAAGGGAAGGGAAAATAGAAAGAAGAAAAGAAGGGGCGCCCCCCCCCCCCTCCCCACAAAAAATGGGGGAAGGGAAAGGTAAAGAGGAGAGCTAAAAGGGAACAAAAAAGAGGACAAGGAAAAGAAAAGGGTAAAAAGAAGGGAACAGTTGCGATTAATCCCGCCAACAAACCTAAAACATTGGCGTAGTGATGGGGGAGGGGGGGGGGGTGACAGATGCCAAATATAATTCAAACGTGGTTAATTTCTTATTCGATACCCTTGATTTACAAGATTATTATTTTTTAAATACTTTTAAAATATTTTTAACACACCCTTTCGGCCATACCGGGGGGGGGGGGGGCTTTGAACGAATGGTAGCGTTCAAGTTAACGCGACGCGACGCGACACTCCCAACGCACCCTTTCGGTCAAACCGGGGGGGCTTTGGACGAATGGTCGCGTTCAAGTCAACGCGCCGCGACGCGACGCTACCCACCCTTATGGTATAAGCCGATTGCGACGTCTTTTTCCCTTCTTTTGAGACGTGAGTGAAATTGAAAAGTTAGAAAATTTCTCACGACATGCCTCTTTTCGTTGGGAATGGTGTGTGAGGATCAGGGGTGGTGGTATATCTGCACTTTCCAATTGTTGGAGACGGCGAAATACCTGAACCTGCTTTCGTTTTACACAGGAAAGAAGAATTGTTCACAATTTGTATTACTTCTACACCCACGTAACAAGTTTAATTCAAACTAAAATCAGCAACCTGGAACGCGATCTGAGACAATAATATTATCACAGTATTTCTAATGTAACGCAATATTAAAAAAACACTACGCACTGTACATGATTTATGTAGGGTTAAATGACGCAAATCATTAATATCGCGAGAATAATCAAATATACAAATGAGAATACAATTTGCATTGTTTTAACATAATTAAATGTAATGTTTAACACATTATAGTAATCATAACATAATATAATAATGTTGATATTTTCTTCCTTTTGAGTACAGAGTATTATCGTACTATACTGGGGGTGTGTGCAGGTGGACCACTGCACCTGGGTTTCCCCCTACTCTTATACGAATAGTGCAGTGGGTTCTTAACGTGCAAAGGTAGTGACTCTTCTCTACACGGGGCCTCCATGTAATGTCCTATCCGAGGGACGGAGTGTTTTCCACCTGACATAACCTGCGTCTATGAACAAGGGAAGGGGCACGTTAACACACAACGCAGGCTTCAGTCATCCGCCTGGGTGGGAGTCGATTCCGGGATCTTTGGTTCTGCTACGGTCACAAAGGTTCGTACGAACGATAATTTCGTACGAATCTCTCTATTTTTCCATTGTCTTCCCGAATTTCCATCGTCTGAAAATCGTTCGTACGGCGTTCGTAGGAGTTCGTAAAGGCATTTGTGACCGAGGCTTTCGACAGACGGACGCTTTACCGACTGAGCCAGCTCGTCTTCTAATGCTACGGTCACAAAGGTTCGTACGAACGATAATTTCGTACGAATCTCCATGTTTTTCCATTGTCTTCCCGAATTTCCATTGTCTGAAAATCGTTCGTACGGCGTTCGTAGCAGTTCGTAATGGCATTTGTGACCGAGGCTTTATACATGTGTAAATACTTATACTTATTTCGCTTTTTATATGTACATCATTAAATCATTTAAATTGAAAGGTTCATAAAATGCTTATTTCTTTCTTTCATGATATGAAAATATTCAGGTAAACAAAATGTCATATTGTATACAAATAAATACACATTCAAGTGCCATGTGCGGTTTTTGTTCGTGGGAACAGTGACTGATGAATGTGTATGTCCTCGTGAAGTGAGTGGTAAAGTAAAAGTGATATTACACTCAGCAAATAAAGAAAGTGGACACTTTGCATTGTTTACATTTTTAGGCAAACCGTCACTACATTTTTTTTTTGAAATTTATATTAAATTAACACTCTACCAACAACAATTAAGATTAAGTTTTGATCTTGGATGGGCACATTCATTGAACCGTTAGAAGGTTTGATTAAAGAAATTGCAAAAATAAAGCAAGCAGTCATACAAATGTTGATGAACATGTGCATCTGTAATACATTAATGATCAACAATGAAAACAAAGAATGAGAAATGACAATGAAGAGGATTGAGCTTTGGATGTCTACTGTAGTCTCAGGACTGCATGGTTTTGACAAGCAAGATCAAGATGCCTCTCCTCTCCACCCAGAATCGCGGACGAGCCGGAGGATACCTCCAATGCTCGTCATCATTGCAATGACCAAGTGCCCAATTTGTGTAATTTTCTTTCAGGGGCTCATTCATGGTTAAATAGTTATACTGAATCATGTATGAATGGTATGGTGCCAATTACATATCAGGATTAAGGTTGATTTTCATATTATGAAAAATTGTTTAGGCTAAATATTTATTTAAAAATCGTGTCCACTTTTTTTTTTCTTTTTCTGCTGTTTACATATCAGGACATGCCTTGTCTTGTTTGCTCATGTAGGGAGGGGTGTTCACTCCACATTGGCAAAGCCGGACTCACAGGACCTGAAATTGAATAAATTGAATGTACTCTTGTTTTGAAATCTAATTTCGTTGAAGTAAAACGTTCGTTGTGATATTCATATTGTTTGAAATATGCTATTGTTTTGATAACCATATATTCTTTTGGTTTGAAATGAACCTTTTCTTTGGTATTCGATTTGTGAGGTATCCTACGTATTTATGTTATGATTTGTAGATAAATTAGTATGTTTAATAAAATAAAAAAATAACGTTTTGGGATCTATTTGTCTGCTCGTCTGTTGCTTGTTTTTTCATAATATACAAATGCAATTGGATCCAGCTTTAAAGATGGCAGTTTTCAATTCTCAGTTAAACCATGGATAAGGTTCCTTACATAGCAAATGTTGCGGGGTTGCGGGAGAGAAGAATCGTATACACGTTTGAAAATGTATACACTGACTCCACCGAGAGAGAATGTGATCATAATTTACCGCACCCCCTAAACATAGCTTCGCTTTAGGAGCCATATTACTTGTGTAGCTCATCACCCGTCTTAGAAATTAGGACCAATTTACCCCTATCGATCGCAAATTTACAATAGGCCTATGCTAAAAAACAGACGTGCGATCAATTTTAAGTTGATATTAATTCGAATCAGTCGCAACGATTTATGAACCCGACATAATAATAATGATGATGATGATGATGATGATGATAATAATAATAATTTTTTTTTTTTTTAAATAAAAAAAAAATAATAACAATAATTTCTTATAGTAGATTATTATATAGCGCATTTTATACCTCACTTAAGAAATCCAGCCATCTGATTGGTCGAATTGCATTCATAAACTTCAACTGTTCCTGTAAAATTCCCGGTAACCATGCATAAAACATTTCAATATTTTTAATAACCATGGTTATTAAAAAAATAGGTCAGTCTCCATGGTTACCCCATAGGTTTACATGTTAAAAAATGGTTTGAGCGATGGAGGATACCATACGTGTGCGAAAAATTGGTCGGCAATTTCAATACAATTGAATCTCGATCGATCTTACCGACAATTTTATCTTGCATTGTTGACATGAAGACGAAAATTAACTCTCAAAAACAAAAACCAACATCTGCCGATAGATCTTGATCTAAGTTCGTGCCAATATGCATTGCAAAAGTAAAAGAAGGGTCCGTTTCATGGAGCTTTTGCGAAGCATCCCTCACGCGGAGCCGTTTTCAATTCATTTTAATGTATATATCGGAGAAAACTGCCTAGCATGTTAACGGCGCCGCGATAGCCGAGTGGTCTAAGCGTTGGTTTCGATACTGCTCTTGTTGTACGTAAGAGTTCGAATCCCGTCTTCGACAAAAATGTAAAATATTTTTTATTTTTTATTTTTTAGTCTATTTTTTTTCGGCATATAAAAGTATTAATGACTGCTTTAATATTCGAGAAATAGTTGTTTTCATACGCTCTCGGGAAGGTTACAATTGGGCTATTCCCCTCGGCACGCCTCGGGTAATAGCACAATTCTAACCTTCCCTTGAGCGTAATAAAACAACTATTTCTCTCAAAGCAGTCATTAATACTATACTATTTTCAAAGTCTCTTTGCGCTTTACATGGAAACGCGTGTATTTATATTAACACGCGTTTCAATAAGATGGTAACACATTTGTAATTATGACGGTTTCACGACATGATGCCCAAGTCTCAAATACATTGACGATTTCATATCATTTGGGTAATTCAGCTGATAGATACTATAATATTTAAACTTTTCAACTTACTTTCACCTTCTTCACTATTAGAGCCGGAACTGGTTTCACAATTGTCTTCGTCGCACGCCCCCAGTCCAATTAAGATCTGAAAATAAGAATAAACAGAGTTCTATTGTAGTTTTATGAACGAAAGGCGAGTATAATTATTTTAAAATGAAGTATTTCATCGAATATTTATAGATTGAGATCATAGGTAGAAATAATGAATATTATCAAAACTCTTGCCTTTGCCAACAGTTCAGCCTGAGATAATAAGATCTCGGAACATGTATTTTGGGGTTTGTTTGCTTGTTCTTGTAATTTCGTCTTAACCAAACTTTAGATCTGGCTTAATTCACAATTGTGATAGCCTTGTGGCCCTGTTTTTGAAATCCGTATGTCACATTTTTTTAAAACATTTACTAATCTTTAAAATATTTTGTGGCTGAATGGCAGCCTAAATGTACTGCACTCTAATGGATAAACCTGTATTGTACTAAGTCAGGTGTATACACTGACATTTCTCGCCTATTTCACTCCCTTTTCCCCATATTTTCTTTCTTCTTGTCTGTCTTAATACCAACAGTAAATTTCCATGACAACATCAATGTGCATATCACTCGTTTCTGTACATCTGAAAATCTTTGGCACGTTTTTACGTGGTTCCACTTTCATAAGTTTAACGCCCGGTTTTGATTACAAACTCTCCTTTAATAACCGCTGATACCTTTCGTAAATATTTACACCGACGTGACCCACACGTCATGAATCACCGCCTATTGTTACGTCACACGGAGAAGACACCACGTGATCCGGAGCCCGGTATGGATTCTCACTAATGGATTGATTTCGGATGTCCGTAGACAAATGATAAATGAGTGATTTGAAATCCGCGGTGGTTCTTATATCCGTTATGGCATACAGAAAGTATAGTAAAATGGTCTGTTTATATATTTCTTCTGACTTTATCACTTAAATAATTGCTACTCGCATGCCACTACTTCCCTCTAATTTCTAAATTGAAACAAAAGAAAAAGTGCACGAGACAAGGCTAAGGATCATCGTCCAAAGCAATATGCCTCCATCTGTGATGGCCTTTACATATAAATAAATAATCAGAAAACAATGTTTATATCTTTCTTGCGACTTCCAACGTAAACAGTTGACTCTCGCCCCGACTCTCGCATGACTGACTCTAGATCCCTCCAATTTAGAAAATAAAAATGGAAAAAAATTGGAAGAAAATATGAAAATAATAAGGATCCTGTTCCTTATTTGCATCGCATTGTGTCGGTGCTGTAGATAAAAAGATATTAACGCACGTATAGGGAACTAGTGTGTTTTTTTTGGTCAAATCCCTTATATGGAAATCATAAAGATTATTGTGTTAGTTTACGCCCTCAACCCTCCCCCGCATTTTCACGGACCATAGTAAAATTGTGTTGGGGTTGTGCAATTTACCCGTTTACTACTAAATTCTTTAATTCCCATAGAGCCAATAGAGTGATCACCTGGCTCCTAAAGGTAACGGGTTAAAATCTTCAAAGATAACTGATTACGTTTGCAGGTTTCTGTGTAATTAGTGTTCGTTCGTATAGTAGCAATCTTACAAATTATAATTTTCATTTACTATTAATGCAAGGCACAGGAATCATATCCCTACAACAATAGTGGAAGATTTCGTTGATAATTATAGCAAGATGCTTTCACCCCCTCCGTATCTCTCTCTCTTTCTCTCTCTCTCTTCTCTCTATCTAGCTTATCTCTTGTTCATGCCCCTCTACCCCCTTCTCTCACTCTTTTATATCCTTCTCTCTCTCTCTCCCTCTTTCTATTTCTCTCTCCCCTCTCGCTCTGTCTTTCTCTTTTTATCCTTCTCTCTCTCTCTTTCTATTTCTTTCTCCCTCTCTCTCTCTCTCTCTCTCTTTCTCCCTTTATATCTTTTTCTCTCCCTCCCTTCTTTATCTATCTCATATCTCGTTTGTTCCGTCTATATATATCCCCTTCTCTCTCTCTCTCTCTCTGCCTTTCTATTTCTCTCTCCCTCTTTCTTTCTCCCTCCCCCTTCTTTATCTCATATCTTGTTTGTTCCGCCTCTACCTTTTCTCTCGCCCCCCCCCCCCTCCGGCTCTCTCTCTCCCTCCCCTCTCCCCCTCTCTCTCTTCAACTTTATATCTCGTTCAGTCCCCCTGTACTAAGAAACACAATTTCAGTCAAACTATTAGCAATATCCCTGCGGCACCAATGACGTAGTGTCTATCTATAGGGACGAAACAACGTATATAACAGAAAATGGGTGTAACAACTGCGGCAGGCCAAAACAAATATCAGGAAAACCATGACAATACTAAGAGGCTGTAACTTGTTATGTACACAGTATTATATCAGGATCATAAATCTCTCGCTTTCATATCGGTTTAGTTCAGGAAACGTAGGCATAATGTTTTTACACCATCTTTCCAGAAAATAAGAATCTTAAGAAGTGTTGATGAATCCGAAAGAGGAAATGGTTCTCTGAGTTTCGATGACTTCACTTCGAGCGTCATTACAACAGTCAACAGTGAAACTGTATGCACACAATTCAAAGTATCGACAATATAAATTACCTCTTGGTGTAACGCCTTATATCATTTGCGAGAGATAAGTAAGGTTCATCCTAAGGATCCCCGCTTATTAAGGAACCTTAAAGAGAAGGTTGAGTTCTGGGAAGAGGTGAACAATAATTTTTAAACGTTATCGTTGTTTTATGGGAGTGTGGAATAACATCAAACAAACAATGTTTCCTGAAAAGCATGGCTCTTCAAATGCATTCATATTCTAAATATGGCAATATAACAGTCGGGACGGATTGTAATACCACATGTTCGTGTAGCCCTATATACATATTTCGGTGTACAGTGCTTGAAACTTTACAGAGACTGGGCCAAATTTCTTATCATTTTGATGATTCCAGAACCTAATTGCAGTAGCGTGATACCAATACTTTATACTTATATGCTAGATGATCAACCTTTTCTGATCGCATCCACACAGTTTCTTTCACAATGCAATCGCATGACCAGAACCCAACTTTATCTTTAAAGGGACTTGGTAGCATTGTTCAGATGACAGTAAATGGTGCTATGGTAGTGACTTCAATGCTAGATGTACAATCAAAGATAATCTGAGAGTTTGAGTGAAAACAGACCATTATTAATGATACAAATTGGGAAAAACTGATTTGATCGTTTCTTTAATTCTCCCAACTATATTATTACAATTTATTTACATTTTAGGTGAATGTAAATCGTCACAAAGCAATGAATAGGCTCTATATACCATTCCAGACTTATCAATTGGGAAAAACTGATGTGATCGACGCCTTAATTCTCCCAACTATTTTATTATAACTTAATTAAAGGTATAGAACAGTTTTGGAAACGCCCTCCCCCCTGTCAAAAAATCTAATGGAACCTCTTATTACCAATCATGTGAAAGAATATGTTTTACTAATATGTGATGATACAAATGTTGCCAGGAAACCGCCTACCAATTGATATATTATCATATTGATCCGACCTGGATAGATATCGCGAATGCACTTCAACATTGAACATAATTCTGCTTTTTTGCGAATTGAGGTTGAAGTATTGCCATGTAAACCTCTGAAGGCAATATTTAAACAATATTGAATGCATATTTTGCACCCGAATTCCTTGAAACGCAATATTACAACTACTGGTCTATATCTTTAAATTTAAGGTGGATGTAAATCGTGAATTGGCTCTATATACCATTCCGAACATTAAGTGTTGAAAGATTTTTAGAAGCCTGTTTTATGTCTATTTTTATGGAAGAAAGGATGAAGAAATTCAAAAAATTATTTGGGAGAATTGACTGTTAGAGGGTGTCGCACAGTGACGTCTTCGTAGAAAACCATGAATATCTTTGTGGTTTGATTTTTTTTCAGGCTTTTTTGCTTGTGAGAGGGTTAGTACAGTAGAAGGAATGTAATAAATACCAATTAAAAAAAAAATTACGCAGTTTTTTCATCAGCCTTTCAACAATATTACCGGGTCACTTTAAAGGCAATAGTTCATTTTCGTAATGTAAACTTATTTACACTTACGAATTATATCATTCACCTGTTACGAATAATTGTATTTCCCTAGTCAGAATGCAAACTGCTTAAATTACGTGCCGTTAGGTGGGACAAGCCATAATGTTTGTCCTACCTAGTAACAACGAATGTATGTAATTTGAATTATGACTATTGAGATTCATTTGTTAGGAACAGGTGAATGATATACTTCATATCGAGGCGCTTCACGAAGGCATATACATGTACATGTACATGTGGTTACATTACGAAAGTTGTTTGCCCCTTTAAATAGACCGGCTATTAACAAATTCAAATTTTATGCATACTTTTTGGTACATAGTCTCTTCTTGACAACCCAAAAGCGTGCCCGAGATTTACCCGACATAGCAACAAGTAATGTATACAGACTGGATTTTAAGTATTGTATTACATTAATTAATAACAGACTAATGGAATAACTCATTAATTTCCCAGGAGAGAATCATCGATAAATTTGAATATATTAGTAAGCCGGTCTATACACATGAGTAATGTTAAAGGTAATACAACGTTTGGGGAAATTTTGAAAATTGGGTGGATAGTGATTCTTTACAATTTTGATATATTTGGATGCCCCTGTGGATGTATTATAAGCACTAGAAAATTTAGCCCCGAAACTACTTCTGCTTTCGAGAAAAATTGAAGATAAAAATTTACTGGTGCTCCCGGTAAATTTTGATAAATTTCAAATAGCGCCTACGGCCGTACAATAGTAGCTGCGACCATGAAAATCTCAGAATATGTATTTGTGATATATAATTTCCGAACGGGAACAAATAATCGGTAGATTTTAGTCAAGAAACATTGTTTATAGCTCAATTCATATTTTGACCTTGAGAGGGAGCTTTACAACATAAAGAGTTTATTATTTACAATTTTATAACTTTAGACTCGATTTCAACCTCGACAACGATCACTGAATATTGTAGGACCGCATATGCGTCCAATATGTTCATTTGAACCAAATTCATGACCCCATACCAAAACTTTGTATCACCTTTAAGTATGTCCAATGCTGTTTGCATGATCGTAACAAATGAAATATGATTTTAAGTAACGGAGCTCATGTATAATGTAAACATGCACAATTCAGCATTTTGACTACGAGGCATTTTTAAAAATGAATAAAACCATTATTTAATTGAATTGAATTCCTTGGTATGCATGTTGTATTGCCTTGGGAAATCATGTTTGGATTACGTAATACTGTCATTGCCGTTTACACAGTTGCATAGGTGCAAACGAATCTATAGGCCATTTTCCTAACGTAATCAAATTTAATATACTCTTTGTTAAGTGCCTCGTTACAAATGATTGCATTCACGTGTTCCGAATAATTGTACATGTATAACAATAGTTTAGAATGCAAATTACATATATGAATTGTTGCTAGGTAGAACAAACATAACGAGAATGTCCTATTGTTTTAGGTCGATTTTTTGAAAGTCTTTGCCATTTGTATTCTATAAATTTGTCGGCCATATCAAAGTACAGCAAGGTCGAATTATTCAATACGGCGAATCTCTACCAGGACTTAAAACCGGTCAAACTTACAAGGTTGGTTTCAAATTCCGGAATTCAATATCACAGCCATTGAACAAAACAACTTTTCCATCCATTTCCCCTTGTCCACAATGCGGATATACAAACAAAAGTAAAGGGCAATTCGTCATAGTTCCCATGGCAACCAAAATATGACAAATTGTTGAACGAAATGAATCGGAGAGGCCTACGCAGGAGAACAAAGATCAATGAAGTGTTTATCGATATCGAATTAACACCTGTATCGATATCGTTAGTGAAAATAGTAACTGTATTATTTTAACTGTTATCTGATTTAGGTTATCGGTCGTATTTGAAACTGAAACTCAATTGTGTTTGTTATTCATGATTTATCTAAAGCATGGATTTTTTTCACAATTTACTATTGCAAATGACGTACTTAAAGATACTTTTCATGTAATAAATGTATGTATTGAAGAATTAACTGAATTCTTCGAAATGGCATAGAATGTCACGGATTACGTGTAGCCTCAGTTTGAATCATTATTTAGACAACGTCGACACATTTGTGAGGGTTAAAGCCACAGGATTGGACAAGGTCTGCAAACAAGAGTGACCAAAAACTACTTCCTGTTGACCTACATACATGTATGATAATATAAAGAACTGAATGATAAACGATTCTGGGTATTTGGATAGTCATTTTGCGAAACCCCTCATTGGCCTAATTCATTTTGGTTTCAATTTCTTTTTCATTCTTTGCGTTGGAAAAATGCATATAATTCATCACCAAGGTTATGTATTGTGATTCTTACTATAATATAAAGTTAGGGCATTATCTGTTAAAATTATTTACGGTATTTACGGCGAAACCTCTCATTGGCCTAATTCATTTTGGTTTCAATTTCTTTTTCATTCTTTGCGTTGGATAAATGCATATAATTTATCACCAAGGTTATGTATTGTGATTCTTACTATAATATAAAGTTAGGGCATTATCGGTTGAAATTATTTACGGTATTAAAGGTATATAGGACGTGATGTATACACACAATGTTATACCCCCTCTAAAGTGTTGGAATCCCAAATTTTTTCAAAATCTGAGGACAAATTTTTACTTAAATTGTATCACTATATGAAAGAGGGTGTCATGTAAGATACACTTTTGCAAAGATTTTCCTTTAAAAAAAAGTGTTTGAAAAAAATGTATTGATATAAGAATACATAATTTGGGTTTTTTGTTGTACGCAGAAAACATAATTTTTTTATTTTTTCATCAATATTCGACTTCAAACACATTTGTTTCGAATATCCGTACATAACTGTGATTTAGATAGCATCCACTTTCACAATATGAAACGATTTAAGTGAAATTTTGCCATCATATTTTGGGGGCTCTCCAAAATTTTGAAAAATATTCGCAATAAAAAAAGTTTGAAAATCTTATTCATTATTATCACTTTTCAAAAGTCTTCGAATATCATTCAAATTCGTCCATCATTTCATCCCAAACCCTCGCTTTTCTTTACTTATTTCTGTTAATATCGCTATAATTAGAAATAGACAATTCATTTGTGCCATTAGCCTTCTTAAACCTCTGGGAACTAGAGTGAACGGTGGGGCTGTAGGCGTCGTAACAAACTTTTTAAGCAACCGACGGATCTCATCACAATTATGTGAATGTTCATGGGAAGCGGGGCGGAATCATTAAGATCAGAGTTACATATCAGTGACATTCTAAGGGGGAGATAAGAAGAATGATAATGATCTTTCGAATATCAATTAATATTACTTTTAATAAGGAGAATATGCCATAAGCAATGCAGAGGGTTGGTGTGTGTCATACACATATTCATAATATTCTTTATAATAGCACACTTCAATTTGATTCTTCTTATTTATAATTGATTTTTGCACCGAAAGCTAAAATCTGTAAATATATATATATATATATATATATATATATATATGTCATAACTTTGTATATATCATAGACGAGAAAACAACGAGATTGCAAATGGAATACTCCCAACATTAGCAATTTCCGAAATTTCATGACTTTTTAAAATCTTCGAGGTCTCGTGTTTGTTCCTGTTGTTCACCGGTGTTTTGTTAAGTTTTTGTTCAAGTTTTTTTTTTCTGCTTGAACACAAGCCAACTTTCTACGAAGGGTTACTTCCCTCAAACCATAGCTCAAACGAAAGGAAGGCAATAGGCCATGCAAGATGGACAGTGACAGGCGAATTGTAACTCTGGTATGGGGCTTAAATTAGAATAGAAATAACTCGTTTTAAAACTAGCTGAATGGCCGGGCTTCCGTTTTAAGTAAAGCAGTCATATTTATCTATGCTATTTTATTGTATATCGACTTTACTCTGTCCTCCCTCCCCCCCCCCCCCCACTTCCCCCTCTCTCTCTCGCTATATCTCTCTCCCTCTCTCTCTCTGTCCCTCCCCTCTTTCTCTCCCCCTCCCCTCTCTCTCTCCACCTCCTTCCCGATCATCACCTTATCCTACTTCTCTCCTTAAGTCGACACGCTCATATAAGCCTGGTAATCTACCATTTTGTAATATTTCCACATGTAGCTAATTTTACTGAATTAAAAAGAAAAGATAACTATCTATCCGGACCCATTTGCATCCCTTTGCTCTGACTATCACTACCCCCCCCCCCCCCCCACCTCCTCCAATCACCTCAATGTCCTGCCTCGCAATTTTATTTTAAAGCCCTTCCGTGAAGTCCACTTAATTGTGTAGTTTACAAAGCCACCAATCCTTGTCCTTCGCTTTGTGTAACAGTGTCTGCACTTGAGACGAGGCTAAGAGCATACTGCGTGGCTATAGAGACTGGTAGAGCTAGGCTCTGCTTAAGGCTTTAACAACCATGGTAAAGTGTCCGATTAGAGTCTGTTCTTGCAGACTAAGTCAAATACGACTTGTCAGTGCGAGTTTAAAGCTAAAGTTGAGTTCTGGTCATGCGATTGCATTGTGAAAGAAACGATGTGGAATCGATCAGAAAAGGTTGATCATCTAGCATATATACAGGTGTACATGAATTGGTGTGTACTGCAATGTTCTGGAATCATCAAAATGGTAAGAAGTTTGGCCCAGTCTTAGTAAAGATACAAGCACTGTACACAGAAAGATGTATATGAGACTACACGAACATGTGGCATAAAAATCTGTCCCGATTTTTATGCTGATACATGCCATATTTAGAATATAAATGCATTTGAAGAGCCATGCTTTTCAGCGAATATGTTTTATCTGATCTTCTTCTTTACTTGCATAATAACAATGATAACTCTCCCAAATTATTTGTCACCTCTTCCTTGAACTCAACCTTCTCTTTAATAGCGTACGTGCTTTATTCATATCCTGTATGTAAGCAGCAAACCCTGAACTTTGGACTCCTTTCTGCAACAATAAAGTGCATAAAAATAAAATAAAAACATTTCCCCTTTTTCCTCATATTTGCATAACATCAGGAAGCTAGTATTCAAAATAATAAGTATTGTATGAGGAACGCTTTGAGATATCGTACTGTGCAGGGAATTATTACACGATCGCTTGTAATATTTGAGAATGGTGATATTAAGCGCCTAATGTCAGTAGGTAGTCTTCTATTTTTCGTTTAACCATAAAAGTACGTGCACAATGATGTTTTGATTTGTATTCCGTTTCCTCTTCTCAAAGAAGCGAGATATTAATCACCGAAATTGCGTTTTATTCTTGCGGAAGTCATGTATAAAATTTTTATGATACACACAAACCATGTCCAAGTAAGACATCTGAACTAGAAAATGTACACATTATGAAACATACAACACTCACTGCCCGATCGTGCAAGGAGGCTGTCAAGGTGGGGGTGCCCCTAGATTGCCCCATGAAATTAATTTTTGGGCACAAAAAAATTCAAGATTCAAGTTTCAAGTTAAAGTGTCCGCATTCCATAAGCCTACATGTATATCAATACCGAGATTTGATTCCTATTGATGAAACATACAGTGTAAACATAGCCATGAAAAGTGTGAAAATATTTACGTTTTTGTTGGTTAGTCACAATTTGTTTCGATTAAGTGCCCCCATCGGGGCAAGGCAGGTAATTCTAGACTTACCAATTGGTAAGTATCCCGAGTTTTTTTAGGAAGCTAGACTCTAACAACAGAGTATTTAGCCTAGCCCTGGAAAGTGTGAAAAAAAGATGGAAGCCCCAACCCACCACCCTCCATCCTGGCCCGTCACTTCCCCAACCTGCACCCCCCCCCCCCCCCCCACGGTTCAGGACGCAAGCTACGCCATTATCCGGTGAAAACAAACGGTTGTTAACCTCAATGAATAATACTTTCATTTCCCTTTGTTCGATGCAATTCGATATAAAGAAAGTGTGTCTTACTCAATTTTTTTTTAAGTTTCCGTATCACGAGGGTGTAACTACAAAACAAACCACTACTGATTTTTTTTTTTTTTTTTTTTTTTTTTTTATCTGATGAAAAATTGAAAATAGAAGAAGTATGATCACCCTTGATGTGAAAGAGAAACTGATACGATAATTTACATTTCCGATGATATGTTTTCACAGTTCTGAAAACAAAATGTTCATTGTCAAGATAATTTAAAACTAAGGGATAAAGCGGACCATTATTTTATTCAGATTTGAAAATGTAGTCAACTCTGGAAAAGTCTACCCACGTAAAGACATTATTACGTGGAATTTCCCCAAAGATTCGGTATACTATGAGCAGCTGTAATCTCTCTCTCTCTCTCTCTTCCTCCCCCTCTCTCCTTCGCTCCCCGTGTCTTTCTCTCTTAGGCAAACAAGACAAACATGCCATTTGCCATGTGTATTTTTATTCTTTTTGCTTCCAAAATCTTTATCCATGCTTCATTGACCACGAATGTGTATATCCTTAAGATGTTTTTATTGCAACCACGCAGTGAGATTTTCATTCCCCCCCCCCCCTCTTTTGTGTCGAACAATTTGCACTAAAACTACTTGATATATACGGAGAAACAAAATCGTACCTTCTTATTCTATGACATACTGAAACATGTTTTCATTATTAATAATATTCACTGTACCCCCTCCCTCCCCTAACAAATTAATAAAGAAAAAAAAACATAATGGTATACATGTTTATGAGTAATCTTTAGGCAACTATTGGCCCAACTCGGGTAATTTTTGCTTAAATACTAGTACGAGAAGATCGCGACTGGCCACCAAATTACCCCAAAGTTGGTCGGACATTAATCACCATCATATTAGGTAAATTTACCAAATATGTTCTTATCAATTTTGCACATGTTTATCGTAGAAACAAAAGACACATAAATCATTTTAGACCCCCACCCCCAACTTTGCCCTCACACATTAGTGAATATTTTTAAAACAAGTCTCCGTTACGTACACGTCTTAAAGGTAAAGACCAGTATTGGAAACGCCCCAATTTCAAAAAATGAAATGGAAGCTCTCATTACCAATCATGTGAAAGGATATGTTTTGACTAATACATGATGATAAAAAATTTGCCGGGAAACCGCCTACTAATTCATATATTTGGTAAATTTGTTTCTCTCATGGTCTGTGAGAGATATAGGGTAGTCCCATATACATCTTTCTGTGTATAGTGCTTGTAACTTTACGAAGAATGGGCCAAATTTCTTATCATTTTGATGATTCCAGAACCTTGCAGATGCTAGATGCTAGATGATCAACCTTTTCTGATCGATTCCACAACGTTTCTTTCACAATGCAATCGCATGACCATAACTGGACTTTACCTTTAAAATCAACTGTATACTGCTTTTTCAGGTGGAATTACCATTGAAGTACTTGGCGTTATAAGATGGTGTTGACAAGACTATTATCATTTCTCAGTGACCTTGGACGTGTCACACTACCGTGATTTCCCTTGAGAATTGATCCAAACTGTGTCTACCATTCAGCCAAGGTGTCATAATAATAATCGTTGCTCGGGGAGCTGATGAAATTTAAAGATCTTTGAGAGAAAGGGAAGACGTGGAACTACGACACAGGCGGTCCAGTTAGAGGGGAGCCTACCTCAATGACACATTACCTCAAAAGAAAGCAGGTAAATCAGTGATGCAGATTTTTGAAAGGCGGAACGAGATCGGGAAAACGATAAAAAGTTTATGGATTTTTCAAAGATGTAATCACCATGCACATGGGAATTTCAAATTGGCTGAATCGGTAATGGCTTTGATGTGATGACTGATGTAGTGTCGGAAAGTCTCCCTTTTTTCTAATACATAAACTGGTTACTAAACAGTCATATTTTTCCAAAATATAATACTGAGGAGGATAATTTACGTTCCGAGGACCTATGATTACATGCCAACCATATCCCTTGAACAAAGCCCAGAGGGAAGAGGCGTTTAGGAGAATATCATAAATGAAGGATATATTGTTTACATGATACACAGGAGAGTTGTCCGCGACTATACGTCATAATCCACTGACTTAATTGCCACATTAAGTTTCGCATAAATCAAGTGATCTCATACATCAAACATTCATACCTCTCATACTATTTGTCCGATTTACTTTAGCATTTCGCCATTCTGTTTACTCTAATATTTTGGTTTCTCACAAATGAATTTAATGCAAAAGCAGGATTGCCCTTTAAAACTCATGAATATGCGGATATGGTGTTCGTAAAGTCGGTGGCAATAAGGTGTCAAAATCGTGAAATCAAATAAGCTCACCTATGGATGTCATTCGCGAAATGGGAGCCGGTCATTAACCTGAGCTATTAGACGATGTTTCCGACATTTTCATGATTGCTAAAATGGGAAGTCATATATTACGTTATGTCTCTTACTGCATGATGGTTTGTTCATTGTTAATAGTAATTTGTGGATTCTTTTTCAATAATTATATAGAGCGCCTTTTGATGCCTTTTTGAGTTAAATAAAGGCCCACTTTAAAGGGAACGCCTGTTGAATTCTCTAAGCGATTTTTTTTTGTTTTTGTTATAATGATTTCATTGGAAGTAATATATGTTGGTATATGAGACGGTGTATTTCGAGGGCTTGCTCAGTTATTACATGTTGAAAGTAATTAGTGGATTCTTTCAAGAACTATAGCGTCTTGTGGTGCATTATGTGTTATTTAAAGCCCCACTTCAATAGGTTCAATGCCTATGCATGCTTGTTGAATTGTCTAAGTGATTAAGAGTAAAACGACCTACAAATCATTTCATTGGAAGTCGATCCACTCCGACTTTATAGACTGCAGGTAAATGATAGAAATCGATCAGTAAAATTTGAGGAAATTCCGGTGAAAGTTATGAGTGGTTATAGTTGCTGTTTTTTATTATTTATAAATCTTTATTCAGATACATAATGACAGATAAAATCATACATAAATATTTATAACAAGCACTTAATCACATGTTTAAATGAGATAAAATTATACATCTATATATAGCAGATTGTAGATGTATTTCCTGTAAAACAGCAATTATCTTCATAAGTTGTTACAGTTGTAATTAAACGCAGAATGGCAAATTCGTGGCGTAGGCCTTCATATCGAGTATTTTTCCCTCATGTAAAATTTCCTGAATATTTGCCTATTTCTCCCCTCGATCCCCCTCTGTCCCTCATTTTGTTCTTATATTTTCTTTCCGAAGTGTGAGGGGCGGCACTCCTCCTGGACCTCCTTTTTTCTACGCCATTTGTGTATTACAATGTAGATATTGTTACAAATCTAGGTAATCATGATATCTAAATAAAACACATTATTCCGGATTTGTAGGGGCGTTCCGAACTCAAATATTTAACATCTATACAATTACATGATATATCATTTGTTTGGATGAGATATGCACACAATTGAGAAGACGTAAGTAATTGGATATGATATAGGCAAGTTAGATAATTACTCGGTAAAAAATTTGATTATTTTTGCTGAATATTTTATTTATATGAACTGCGTATGTACGTTAACATATTGAAAACAAACAGTAAGTTGGATGGTATATCGAACTCTCTTTATCTGATTTGAAGTATGAATTGGTGTCACATTTAAATTCTAAAACAAAAGCAAAAGTAAATGAAAAACAGGTAAAAGCTTCGACTGATATGCTAAGATCATGTTTTAATTGTATATGTATACATGCAGGCCTATATGTTATTGTGAACTGTGTAGATATGTGAAATAAAGTCCCTTGAAAGGGTATTCTAGACAGGTTTATGTCAAATGAAGATCCTTAATGATAGCATTTAACAAAGATAAGCGGTGTCAGACAGAGGCCAATTATCTAGATAATAGTTATCTAGATAGTTCTTAGCCTGTCTGTCACCTGTCTGTCACCTACGAAAGTGAATTATCTAGATAGCTATTATCAGAATAATTCAAGATGGATCGGGAAAATTGTGTCTGACACCACCTAGAGTCACATGATTACAGTAATTGTAATGCAAGAGGATATCCTTTAATTTAACCGAGTTTCAGACTATGGTCTTCTGCTCGACTTTTTAAGAAGAAAAAAATCACAAACATGATTTTTTTTTTTTTTTCACCATCACCAAACAAATGCCTGATTATAAAACAAGAAAGTAATCTGAATGGATTGAAAAACTTGAAACTTGTATGAATACTTAATGAAAGTCTCACTGTGTTATCTATAGTTTACAAAAAACGAGGGATGTGAGATTTTGCCCCTTTTTGTTTTATGTATATTTCTTTTTTCTCTCGATCTGGGCAAAAAGCTCATAATTATGAACAACTGAAAGAATCTCTGGGTTAAACACTGTATTACATGTTTTGCTCGGCTTATTAGTAAGACTGGAATATTAACCCGTTGGCTACTGAATTATCCAATTCCCATAGGCTTTACACAGGGACCACCAGGTTCCCGTAAGCAATGGGTTAACATTAACTTTAATATGCATATTGATATTGATTTTGATATTAAAATTTAATTCTGCAGGCGTGGACGAATGTAAGTGGTATCTTCAAAAATGAATTTATTATCCAAACTTGTGTAAAACATCAGCAATCTCAAATGCTAATAACACATTTACAGTACAATCAATTAAGAATAATAATTGGAAAGGGAAAAAAAGAAGAGGAATGAGAAAGAATAAAAAGAAGAAGACAAAAATAAAAACACCTCTCAAACACAGTACATGGACATACCATTGCATAACACTTAGTCGGCAATAAACACACATTAACCATGTAAAACTTCAATGTCCAGTTGTTGAAATGTAATGCAAGAATGTTGAATGTAAGTGTTATTGGTAAGTGACAACAAGTTTGCGGCCCCGGCTCGCATCGCCAATACACCGATCGCAGCATTACCCCCTTAATTAGATAGGCATATTAATAATCATAGATTATCAAAATCTAAAGCAAGCATCCCTTTACCATAACTGAGTCTAAATTGGGGCATGACTAAACGTGTACTCACCGATAAAAGGAGGAGGGAAGCAACCGCTCTCATTTTGAAAGTCAATCGTCCAAACAACATCAGAACAAAAGTTTAACTCCTCAACCACCGAAATTGTGTACAGGTATTAAAGATCCAACGTAGTTTGCGGGTATCTACGAGCGCGAGCGCTTCCGGACCCCCGCTTGAGCCGGGGAGAGTTGGATTGCAGATTCGCTGGTCTCTCAGTGCGTGCCACTGAACGAGGATGGAAATATTAATACGTCCGTGAGGTGTGTGTTCACTGGGCATGTGTGATGTCAATAAATGAGTTAGCATTGACTCAGCGCGTGTGTGTGAAAGAAATACGTCACAATTTATGAAAACAATTTCGTCACAGTTGATCTGCCAGGTTAAGTATGACAATAAAACGTACTGCGTGCGAAGCGCATGGGCAAAAAGTGAACTACTAATCATATTACATGGAAAAAAACGTGATTAAACATTAATATTTCTAGGGGGTGATGGGGGCATCAGTGTCCTTGCCGGGTTTAAAAACAAACAAAAGTGAGCTGTCAGAGTTTGTAAAAATGTAATAACTTTAATCAAAAAAACATTTTGCCCCCTCGGTCTTGGTAAGATTTCGCCCCCCCCCCCCCTTTAGTCGATTCTTGGCTACGCCACTAAATTGCGTGTAGACATGTTGGAGTAAAATAACTAGATCCCCAGTTTTTCGTATTTGACCGGACTGGTCATTTTTCCACAACGAAATTGTGACTTGTTTATGACTTGTTCGATTTTTTTTCATAAATTGATACTACTCCAAAATGATTCCTCAATGGCCACCACCTCTCTCTCTCTCTCTCTCGCTCTCTTTTTACCCCTTTCTCTCTCTCTGTCTGTCTCTGTCTCTCTGCCTATACCCCTCTCTCTCCCCCCCCCCCCCCCCCCCCCTCTCTCTCTCTCTCTCTCTCTCTTTCACTGGTCTTCTTCTCTTTCTGCTATTTTCCCTCCTTTCCCGTTTGTCCACACTATCTCCCCCTTACTGTTCTTATTCGTTTTTGTTTCATTTTTGTTTGTCTGTCATGTTTTTTTTTTTCATTCCGTAATTTTCAAAATTCAGTTATGAATGTTTAAAGTTTAAATCAATATTGTGTGAACCTACACCTTACAAGCATTGCTTCCAAGTAGGTGCGTTTTTCATTTCGTGGAGCCAAATAAAACAAAATTACTTTGATGTTCAACTATGCAACAACCACGGGAAAATCCCGTTCCTCATCTATACTCGGTGCTCTACCGCAAGGTAGAATACTTTATCTCCGCACTGGCTATTGTGTTCATCAATCATCGTAATGGTATTTTCTCACTAATTCCCTTTCATTCTAACAACTGGACTGAATAGGATTGAAATGTGAGATTTTACGAAGAAAAAAAGAGTTCACTGAAATACTCATGAATTTATCGAAAAATCGCTTCAATTTGTGATACAAACAAAATTAATTTGTTCAAATTTTTTGACCACTCTTTAACATCCACCATTATGCACACTGCATATAAATTGAATATTTATTATGTGACTTGATCGAATATAACACAATCGCAAAGACACTCGAGAAATGAACCCAATGGCTTAAATACCCTATTGCATGTCATATATAAAATATAATATAAAAGAACGAACTATTATTATTATTATTATTGATCATGTGATCATGATATTGTCCTACTGATTTTCGAGAATCGTTGCGGTCGCGTTTCATGCACAATCAATCTTTTTCAATCTTGAAAATGAAATGTCAAGTAGATATCAATGTGTTGTAATCACATGGTTTTTTTATCCTATATTACCTGTTTATTTTTTCCCTAACTTTAGTAACTCTCGCAACTATGTCACTTATTAGTTGTATATGGACATTTTCTAGTATTTCATGTTAACCTCCCCCCCCCCGCCCCCCCCCCATGTATTTTGTATGTGGCAGCAGCGTGTCATTGTAAATATTTTTTGTACTGATTGACTTAACCTGCTTTTTGAAGAAGATATAAATAAATAAATTAATATAATTCATAACTACATTTACTTTATCAATCTTGCAGTTACATGTACCATTCACAATCTCAATAACTTAGAGTGTTAATAAGCTCGTTTAAAATCCTTCTCATAAAGACACTTTTCACGTGCTTTCATGAAGCAATCTCCCTTAAGCTATTCTCCAGAATCTTTCAAATCCATTAGAAAAATCATCTCTTTGTAGCTTAATGCTAAGCTTTATACATTGTAAGTATCCATGTTATACTCGATTACCGTAATTCGATCTAAGCATGTTAATGTTTAAGCTATATAACTTTGTTATCAATAGTGTTATTATAGTGTCCGTACACGTGTCTACTATATATATCTTGATTATACAGCACTTATATGTAAGACAATACAATATATTATCATTCTTATCATTTTGTGACAAAGAAACAAAATTGATCGTTTTATTTTTCATTTCCTTGATCAACGTACCAGGATATTTCGCCATTATACGCAGCCTAGTTGACGAAGGTCACTTTTGTCACTTGAGGGCTTGTCAACGTTGGCAAAAACCTCGAAACGGTATCAAGGTGTTTGAAAATTGTTGATGTTTCCTTATAATATGGAGCGTCGGTATACCAATTTCGAAGGGGTGGGGTGGTGGTGGTGGTTGGATTTGATGGATTATGTTACCTGACTGCATGTGTATGCTTGTTAGTGAGCAGGGGGCCGACGGCTTTACGTCTTCTCCGAGGGATTTGGTATTCAGGCTAACGAGAATTAAACGCCTTACCGAAGGGCACTGGTGCAACGCCTCGGTTTTGAACCATGAAACATGTCCCTCTCCCCGGGTACAAGACCACCGCTCTACTACTCAGCCATTGTGGCTTAAGTAAGCTATTACTCAGAAATAAGCAGGCCTAAGGAATAACAAATAAAAAGAAGGGGGATGGGTCCATACATTTTCAGCTTTCTGTCGAAGATCCGATAAATATTCTGACCACCCCCTCCCCTCTTCCCCCGAAAGGAAAGGGTGCGTCTAAATGTGTAGGCAGCATCTAAAAAGAAGAAATCTTAAGACATGAATCGTGCATGAGATAACCACCTCCCCCTCCCCCCTCCCCCTCCCCCCTCCCTCACGCACACCTTTCGAAATTCATGAAAGAGGGTGTCTCACCCCCCCCCCCTCCCCCTTTGTTTTGAGGAGCCAGTCTTTAGGCTGACTTAAGTCACGATTCTATCCCAAGCCTCAAGGTAGGGTGTCATAAAATGGCAAAATTTGCTGGTATCCGATAACAAAGTACCTTCATCTTTCGTGCTTTTGTGTTTGAAATTCAAACTCCTCCTTGGAAAATACCTTTACGATGTGTAATATGAGTAGATGTTCGTGTAGGTTATTACAAAGACTGTAAAAACTGGACATTACCATTTGCTGAAAGAGAGCGTGCAGTGCAGCAGACGTTCCCCCCCCCCCCCACCCTCCCGATTGGCTGCGAGGGAGGGGCAACTCTCACGGGATGAATGTATTGAATTTTGTGGGAGCTCACTCTATTACAAAGGTAACCTCGATTGACGTTAGGACCGCTATTCATAAAACGGAAAGGGGGCCACTATTCATATAGGCATAAGGACGTTATTCAAAAGGGCCGCTATTCATGATTCACATTGAGGGTCATTACTCGTTAGGACCGCTATTCATAATAGGAAATCGGGGTCGCTATTCATGAACATGAGGAAGGGGCGTTATTCATAATTTACATTCGGTTCACTACTCGTAAGGACCGCGAGGTTCACTATTCATAATACGAGAAGAGGGTGAAGAGTGATCCTCTGATTATGAATAATAATAATAAGAATAATAGCCTAATAGTCCACTCCAAATTTTATTAAACGGAACGGAAATTCTTTTTGCCCAATTGATCGTGAGCCCGGCAGCCACTGAGCAGCGCCAGATCGACGTTGCTCTATCCCTTATTGTTGAACGCCAAACAAGGTAGCAACAACTCCCATCTTTTAACGTCTTTTGGTATGACGCGGCCGGGGTTCGAACCCACGACCTCCCGGTTATGAGGCGGACGTTCTACTGACTGAGCCAACACTCCGGTACTTATAGCGATACTTATGACTAGTTTTCCTTATGAATAGCGAGTGGACCCCATTAAAAAAACCTTTGATCCATAACTGATATTACCGCCTAATTGAAAATCATCAAACTCATAAAAACAGCCTACCTGCTTTGACTGGCGACCACTGCACTTTTCGTCTGTTGATACATTTGCTGGTATCCGATAACAAAGTACCTTCATCTTTCGTGCTTTTGTTTTCGAAATTCAAACTCCTCCTTGGAAAATACCTTTACGATGTGTAATATGAGTAGATGTTCGTGTAGGTTATTACAAAGACTGTAAAAACTGGACATTACCATTTGCTGAAAGAGAGCGTGCAGTGCAGCAGACGTTTTCCCACACCCCCTCCCGATTGGCTGCGAGGGAGGGGCAACTCTCACGCGATGAATGTATTGAATTTTCATAAAACGGAAAGGGGGCCACTATTCTTATAGGCATAAGGACCGTTATTCATACGGGTCGCCATTCATAACGTGAGGTAAGGGTCGCTATTCATAATTCACATTGAGGGTCATTACTCGTTAGGACCGCTATTCATAATACGAAATCGGGGTCGCTATTCATGAACATGAGGAAGGGGCGCTATTCAACATTCGGTTCACTACTCGTAAGGACCGCGAGGTTCACTATTCATAATAAAGAAGAGAAGAGGGTGAAGAGTGATCCTCTTCTCGTATTATGAATAGGGACCCTCTTCTCCGATTGTGAATAGCGGTACTTATGACTAGTTTTCCTTATGAATAGCGAGTGGACCCCATTACAAAACCTTTGATTCGTAACTGATATTACCGCCTAATTAAAAATCATCAAACTCATAAAACAGCCTACCTGCTTTGAATGGCGACCACTGCACTTTTCGTCTGTTGATAAAGACCACCCCCCCCCCCCATCCTATGAAAGCATAATCTACACTCAAATTTCTGAATGAAATTGAAGTTGGGTATTGTAAATCGAAGAAAAAGAGAGTAAAGGTATATGTTTCTGTGCATCCTAACTGCCTCGATCATGTTAGATCTTGCTTTGCTATTTAATGGTTTACTCTTTTATAACACGGCAGTGGCATTGTACAGCGCGTAAATATAGCTTAGGTAATTTCCGAACAAATATTTAATGTCCTTCAAAGTTTTGTTTCCAAACATCATACTATAAATCAATGTGAACTTTCTGTGACTGTGTTTTCATTTTATAATTAACAGTCAGTGCTTACTACCTTCAATTTCACAATGTTTTATTTCTAATACCAATTACATTGTGTCCACGGTATATGCAAGAAGCACTCTCGATCCCACCCCCTTATTGCCCCCCCCCCCCTCCCCCAACGGGCCTCGACTCCGCTTTGTGTTGTAGAGGAGCTTGTTCATATTATCCCCTATTGGGCTAGGTCAATCGTGGAATATGACTCCATGAAAGAACAAAAAAGCTTGGTCAAATATGACGCCCCCTTGCTCTGCGGGAAGCCATAATACAAAATATTGTTCCTTTTCCTTTTTGTAAAGGTTCCTGTCATTTGACCGACAATTCCGTCATTGTACAAATAGTGTGTGTGTAAGCCAATTTATTATTGCGAATCGTATTATTACCATTGTCATTTGGATATTGTTTACTCCTGTTGTTATTTGAATACAATTCCCTGCTCTACGGAACACTGTAATTGTGTAAGAATTATTCATTCCTGTAATTGGGATTATTGTTATGAAATGTATTTTTGAGGTCTCTTTTATTTGTTATCAACAATTACAATATTAACTGAGCAAATAATGTGATTGTGTAAGCCAATGTATCCTTGTAACTCGAAGTCGTATTCGTAACATCTGAATTCCATTGACTCCTTTTGTTTTAATTATTTAAATGCAATTGTTGGTTCCTTATCGCAAGGTTATGGTTATGGTTTTCCCTGAACCAATTGCCCGTGGGAGTTGGTTCATGAGAAGCTCGTAGACAGTATGTTCCGTTTGGCTGTGTATTAAATTTACTTTTAACAATGCTAAGAGGATGAATACAAGGTTCCTTTTAACCATTAAAAACTACGAAATGTTTTATTACGAAAGAAAATGCTCTATCCAGAATTTGTTCAGTTGTGCTTTTGTTCACATATTTTGTACAGTGAAATATTGGTATGACAAGTGAAAAAAAATGGTTATTTTGTTGTTCTCCCTATTGTTTCAAAAGTACAATATATTCTATATTTTCTGATAGAATATGAATCCAAATATGATCTACCAGTAGATTTCAAATACGATAATATTTGATTTAGTTTAAAGTCAGATTAGCATTCCAAATGACAGTATAATAAATAAATGAGTACTTCCAACAATGCCTTCAGAGAGTACACAACTCAGCGGCAGGGCTTGTCTTTTCTGCTCCTCTTCGGACTCACATACAACCTTTTCGACTTGAACGCCATTGGCTGCCTGTACGACAGAGAATAGCTTTTAATATCCTACTACTGGTCTACAAGTCTCTCAACCACCGATGTCCCCCGTACATAGCTGGCTGCTTGGTTCGTCGTCCTCGAGTCCGAAATACCCGCTCATCATCATCCATCTGGCTCACTCAGTGTAAGAAACGTGTCGGTGAATTGTCTTTTTCATCGTTTGCTGCAAAACTGTGGAACCAGCTACCTACTGCTGTGCAGACGGCCTCATCTGTTGACCAGTTCAAGAAACTACTCAAGTCCCATTTATTCTGCTAGAAATTACTTTAAATTATTACCAGCCTACATATACTTTGCTGATCTCTGAGAAGTGTCTAACTTTTGTTTTTAAGTGGCCCAAACATTGTGGAGCGTGTGCGCAGCGCTTTGTAACTGCAAGGAAAAGGCGCTATATCAAATATCTTTTGGACTGGATTACATAAAGGGTTAAAAACAAGGCAAGTTGTATTTGCAATGTGTAATGGTTTTTCAAACACTACAATCCACAAACAGAATGATGCTGTATTGAAATTGAAGAAGAAAAATTACTGTCTCTCCTATATTTCAAGATCTACTAGAATATAATCTTGCTTGCTTAAAAATTCCCTTGCAGTTTATACTATACACATTTTTATAATGTCATGATTGTGATCTCCACCCAGGTGTGAAATGGGTACCCGGTAAGATGCGGCCGTCATTGTTGGCCAAACAGTTTTTGAGCGTCAAGTAACGCTTGGCTGGAATGCTCCCCAGGGAGTGAAGATTGTGCACACACAGTGTGCGGGCAAGCACTGAATCCAATGACCAGGATAATAGTATATTTGTAAAGCGCTTAGAGACATTTTGTATTAAGCGCTATATAGAAATTAAATATTATTATTATTATCTTCTATGTAGGCCTGTTCATCACAAATTCACAATACTTTTATTTCCTGTTTCTTTCCTAGAACTGTGATGCATAATTTACATATTCGACATAAATTTACGTCACGGTAGAAACTGTTTTTAATGGCCGTCATACGGCAACAACAGATGCAGGGACACACAACATTTAAATAAGAGCAGGACAATCTACGGAAACAGATAATTGAAAGTGAAAGTTTTAGTGAAATTCGATAAATAAACAAGGAAGCTGTGAAGCTCTATTTAAATCAAACACACACCACTGTGACGTACTTTGCGAGGTTCTCTTCAATTTGATTTGTTTCCAAAAAAAACATATATTTATGGTTGCTATGAAGAAAATATGTTATCATACGTGTCCTCTTGACATAATCATCCCATTTGGTTTCTACACAACCCCTGTATTAATATAAATATGTATATATTTCTTCATCAGCGACTAAGAAAATGTATATTTATGATCTTTTTTGTATAGAGAAACTAGTTAAGGAGCTCTTTCTTTCTAACCTGTTTTTCTCTTTCTTTATTGAAACAAGGTTGTTTTCTACTCGCAGACTCAAAATATAATTTGAAATATTGTATTATGCCCTATCATGCATACCTCCTTTCTAATGCGCAGATCTCCTTCCTCGTCTTCCTCTGAACCCCACATGCTGCTCATCCTTTTGTACTTCCAATCTCTCAATTCTTTTTGGGCGTTGTCTACTTTATGTATTGTGACCGTGTTCTCCTTTGTCTGGTAAAGTACTTTCTTGTCCCGTTTTATCTCTGTTGACATCCCTTTTTTCTATTTCTAGTTCCTTTTTGTAGATACGAATTTGTGAATTTAATTACTCATTATTCCCAACTATTATTTGAGGAGTCAATAATTGTACAAGCATTGCTCTTTAGTGAACCCCCTCTGTTTCCAATATGTATTCCTTAATTTGTGTCAATGATTATGATTGATTTGTAATGTTTTGCTGTAAACAGAAATACAATTGAATTGAATTGAACATTATAATACTGTACTGATGTTCTATTTTCAAACTTTGAGCGTCGAAGTAAAGCTCACTCCTAATCGCAGTAATGTTATCAATAGAAATGTAGATCAACATGGTTTACCCATGTTTTGTCATCTTTGTCAATTTAAATCAGTCTGTGAAGAAGAAGAAGAATAAAGGCACAATGTGATCATCGCTTTAAAACGATCCTACCATCTCGAAAATGATTTGGCATTGCCTTCGCAGTAGAAATTGAACATGAACTCATCGACCTGGCATTCATTGAGAATTGTTACTGTCTTTTTTTGTTTCCTTGTTTAAAATTCGATTTCAAACTTCCTCTTATATTTTTTTCTTTATCGGTTTCTTATTATTATCATTCGTCTCCCTATTCTTCCATTTCCTCATCTTCTCATCCTTCTCATTTCTCTTCTTCTTCTTCTCCTTCATTTTCTTCTCATTAATATTCTTCCTCTTCTTCCTCTTTGTTCCTTTTGTTTTTCTTATTATACTCCCGCCGCTGCACTAATGTCCTTTGGCAAGACATTGATCTACATTTGCCACACTCCACCCAGGTGAAGTAAATGGGTACCTGGTAGGAATTTATTCCTTGAAACGCAGCGCGAGTATACAGCTGCACTGCTAAAGCCAGGGTAATTATGCTGCATTATTGTAGAGCGCTTAGAGACTTCTGACAAAGTAAGTGTTAGGCGCTATATAAGCACTGTAATTATTAGTATTATTATTAATTATTTCTTGATTGGTTAAACCTTTTGTAGAATCGTCTAGATAGTCTGCATTCGTAGATGCGCTACGCACATTTTGGCGATACCCCAAATCACCTACAAATGACAGATAGAATATGCTATAACTCTGCTACGAGGATAAAAAATGAGATTATAAAAGAGTAATGTACTGCATTGTTGTTATTGGGACTCTTTATTATTTCCATTCTTGTCTTTTTGGCATTGAACGTGTTCTTCCTGCTCAACCCATTTCGATGTTTTTCTTCCACTTCCTGATATGGTTTATGTCTTGATATTTACTTTTATTAGGGTGATGTCAGGTAACATCGTTGAAGGTTGATGAAGAAATTGCGTACGTTTTGAATAAAATGTTACTTATTATATTCCTTTTACTGTACTAACCCTCTGACATGCAAAAGATCCTGAAAAAAATTCTCAAACCACAAAGATATCTTTGGTTTTCTTTGAAGGTGTCACTGTGCAATACCCTCTAACAATGAATAACAGTAAATTCTCCCTACCATTTTTGAATTTTCCCAACCGTTTTTCCATGAAAAAAAGACATGAAACAGGCTATTAAAATCTTTCAACACTTAAATGTCTGGAATGGGAAAAAGAGCCAATTTATTGCTTCTTGACGATTTACATTTACCTAAAATGTAATTAAATTGTAATAATATAGTTCGGAGAGTTAAGGATTCGATCAGATCAGTTTTCCCAATTTTTATCAATAATAATGGTCCGTTTTCACTC
The DNA here is from genome assembly GCF_000002235.5 of Strongylocentrotus purpuratus. Classification (NCBI taxonomy): domain Eukaryota; kingdom Metazoa; phylum Echinodermata; class Echinoidea; order Camarodonta; family Strongylocentrotidae; genus Strongylocentrotus; species Strongylocentrotus purpuratus. The sequence goes on along the minus strand of NW_022145602.1, from coordinate 8,419,037 downwards.
AAATTTTCAGATTATCTTTAATTGTACATAGCATTGAACTTCATTGAAGTCACTACCTTAGCACCACTACCTCTAATCTGAACAATGTTACCAAGTCCCTTTAAAAGCAAAGTAGATTGTGTGTGTACGAATCTCAAGCAGTCTACGGAAATGCACCACGCATCTCCACCATACGCATGTATACAAACTTATTATTTCGGGCTTATAACACGAGCTTTAGTTTTGGTATTCAAATGGAATGGGGCTGCAATCGAAACGCCCTTCGGCAACGTCAGTTTCGATTCGTGACCAAGTCTTCAAATTTGGAAACGAATTCCATTGGTCCGAGAAAAAGGAACTGTATGACAAGTTAACAACAAGTTCGGGAATTCTGTTTTGCGTCAGAAACTGTATATTTATCGCTGCCCTAATTCCTCCTAATTTGGTCATAATTTTGGAAGTGTGGAATCTTTGGGTTTTGTTTACTAGTTGTCTCCAATCAGTTGCAATCTCTTTCCCTTTGAAACGTCGTTTCTAAAAAGATATAGGACTGCAATAAAACATCAACAAAGAGTATCAATGTTTTTCTTTTGAATAAAAAGAAACAAAAAGGATGATCACTATGGAGCTGATATTATTATTATCCCGATCACACACTTTTAAAAATGACAGATATAGTATGACGATAGAAGAAAATGTCTTTAAAAATAATGAAATGCAATACTAAATACAAATGCCTCAATGTGCAGACGATCATAAATTACATTTGTAATGTGCATTCTAGAGCATGAGAATGCCATGGTACAACCACATAAAGTTATATTTTTTTTCTCGGAAACTTGATTTATCAGCTTTAAAAAAGAAAGAATAACAATTATGTATAAGGGCTATGTTAAAACAAAGGAAAAGTATGTTGAGAATCTTTGTTTCAGAATTTTTCCATAAATTTGACGAATGCTTATAAGTTTAGGTCGATAACATTTAATAATAATAATAATAGCTCACATTTATAATGCGCATTATTATTACCCCTGCCATCGGATTCAGGCTTACCCAGCACACAATGTATGCACATTCTCCCCTCCCTGGGGAGCATTCCGGCCAGTCGTCATTTTACAAGCGCCACTTGTTCATCCAACCACATTAACTTTCGCATCTTGGGTGGAGAGTGGCAAATGTAGATTAACGTCTTGCCAAAATACATTCGTGCCGTGTCGGCGATCGAACCACGAGATTCGAATTTTAAGTCAAGTGCTTAAACCATTCGACTACGACACTTCTATTTTAATAGGCCTTGCTCGGTAATGCCTTTTGCATGTCTTCAGAAAGGTGACTGACATCGTAAATGAACTGGCAGGTGATTTTCGGGGCGACGTTGGCGGCGCACTCGATCTCGAATCGCGACAGACTACTGTTGGAGCTGTCCTTCATCACCCGTTCCTTGCCGCCTGGGATCTCGACGTTGAGCTCCTCGATGAAGTACGCCAGGAGCTCCTTGAACAAGAGACCGTGTCCCACGACGAGCACGTGGGTGAGGTTGCCATCAGCCGACGTCGTTGCGTCTTTTTCGAGCTCGAGCTGCTTGTTGCAGATGTCGTGGAAGGCTTTGACAACTCGCTGTCTCGCCTGTCGTTAGAGGTGGATGGAAATTTGATTAGGCCAATATTTCATTATTTTTTTCAAATAGCAATACCTCAAGCACCAGAACGTTTTGACAGGTAACCAAATTGGATGTAATCTTGATTTCAGGTTATGTCATATTGTCACGGTAAAGAAATTATTATCCTTTGGATATGGCTTTTTTTTTTGGTCAACAAATTGAAGAAAAATTAATAACATACATAGTAATTTAGCGCCCAGGGAATTTCTTCTTATACCGGATACCCTTTTTCTATACCTGGATGGAAAGTGGCAAACGTAGACCAATATTTTGCCAAAGGACATTAGTGCCGAAGCGGGACCTGATCCGCGAACCAGGTGACTCACAGTTAAGCGAGGTATCCACCCCCGTATCCACTGGACCACGAAATGATAGACAGACACTAAATAAACACTTATTTAGCCAAAATACAAGTGCTAGAAAAACATTCAAGTATCAACTGCCTCAAATATTATTTCAGTTGTCAAGTAATTTGCAGTACGTCATGCCCGAAAGAGTGACAATGAATCTCATATTAAAGCATGTTGCCATAGTTGCAGGAAGACGATTAAATGTTAAAAACAAATTTCTATTTTTAAAAAAATGATTACAAAACATTATCATGATAATGGGTGTAGCATGGCTACATCAAGTTTCAGTTTCCGCAAAGATAAAGAAAAGAATAATATGATCAAATTTCTTTCAAGTATCTTTGAAGAGCTAGGGCGCTTGCTTAATGATATCTATTCATTCATTTAGAATAAATCAACATAATTGAAACTTGGCTTAGTATCAATCAAGGGGGCGTTCACTTTTCTATTTCAGGTTAATGAATGGAAATTGAAACCATAATAAACAATCGACTTCAAAACTAGAACCTTCTACGGCCATGAAAGTTTGCTGGTATTAAGTGGTCGAGGGTTTAATACACAACAGTTTCATATCATTAAGTAGTTGAACAATGACTTGTTTTGGAGCGCTCCGTGAAAGTTTTCCGTCTCGAAAACGGGAGCCATCGACGAGGTATCGTAGTTGAGTCGTTTAAACACTTGACTAGAAAGTGTCGGTCATGGGTTCAAGGCCCGGCTTGGCACTATTTCTAAATTTGACACTCTCTACCCGGGAGTTACACGGGTAGCGGTATATGAAGGAATTCCTTGATTGCATGTGAGCACATAAATAAGGTCGCCAATTTGTTACGTCTCCTGTAAATGCAAACCTACACATACTATATAGTAGAAATGTTTGAAACTTACGACTTGGAAAGATTCGCCCCCTTTCGGCACGTGACTTCGGAATGTAAAACCTTCAGAAAGCAGGAAAGCTCTGTACTCTGAAATCGTGATCCCTTCCTTGTCTCCAAAATTCTGGATAATTTAAAGTGGAAAAAAGATATATTAAACCACTGTATATAACTATTTATCTATTGCATTTGTTACACATGTTTATTGGCCATTAACGTCAGGGTCGTTACACATTGAATATGCAAATACGCAAATATTCAGTGTCTATTAGCAATATTGCTTTAAGCAGAAAGAGGGAAAGAGAGAGAGAGAGAGAGAGAGAGGGGGGAAGGAGAAGGAAGGAGAGAGAATGAGAAAGATAGACAGACCGAGACAGACTGAATGAAAGAGAAGGAGACAGAGAGAAAGAGAGAGAGAGACATACAGACATAGGCCTACACAGAGGCAGAGAGAGAGAGAGAGAGAGAGCGGAATCAGGAATACGGACATTGACCGTGTTATTTAAAGAAGGAATTCAAACATATACCCTTTTTAATCTATTTCATGTCTTTATATAGAGTTTTTCGAAGATGATACGAATTTTCACAAACAAAATTATATTTAATAACAGTTCATTCATTCAGGTTGTGGAATGTATTTGCATTGGAAAAGTATTGTGATTAGCACGAGAATAATCATGATGTTTTCACAAAGTGTAAATAACTGCATAAACCCATCTAACTATATTATAAATACTTAATGCCAGGGGCGTACGCAGGATTTTTTCAAGGGGGGGGGGGGGTTTAAAATCTGGCCCAAAATATTTTTTAAAAAAAGGGTGTTTTTTTAGGGGGGTTTACACACATAAAAATACCAAAAGGGGGGGGGGGTTTGAACCCCCAACCCCCCCCCCCCCCCCTGCGTACGCCCCTGCTTGATGCGCACTGTGATGTATGACTGGATCAAAAACAATATGATACTGTTTCAAGGGCAAAATAAAGTTGTTCGCCTTCACGACAATAAGAACACAACTTACCCGCTCTCTCAAACCAACTTCCTCGATCACATCACATGGGGGCGCCCTTAATGATTTGAGGATGATGTCAGTTGTCTGGGAAAATGAATCAAAACGAGTGATTGAAATAAAGATTACAACTGAGGTGGCGCTCTTCTGTCTGTGTTTGCTTTCACTAATAGTTTTATCGATTAATATAATTATTTCATTCGTACGTTCTGAGTTTCTTTCATGTTATTCACATTTATTTTAATGCAAATATTAAAAAAAGTGAAAAGGAGAAGGAAAAGAAAAAGCCAAATCATCTATGACCCCTGCCTGTTTCACAATAACTCGATATTACAGATATGCAAATTATGTCATTAAACATATGAATAACAAAAATACATATATATATATATATATATATATATATATATATATAGCTCAACATATCATTACGTGTCGGTCTCTGCAATGAACATTTAAGTTCACTTTTAATAGAAGAATATTATTTATTGGGAGAACAGGACGGATTACCTTGGCTTCGTTTGTCCCTTTATTGATTTCGAAGCAATTTCTCTAGAAAATCTAGCTTATAAACCACCTTTTCATTCCTGTGTACTACATTTTAATGCATATGGTATTAATCTACCCCATTCGGGCTAAGAAAGATATATGATTTATCCAGGATGATTTTTTAATTGATAAATACATCCGAAAACAATCCGCGGTATTAGTTAAAACGTTTCATTTTCATTCTTTAAACAAAATATCATTTTGTAGCATTGTGAAGGAAGTAATGGTTTCTTACCTGCGTGGCTCGTAAAAGATCGCTTGTGTACACATAATCTATTTTCTCATTCGACAAACGCTTGCTCAAGCTCTCCGCCTGTAGGACGCCATCTTCCGACAGGGGTGAGTTAGTTTGACCTGTGAATTGGAGATTAAAAAAGCACACGATAAATAAAGTATGTGCATATACTGCACTGTTATAAAATAGAACTAGATGACGAGTTTCATGTCGAGCAAATATGGAATATCGATTACATGAGTTATTTATCAGGGAATTTGTATAGTTTACTAATTATTATTGCAGTGATAATTCTTCAAATTGCCAAACAAGGACAAACATTATTTGTGTTGAAAGACAGCAATTGGTATGATGAACAATATGTATATCATCATATAATAACAAAGAAAATAAAAAAGAAGTAAAGGAAAAACAATAAGTAATACAACGAAACGAAATGAAGCAAAATCGAAAAACAAACGAGTCATCTTGATATCAGGGTGGACTTTCCCTTTAAGCTAAACAACATCATGACCAACAATGGTACTGGAAATACATCCCACTGATTTTTTTTTTTTTTTTTACGGATTGCAATTACGATGATTAAACCACGAAACTCAGAAATGATTTAACATTCCTGTATTGTTTACTCGTAAATTGTTCGTGTTAAAAGACAGCACCCTTTGATGGTCAAGATGAGTAGCGTAACAGTTACAGCAAAAGCAAAACAATAACGAAGTAAAAGAATAAAACAAAGACGAAAGAAATGTAAGAAAACGAAACGAAATGAGCGGCAAAAAAGAAAAAAGAAATCAAAACAAACATACAGAATCAAGCAAGCAAGCAATTAGCCACAACCACACAATTTTAGTATTTATTCTTTATTATAATGTAAGAGCCATTTCTGATGGCGTTTTAGAAAAGCCAAATTTGGAACGAGGCCATGATATTTGTTTTCTTTAAAGGCCCACTGCACTACTTGTAGCTACTTGCGCCCTCTATATAACAAACAATGCCTAATCGGTGACCATTGGTCCCCCATGATCCTCGTTTTCTTATGTTAACTGAGAGCTGAGTTGATGAGATAACCACCTGTCCAGTGACCTTGCAGGGCAGTCTAATCCCTCCTGTAAACTACGGCAGATAAGCTTTAAATGACAGTGCATAATGATAGATGATGAAATCATATTTAATTAGGCCGGCATTATTGCGTTGAAAAGGGGGAACAGTTTGAAAACTGACATTACCACATACAAATAGAAAAAGAAAGAAAAAACTTAAATGAACGGTACGTGCTTTGTTGTTACACAAGTTTATAATAATACTCATTTTGTACAAGAATAACACGGAGCACTTAAAATGGGAGTCTACCCTGATACGGAGTTGGTTTTAATAGAAGCAGACATTATTAAAGAAACGGGTTAATGAAAGTTTGAGCAAAAAAAAGATTAAAGATAAGAAAGTTGAGAATTTTAAAAGATAATATCAATCAAACACAAATTGGCAACTCCGCGACATATCTTGCGAGCTCTCCTCCTACTTGCCCAGTAAAAAAAAAAAAATTAAGTTTCCTTTTAAATAATTTTCAATCAAAGATTTACCCTAAATATAGTTAGTGTACATATGTTGTTATGCAATGCCTGTATGACATAGGTCTATTCCGTTACCGATAGCAAGAAAATAAAAGTTTATGAAATTTTCTGTACAGAGCAAATTGGAGACAAGCTCACAAAATAGGTCATCGTGTTTTTTTTTTTCTCTTTTGTCGGCTTTTATTAAAACCAACTTGATATCAGGTTGGACTTCCCCTTTAAGTTAAACAACGTCATGGCCAACTACAGAACCGGACATCCATCCATCTGAAAATGTTTTTCTGACTGATTGCAATTACGATGATTATATCTCAAAGCTGAGAAATTATTTAACATTTAACATTCATTCGTAAAAATGTTCGGTCATAATTAAGATAGCAGCTGGAAATATCACTCTTTTTTTCCTGCTAGATTATGATTACCCTTTTCTGCTTATTAATCATGAAAAAGGCAATGCATTAGGTAAATTAAAATATTGTCTATACCCTTTACTAATTTTAACAATTTACCAGGAAGTCCGAGACATGATTAAAAAAGGATTGAAGACCCCAAAACTGAGGATGTAGGCCTATTCCTAATAAGGCTGGGCGATAAAACTATTTGTCATGGGCAGATTGATAATGATAACTATGATAATACAAATTGGCGGCGGGGTGATTAAAAAAGGGGGTGGAAAGTGACGAAGTAAACTTGCCTCTGATACTGAAAGAAGAGTGCCCTATATTATCGCTATACGTGTATTACTTTTTTACTTTTACTTTATCAGCCGTTGTCAATCCACTGCAAGATGAAGGCCTCAGCATGATGTTTCCAAATGCCTCTGTTCAGCACCTGTTGGTGCCAGTTTGTCTGTCCCCAGGACTGTTGCAGCTCGTCTCGCCATCTTTTTCTTTGACGTCCCCTGTTCGTTTTCCCTCATATCGTGTCCAGTGAGTGATTGCTGAGCTCCAGCGATTGTCATTCCTACGGCTGATGTGGCCTGCCCAATTCCATTTCCTTCTTTTCACTGTTTCAAGGATGTCCTGGACTTTTGTCTGTTCCCTGATCCATTTGTTCGTTTTGCTGTCTTTGTATGTGATGCATAGAATACTCCTTTCCATGTTGTGTTGAGAGGCTGCTAGCTTTCCATTTTTGATGTTAGTGTCCATGTTTCTGCAGCGTATGAGATTGCTGGGATGATGCACTGGTTATATACTTTCCTTTTCAGGCATAATGGAAGTTTGCCTTTCATGATGGTGCTGTATCTGCCAAAGGCTTGCCATCCAGCTTTGATTCTTCTTCTTATTTCGTTGTCTTGATTTTTGTCTTGGAGGGAGAAACGTTGCCCTAAGTAAATATACTCCTCTACTTGTTCCATTTTGGTACCGTTCACTTGGATTTGTATTGGATCTTTGGCTGATCCTGTCATGACTTTAGTCTTCTTCATGTTCATTTTGAGGCCTGTAAGTCGGCTTGCATCGTCCAGTTCTTGCATCATTATTTCGAGGTCGTTTAAGTTGTGAGATATGATGACAATATCGTCTGCAAATCGTAAGTGACTCATGTTTTCCCCGTTTATGTTGATTTTATTTGATGACCAGTCTAATGTTTTGAAGATGCTCTCTAGGCAAGCAGTGAAGAATTTTGGTGAGCCGGTGTCTCCCTGTCTAACTCCCTTTCTCATCATGATTTTGTTGCTGGCCTTGTGCATTCTGACAGTGTTGTAGCAGTCTGATTAAATGTCTTTAAGGATTTTGATGTATGCATTGTTGATTCCTTGGTCTTGAAGTGCCTTCAGTACTGAATAGGTTTCTACGGAATCAAATGCCTTTTCGTAGTCTACGAATGCTACGCATAGAGGGATGTTGAATACTTGGCATTTTTCTTTCAGTTGATTAATGGTGTGGATGTGGTCCGTAGTTGAGAAACCCCTTCTGAAGCCTGCCTGCTCTCTTGGTTGGTTGTTATCAAGGATTTTCTCTAGCCGGTTGGTGATGATTTTTGTGTACAGCTTATACAGGTTTGAAAACGTATATAAATACATTGAAAATTAATACTAATGGGAGCGAAGAGAGAGAGAGAGTGAGCGGGGGGGGGGGGGGGCAGCTGAAAACAGAAAAGTGAGAGTGAGTAGTTAAGGGTAAGAAAAGATAGATGAAGAGTGAGAGGGGGGGGGGGCAGCCGAAAACAGAAAAGTGAGAGTGAGTAGTAAAGGGTAAGAAAAGATAGATGAAGAGAGGAAGGGAGAGAGAGAGGAGGGGGGTTGAGAGAGAGAAAGATAGACATATAAGTGTCTTTCTTTATCTCTCTCTCTCTCTCTATATATATATATAGAGAGAGAGAGAGAGAGAGAGAGGCATAAAGAAAGAGAGAGAAAGAGATAGATAAGGAGGGGGCTGAGGTCGAGAGCAAAAATGAGAGAGAAATATACGAGTAATAAAGGTAGATGAAGTCTGGTTGTCTGTGGAAAATGCGGGTTAAGAAAAGTTGAGAGCAAAACAAGTACAGACACCTATTAAACGGACCGTTTTGGCGTTGGTCTGTGCTGCAGTATTTTTAACAACATAATTATAACAATAAGTTATTTTTTTAGTGTTAGACATGTATTTTTTTTTAATTTCATACTAGAACATGAAAAGTACATCTTACCTTGTACTAACTTCTGTTGATTGTATTTGCTTTCTCCACTGTAGATAAAAGAAAAAATGGACAGGTCTCATTTCAATAAATATTTGAAAAATATGGATGACATATTTTGACATTTCATAACTTTTTAGCGCAGCTGGAGGGTTGTTATGAGATCGTTAATGTTACATGTAAAACCGCTGTTAGTGTGTCATACTGTTATCACTCTTTCCCTACAACCAGCCCTAAATGTGACTTAAAAGAGAAGGTTGAGTTCTGAAAAGAGGTGAACAATAATAATGAGCGTTATCATTGTTATAATGCAAGTGTCGAAAGAACTTCAGAGAAAAAAAATGTTCCCTGAAAACCGTGGCTCTTCAAATGCTTTCATATTCTAAATAACAGTAAGTAACACAGCTCAAAAATGAGACCCGATTTTTATGCCACATGTCTGTGTAGTCCCATATAAATCTTTCTGCGTACTGTGCTTGTTTACTGTGCCTAATTTCTTATCATTATGATGACTCCATAACCTTTCAGTACACACCAATACTTATATGCTACATTATCAAATTTTTCTGATCGATTCCACACCGTTTCTTTCACAATGCAGCCGCATGACCAGAACTCAACTTTATCTTAAAATTTGTAGAGATTTCATGGTCTATTTGAGTCGTCATTTTGACTGTGGATTACAATGGTTCACAGTTCAAGTTCTGTCGTGGCACTACTGTCATTTGGCAAGACATTAATCTGCATTTGCTACTATTCACCCAGGTAATGTAAACGAGTATCCGGTATTAAGAAATAACTCGATATCCAGAGCGCCTTCTCAGGGCCGAATATATAGGCTCAGGCATGCCAGGGGGTAATGGAAGTACCGCGCTTATAGGCAACATAACATAATTATTTATGTTTAAAGACCGTCAACACTACTGGGCCAGAGGGGATTAGACCACACAGCGAGGTCACTGACAGGTGGCTATCTCATTAACCCAGCTCTCAACTAACATACGAAGAAGAGGATCATGGGGGACCAACAGGCACCAATTGGGGAAGTTTTCTATATAAAGGGAGCAAGTAGCCACAAGTAGGACAGTGGGGCTTTAATTGGCGTTGCCTCGTTGCGACGACGTCCTAACATACATCGAGCAGCACTGTACACAGATATGTATATACGGGACTTAATGCACACGCTTGACATCAATGTTTCAACCAAATCTTATACTATTTCTTCTCATAATTGCAACAGACGGCACTCAACAAACGCTCTTTTTCTTTTGATAATGGTCATTAACGAATTAATTTTCAAAAACGAATGACAAAGCCCATCATTTCACGTTACCGTGGCCAAATCCCAAACATATAATTCAAGCCAATTTCTTGGTGGAAAATGCGACGAGAATAACTTACGATGGGAGCAAATGTGAACGCTCCCTTCTGTCCATGACCTTAGTCAAACATTTTCAATTTAGGTAATGGACGTGTAAGCAAAAAGGCGCTCCTTTCAAAACTATCTACATGAAGATTCACTCTCCTAAAGTTATATCTATCTATCTGAGTATCTTCTCCCGGTTCGGAGGTTGATTGCAACATCTCTCCATTTCACATTTCCAAAAACACGGACAAAATAATCATGTCGTGTTATACTTACTGCCGCACTAAACTTCAGATAAATTTCACCATCTTGATTTAAAGTATGTCTTTCTGCTCTTCCTCTGAAGGGTTAGAATGGCTCTTTCAAGTTGGGTGTGTGTATCAGTTGCCGGTGTCACAACACACTAATCATTACGACCTTCTAAATGCGCTGTATATATAAGTATGGTACTACCTGCAAACAAAATCAATAAAGTCATGTTATACTTACTGCCGGACTAAACTTAAGATAAATTTCACCATCTTGATTTAAAAATGTCTCGCTGTTCTTCCCCTGAACGGTTTGAATGACTCTCTCAAGATTGCTGAATGTATCAGTTGCCGATGGCTTAACAGAACACGCTAATGATTAATACCTCCTAAATGCGCTGTATATATATATGGTAATACCCGCATTGTTTTCAAAACATCGTCATGGCGATAAACCCATGACTCCTGCTACGTCTAAATTTGATGTGGGCTGCAAAAGGGATACACTACCTTTAAAAAAACAAAACCTGCATTTTTTATTGAATATACTGGTATTTGCTATGGCGATAAAACTCGCAGGCAGATCTTTTATTAATACACGTATACGGGTATAGCTCACTGCACAAGCACCCTTAGCAGATGAATCAGCGAATTTTTAATGGAGTTTTATGGATTTCCGTTTGTACCCGTATATCCTCAAGGTTCATAACTACCTTTCTTTTTGTATAATAATTATGAAGAATTAAAGTACATAACGCGGAGTTCTCTAGATAGAATAGGACAGTCTCTGACTAATGGCGAAGCAACATTTTGGGGGCGGGGGGGGGGGGGGGGGAGGGGATCACAAAAGCCCCGTCTCCTCCCCACTCCATCAAATAATGAAGAAAGGAAAATAAATAAATATAATTTCTCAAAGAGAAGAGAATAAATGCGAGGAAGGGGGATCGATGATTTTGTTCTTGATTTTTTTTTTTACTAATGATTAAAGTTTTCATACGGTAAATTAGTCAGTCAGTCAAGCAATCAATTAATCGAGTATTCAATCAATCATTCAATCAATTAGTCAATCACTCATTCAGCAAGTTAGTTTGTAAATCAACCAACTAATCAATGCCTCATGCTACCATCCGAAGAATACTAAATCGATCACCTAGGCATAACAAATCAATCAATCAATCAATCAGTTAATCATCAAATCAATTTATTAGTCAACCATTTATTAAAATCATCAATTAACAACTTGATCAATCAATCATTTAATGCTTCAATCATGAAACAAATTAATGAATCAACCAGAGCTTAGATTTGAACGAATTGGATGGGATGTTAATATTTAGGCACTACCAATCTGAAAAAATTACATGTTTCTATGCAAATTTTGAGCAATTTTTTTGGGGGGAGGTAACTCCATAACTTCCCCTGGAATCCTACGTAATATCATAAAGAAAATACTATACACAATGCACTAGTTAGTCATCACTCTATTTTTCTACTGAATATTCATCAGGCTTGACAGATAAAGGCGAAAAGAAAGAGAAAAAAACGAGTGAAATGTTTTAAAGTTTTCATATTTGAATGAATACGTGAGCACCACACATTTAATTTATTCACATTTTTACAGACTCGTCATTATTTCTACATATTTTTTACCTGACATATATAGCTGAGGAAAACGTTAAAATCAGTTTAACAAGCAAAATGTAACACCTTATACGTAAATAACCGAAAATCACAATTTATATCAACATAACTGTTTACATAATTGCCCTGATGTTATCAACTCTATAAACCTACATTCCTTGTATGACAAATACCTGCCAAAGGTTCTTCATTAACCAAGGAAAATCAAAAGTAGGAATGTTCTCCTTTGTAAACGTTTCCTTTAAATTGGCAATTTTCTTCAATTTCAGGGACTTCCCCATTTGTGATTGGATATGGAACATTGCGCTCGAACCCGGACACACTGCTTCCCTGAGATAACAATCATGCACTAGGACTGCTATTCAGTGGCACACAAGAAAAACTAAAGCCTCCATACAGTTGATTTGAAATAAAATTTATAAAGATGTAAATCCAGACCTTTCGATCTTTTACCCATAATATTTCAGATACACCGCCTTTTATTTTCCTGATTTGAGCATCCATAAATGTACACTATGAAGGATATTGCCTTTTTTTTCTTTCAAGATATTTATAGAAAAAGCCTGATGACGAAGCCAACATCCTTTATCGCAATTAACAGTATGAATCTTTATACAAATCTGGGGAGTGTTTCACAAAGACTAAGATCGACTTTAAGTTTGACTTAACTATGGCAGGTCATTTATGCCACTGTTTGCTCTCACCATTATGTTCTTTAGATGATATTTTTTCCTTCAATAATAATTATCAAAAGATTGTCAATGCTGTAGATTTTTGACCATGATTTGTACGTCCCATGAGAGGCAAATGCCAGTAAATGGTGAGAACAAACAGTGGCATGAACAGCCTGCCATAGTAAAGTCCAACTCAAAGTCAATCTTAATCTTTGTGAAACATTCCCTGGATATGCAAGCTGCAGAAAGGGGTATCATGTATAAATTCATGGCTCAAAGTTCGCACACACAAGAAATGGCAAGACGATGAAAACACTGACTGCGACTACATTGTGCGATGATTCTTTAAAGGGATTGGGTATCTTTGCCTCAGATTCTAAATAAAATGCTGGAATTAGCTCATGCTGTAATAATAATTGTAAACCTTTATGTCAGTCAGGAATCCCATGACTTTTACAAGCCGATAGCCTGTCTGATTATCAAGATATTTATGACTGGAATCGAAATTCAAAAAACGTTTTCTTAACGGTTTTTACTACAGTTTACTGGGAAAATGAGTTTGGTAAAACCGGTCACTCAAACTTGTTTACTATTTTGAGGCACTTCATGATCATTTTAAAGCGCTTTTTTAGGGCTTCAATATAACACCATATCACAAACACTGATAATACGTAGGGCCATGCATCTCAGATTTAACATTGTTAAACGATGCCTTTAAAGTACCTGTCGTAAACAAGGCAGAGAGAAGCTATGATGAACTGCTAGAATTGACTATAGTCTAGTGTTTCCCTTCCCCAAGGCCCATGTGCCACTCAAGACAAGAGGAACTTTGGAACCATCAACAAAATGTTTCCAGTAGAACGATGATGACAAGGACGATGACGACTATACGACGATGACGATGATAGGTGTTATGTTCGATGGATAAAGCACTCGGTTTTAGAATTCATTATTTTGCTACTGATAACAATTCTGAGTAATATTTCAACCAGAAATCAACTTGTAAAGCAATGTGATTACATTTATAAAACATCATTTTCTAACTTTTCTAACTTAAACAAAATATATATCGTAATTTCGATCTACTTGTATAAATAGATTTCAAACCCACTCACTTCTCCTACGACCATGTACTACGCCCGGTTTATGCCATTTGTTTTTAATTAAACACTACATGTACAACATGGCTATTTGTGATGTGAAATACAAAGACCACAAGGACAAATGTGCAATTAATTAGCCTTATTACACAGGAAGGAATCCTAGGTTACGTAACAGTGGAACGCTTGTGGTGTGGACGTGTATATAGAAGGACCCTAGGACATATGCCGGATACGATGTGGAATACGACAATTAATCATATGGGAGTTGCTTAACGCATCATTATCATATTTCTGTCCTAACAAAATGCCACCATGATCTCAAAGGCTTCCTATAAACCAATTCTAATGTCATTTCAATACCCAATTGTATGTGCTACACAAAAATCATGTTCAAATTATAGAAGACGTCCATAAATTGAATGTTCGCAAGTTTCAAAACATAGTAGACAAGGCTACTGAAAAACGCTTAGTTTTAAATCTCGAAAGTTATTGCCACCGTGTTTACTGTTGCCAGAAATGTTTATCATCACCATTATTTTTTAATGAAGTCGGTTACATTGTAAATAAAATCACAAGGATCAGTTCAATGAAAGTCTTAGCAAATTCCGATTTAAACAAGGAAAGTTATGGATTTTTGAAAGTACGATCTAGCAAATACGAGTTGGCAAAACTGTGACGTATTTTGTGAGGGCCTCTCCTATCTAATCTTGACAATTTTTATTTTAATAAACTGTCCTGTTCTTCGTTATTGATGACGGAATAGATGTATGCTTGAACATTTTCGTCAGGGCAAATAAAACTTTCTGAAAGTACAGAGCAAACCTAGGGGAGCTCGCAAGATACGTCGAATAGTTGCCAATTAATGATGTTTATGATTGATCACAACTTTCTTATTTTCGATAGGAATTTCTCCAACTTAATTTCACGGACCTGTTCCTTTCAAATATCTGCTTCTGTTAAATACAACTTCATATCAGGGTGGACTTTTCCTTTAAAGTGCTAGAATGGGCGTGTAGAAAAAATGCAGGCACTATGAAGGGAGTGTGAAGAAAGAGAATCCTCCTTTGTCATCACGATCATTGTTGCTTTCTACAAACCCATCTACATCATTCTGGTTTGTTATGTCGAACTCCCAAACAATCTGCATGGGTATTTTGAAATATTCCCTCATTTAACAAAAAATGTATAACTAAACACTAAATGTTTTAAATGACAGATGAAGTCAGTGGAAAGGCGAAAAACAAAATATGCACTAGACTTTGACATTTCAGTAGCTTATATATTAATCAATGTCACCTATAAACATATTACTCGGGAATGAAACGAAATGCAGAACAAGATTTCTTTTTACAGAAAGCAGAAGGCCAATTGAAGAACATCAATTAAATTCATTTATCAGCATTGACCTTTTATATTCATATTTCTCTATAACAAGATTCAAATTTGTTTTTAATTAATAAATCGTGTTAATGTTACTTGAGAAAAGGTACACAACATGTTTTGATGCACTACCAGATCTTCCATAATCGCTACGGCCCACGAAAGTCGACAACCAGTGAGATCAACTGCCGACGAGACCGAGACTCTACGAGACCGATATTTTCGGTCTAGCGAAAGTTCCGAAAAGTTGGCAGAGGGCGCACGAGAACGACGGCCCATAATATCTTCTGTCAACTTGTCTTAAGTTCATCAGACCGAAATTGTCAGTCTCGTGGGGTAGTCGGTCACCTGGAAAGGCGATTAGTTGTGATTTTATATTTTTATCACATTTGACCTTTCATTGCTTCACTCATCATAATTATGAATGACAAACCAAAATGATAATTGATTTAAAGGCTCAGAGTAGTGGGTTTTCGTGGGGACTTTGACACCATTCGGATATTTATCCAATAACAGGGGTTGTCGGTCACCAAGAGTGGACTTCAGCTTGACGACCGACAGCTCTTGTGTAATGCATTGTGCCCTGAAATGCCTTTCACCCTCGAGATAATGAAGACAAGCTGGAGTATTTTCCGGCGGGTCAACGGGTTCGCTGCTTCGGAGACCAGTGCGCAAATTAGTCGACAATTCAACCGAATCTGGTGACAGCGAATTATGATGCAATACATACGGACGCTGGCTACTACGTGACATAACATCAAGATTACTAATGTGTTGCTATATCTACCATGTAAATAAGAAAACTATAAGAAACTATAAGAAAGATATGTTACATAAATTAACTGACACAGAAAGTTATTTCCAAATGCAAATTTCTATTCACTCGTCACAATCAAATTTTATTTTGCATTTAGTCAGAAAAGATACAAATGATATTCATTTTTGTCAAATTATATGTATAATCAACATATGTATGTATATAATATGTATATATATATATATATATATATATCCAATTGATCGTGGATCGCACTGAACTTGGTAAGATGTTTATACATCTGTGTTTACTTCAGGTGTACCCATGTTACCACTATGAAACCCAAAACAAATCTTTCCAAATGCGAACAAAATACGTTTTGCAAATTGATGTCACTTTTAAATCAACAAATTCCGTATCATAGTGAGATATATAGTAAAGAAAAAAGCTTTATCAAGGGAAGGGAATTTTTCGTTGATGTCTTTTCTGTTTTTTATCAAGTAAAATGTCTTTTGAAAAATTTCGGATCAAGTACACACGGACGCCAGTTCTACGAGTGTGCATCCATACACACAACATAGTTGACCCATGGGAAGTTGACCTCGATTATGGATCGATCGCCGGAACCGGCTGGAAAAGATGATATCGGTTAGGCTTGGGCGCAGTCGCTCTGCTCCTTGTCGTGCGACGTCGTACCATTCCAAGGGCATATCTGTAAAAATGATTCAAAGGAAGTGACTCGGGTTTAGTCTAAGTATGAATGTAAAGAATTCAATCTCTACCCTTATTTGAGAACAACAGATGTCCTCGAAAAACGAGAGAGCGTTCAGATTAGGTAACATTTCGTAACAACCCTCCTTATATATGTTATACAATAAAGTAATGACTTTAATTTGATATAAAATCACTAATATCATGTTGTTATTATCATGATGTAGGCAGTTTGTAAAGTAAATCTGGAAAAATACCACGAGAAAAACAATCAAATCAAATCGTTAGAAATAAGGATAGAGGTGAACTTATTTTCCCACGAAATCCTATTCGGCATAACAATACGGAAAAAATACTCTGAGTCATTAATGATTAGAATCTAAGTAAATCTTGTAGCGGAAACAGAGGGATGCATGAATAGCCACATGGGACCTCATTAGTAGATTCATAATGTTGATATAACTTGGCTAGTTAAAATGTTGTTGAAAATTAATGATGAATTCGCAAAAAATAAAGTTTGTTATTTTCATTTTCTAAGTTTAAAATAATTTGAAGATTATAGTAAAAGCCCTTATCTGATAATCACCACAAACAAATACTTTCGCATTTAATAGGTGCCAAAATTCCTTTACTTTAATTCAAAGCAATGATATTGTGTAATTTGACGTAAAGTGTCGATCACCTGTCATTGATCTGTTTTGATATGGTATGATGTTTTCTTTGACTTCATATACATGTAGGTAGAATATGAATTCAACAAAAGTATATATACATGTCTGTGATTGAACGCAGTCTGATCAAGTAAACTAACTATATACGAACGAATTCAGTTTATGTAAGAAACAATGGATTGCTTGTAAAAGGTATCTGTGTTACACCAATGGAAGGTGTTAAGGGGGCGTCACTTGCGGTTCCCAAGGCAACCTCATACCTTCTGCTTGTTCGTATCCGGTGTCACGTGCTAGATATCTGGCGGCCGACGCTGACTCAGCGACGGCGCCCGGATCGGAGCGTTTATTCGCCATGGAGCACTGAGTGAACACCGCCCTCGCAAACTCCAAGCCGCAGTACCGGTTACGGGGGCCCTGTTGCGCCTCGGCCGGCCCTGCCCCGAGGAGTAAGAAGACGGTTGTGACGGCTGCAGCTGCGGCAACGAGATTGGTCGTGTGAACCATGGCTGAAGTGCAAATAAAAAGAAGTAGACAAAAAGAAAGATGAATGAGAGAAAATTGATTTTTATAAAAAGGTGGCAAATATATCCTTGTTTACAAGCCTGCTCAGGTGCAAGTTTGGGCGATGGAAAGTGACGTATACAGTTCATTTATATAGGCTAAGTAGTAATTTACTCAACATTGTGATGATAAAGGAATATAATATAGAAATATACGCAATGGCAATCGAATGCGATTCACTAGCATGTTATTACATTTCATAATATGGTGTAGTGGATCCTAATCAAATGATTGGTTGATAGCGTACACGTGACCATGCAGGCATTTATTTTGCCCGACACGTAACTTTACTAATGACCGGTCATTAGTAAGTATTTATGACTGGTCTTAAGTAAAATCATATTATAAAACATCATCTCATAAAACAAATAATATACTTCATTTTGTTCGGGGATTATTAAAAATTACCCACACTCGGTCTAATGCCTTCACTGCTGTGTATTACTTGTATATTATTACCCTTTCAATTGCCACAAGCGCCAATTGGCTCGGACGTAGGCATGACGAATGTGCCGATCTGCACAAACATGAGCCAATTGGTAATGGACAAGGCTATACAAACTGCCTAAATTGATAACTCGAAATTCTTTGCAAAAAAATGCTCAATTTTGTTCTTTTATTCTATTTTCCCTTGTTAATTGTGGTCAATATTTCCTTGCTTCGATTTGAAATATCCCCCCCCCCTGTTCTCTTCTCTTATTTGTCCACGCTTAAAGGTATTACAAAGTTTTGGTATGAGGTCATGAATTTGGTTCAAATGAACATATTGGAAGCATATGTGATCCTACAATATTCAGTAATCGTTGTCGCGGTTGAAATCGAGTCTAGTTATGAAATTGTAAATAATAAACTCTTTATGTTGTATAGCTCCCTCTCAAGGTCAATATATTAATTAATCTATAAAACAATGTTTCTTGACTAAAATCGACCAATTAGCTATTCCCATTTGAAAATTATATATCACAACTACATATAATGAGATTGTCATGGTCGCAGCTACCATTGCACGGCCGTATGCTCTATTTTAAATTTATCAAAATTTACCGGGAGCACCGGTAAATTGTTATATTCAATTTTTCTCAAAAAAATAAGTGTTTTAGGGGCTTAATTTTCTAGTGCTTAAAAGACATCCACAGGGGCACCTAAATATATCAATTTTGTAAAGAATCACTACCCTGCCAATATTCGAAATTTCCCAAAACTTTGTATTACCTTTAATTTTTTTTTCTCCTGCATTGGCAACCATTAATATATTTATTAATACTTTACTAATACTTCCATTGTTTATATGGTTTAAAAAATGATTGAATTATTTGCTGTTTTGCCGAAATACAACTTGTCAATGCTATTTTCTATCATATTAATAAATGTTTTTAATATTTATAGGCCTATCCTATTTTTTATATTATGTATTTCAATAAATTTTACTATGTTTACTATATTTTCACTATATTTAATCATATTATATTATATTTATATCATATTTCAGTATATTTCATCATATTTATATCATGATTATAATCCTTTGATATTTCTTTACAATATGTTTTTTTAAACTTTATATTTACATATACATGCATACGAATTTCATATAATTTGTCTCTACTCGGTGTGTCATCTGTAATCTACTACATGTATTTCGTTATTCTTTATATGATATATGGTTTTGTTCTTATGATTACTCTGTATTTTGTTATTTTATATGTATGCACGTCCCCATTGTAAAACAGCCAAACAGCTGAACTGGGCTTTTACCGTGAATATTTTAAATGAATCTGTTCAAATCAAATTAATTAATGATTATACACTTAAAGGGGAAATGTAAACGGAAATCGAAATTGGTTTTACATGAACTATGGCGTCGAAAGTAATGATTTATTCCACAATTAATAAGAGACCATCAATCGCATGAACCCTCTGGTAAAAACTTGCAGCAAAACACCTTTCCATTTTTAACAATAATCGTGTGGCTGTCGCAGGAAATAAGTGGGAATCGGAAGCGACTTATCCTTAAACCTCGCGATTGATCAACAATCTTTCGTCGTATTTTGTGTTTTTCTATGTTTTAGTTCTGCTAGGCATTCGTGAGACATGAGTTGGTGGAGAGACGGAGGGTTAATAGCGGAGCTGGGTGGGGGAGAAGTTTATTTATTTATGTTTGTCAACAGCATCGGTTTAGATGATGGAGTAGGTTGCTATTGCTCGGAAGTTCGGAACACCTGTCCCGCTCGCGCAAAACAAGGGAGGGAGATGGATCGCAGTCATTCGCGACGATACTTGTCAGTTTCCTGACGCGGCCGGGGGCGTGTGGGAGGGAGACGCCTGATGGAAAAAGTAGAAATTAGAGCAATATTTCATCGATACATCTGCCAGAATTTGATTCTTGTGACCCAAATAAAGTGCACTGATTGTGTAAGTCCGCCTTAAAATGAAATGAAAATGTGTTTACGATAATATTTCATCGGAAATTAATCATTTGGATTTATATTTATATGTAACGGTCATCAAGATCAATCCTTCATAATTATATGGTTGCGAAGACATTAAATGAAAATGAAAGTCATGATTGAGATTGATCGAAAGATTAATGACTGGTTAATTGATCAGCTAAAACTCAACAACCGTTTATCCATTATCCTTTTTTATTGCAAATTAAGGTGTGGTCCTAATAAATACAATAAATATAAAACAATCATCATAAGGACTTCGTGTAGATGATGGCGCTTCAAGATTTTTAACCAGGTGGAAGCCGAGCAAACTAGTTGAAAGATAATTTTAAAAAATGATTATTCATTCATTTACCCTTTTTAAACAAAATTATGACTATATGAATATTTATATTTTTTATAGCGACTAACGATTTATTTATTTATTATTATTTATTTATAACGACATTCCCGTCAGGCACCATTTTACAGATGCACATGTGCTAATTCAACACACTTACGTTTACATCCTACATTAAGGACTTTTAGATTTGCGTGGACTGATACGTGTGACATCCATTCAAGGCAGTGCATTAAAAGGACGTCGATCGTAGCAATCCACGTTGTCGTTCGGCGAATCTAAAAGTCCCCATTGGTATCCATTTAACACCTGAGGGGAGGGGGGGGGGGTAGAATCAATGTAGATTGAAAAAAGATACATTTCCTACGAGCAAAGGCTATGGCCGGATCCAACCCATGATCTTCGCAGTTCCAGTCACAAATCACTCGACTACGACAGCACTACGATAGTTTAAAGGAATAACTATTCTCCACACTGAAATTAGTTTAATAATATAATCGAATTGAAAAAAGGTACACCAAAGGCAATTTCAAAAGCTTTCTCCATCACCTCGTGAAACGGGGAACATCACTTTGTAATTTTTCTACTTGCATGTTTATTTTTGTATTTTTCTTAATTATTTGACAATCTTGTAGTTTACTGAATTTATCCTCATAAAAGTACTAAATGAATATATTGTAAAATATCGTGAGCAATTCGACCAAAAATGATAAAAGGGATAAATTGAAACTGCCCTTGTCTTAAAGTACGCGAGAGTAGTTGGGACCAGACTCAGCCTATCAAAAACTCACGGATTCCAATATATTTAGATACAAATATTTTTTTGGAATCGTTAATGTTTGACTTTCTTAAATAATACATGCCCATTTATTTTAGGCGGACGACACTTCGTCACCATCTGACGGCTAAATGTGGACTTGTCTGCTCTGTAAATAGCATAAGAGCATTGCAGTGTTTACCTATAACGGATATGTTTCCATTATACCCATTAGCACGACACAATGGCAAAAGGCGAATCAACAATTGTTTCATATTATACTAGAAGAAAAAAAAGGATCGGATCAATAAAGAGTGTGAAGTATATGGAGGCAGGTTTGACGAATGAAATGGCTGGGAATCGATAAAATGGATCAATAATTTGGCAAATAAAAACGTCGAGCGGCGATAATGATGATTCATTCATAACAGATGGAGAGGTTCGTGAACTTGCAGATCGCACATGTTGATTTTTGAAACTGTGCAGGCTGGGCGTTTCCATGCGTTACGGAGTGACATTTCACAGAGCATTTTCAATTTATCTATTATTTTTTTTGGTTGGGGTTGATTGAAATCTACAAGTTAATGATATAGTATATGAACTAACATAAGTAATATGATGTACATTCAAACAGCTGGAGTTCTTGATTATCAAATTTAGCATTTGAAATATGGCATGATTAGCCATGGGTGATGAGGAAAGGACGAATAGTTAAGACAATGTTGAAATAGTCTATCAAGGGTGACGAATCAATGTTTTCCGAATAGAAGGTGATCCCCGCAACCTTCTCAATCCCGGCCCCTACCCCCTTCCATTTCCCAGTCATCGGAGTATAACATCCATTTGGAAGAAAACCTTAGTTAAGGCGTGCATGATTTAAACAACTTTAATTCCACCTTCCAGTATAACCTTCCTGTACTATTAACATGATGCATGCTCCCATTACCCCTAACATGTCTAAGTCAAAATAGTTAATCAATTATTAAAACACAAGAAATAAATGGTGTCTCTAGAAAGAATTGTACACCTGCCGTAGTGACTATACTGATGGATTGGGCGGCTTTTGATTTTTTTCCCTTCTTCTTAATCCTTTCTCCGGCTGAATTTTTTTCCTGACAGCATTCAAATGTGAGAAATTATATCCGTAGGGTTCAAAATGAAAGTCGAGTTTGGAATTTAAACGGATGTCCGATATTTAATATATTGAATGCGATACGTAACAAGTTTTGTTTCAACACGTCCCTCGATATTACTTCGTGTGATATTCGTCCAGCCCAGCCGAACGACCGTCGGTCGCCATCGGAAATACCCGAAGTATTCCGATTCAAATCTTGGATGAGAAAAAAAGGTTCTTACATTCGCAATACGGCTAAGTGCGTTGTGTTGCGTCTTTGTGCTTTTTCTACTATTTAAATAAATCATTTTAATTTCGTTTTCTATTTTCTGTTAACTTAGATTATGTCCATATATACTGTTGCTCATGCTTTGATTTGACTGCAGGTGCTTAGATCTATGTGAGAGACGATTTATATCTTCATTGTAACGTGCAAAACGTCATTAGAATAGAAATGGAATAATAAAATGATTAAAATATATATGAAAACAATATTAATCACGTCATTCCTCTTATGATAGTAAATCTGTGTTTTGTATCCCCCATGCCGCGATAATAGCATCACGATCGCACTTTTGCTACGAAATTTTACCTCCTTCTTACGTTGAAAGAGGATGTAATTGTTGGTCAAACAGTTTTTGAGCGCCTGGCTGGAATGCTCTCCAGGGAGTGGCGATTGTGCACACATTGTGTGCGGGCAAGCACTGAATCTAATGACCGGGGTAGTTGTAAAGCGCTTAGAGACATCTGTATTAAGCGCTATATAAAAATTAAATATTATTATGTAATCACGTCAAGTAGATCAGGTAGATTTTGTGAACATACTTATTTACCTTTGCTAAAATAACTGGTCTTTATATCAAATAAAGTTAATAACAGGCCACTAGGAACGTTTATCAAAGCGGTGGGGGGGGGGGGGCTCAAACCCCCGAGCCCCTCTGCTCCGCGGTCCCTGAAGAAAAAGTCTGATGTAGTCGTAATCGCAGGGTTACAAGTATGTTAACCAACTTTTTAAGAGTGCCAGTGTATAAAATATGTTACATTCTTAGCTGAAAGGATTGTCAAGTAAACCGAATAAAGGAATTGTATATCTTCCAACATTTTGCTACCAATACTATAAACGATTAGATGAGCGTGCCTTTTCATGCCAGTTCACATCGATTACTGTGTATTGATGTTGATTATTGTTCATGTATTAATGACCGTGTGAATACATGAGGAAATTACTAGTCGTCGTAAAACAGAGCATTATCGGGGATTTTTCGAAAAGAAGATCAAGGCTGCCCCTCAAAATTACACTTTACAATTTGCTTTATTCGTAAGTTATTAAAATTGGTTCATCATCATCAACAGCGACGAGGATAACAAATATAGGTATCTATGCATATTATATGAATCGATGACTTTGCATTGGTAGCTTGGAGAGAAAGAGAGAAAGGGTGAAAATAAACGTGGTACGTCAGTTAAGCACCTGCATTGGCAAACAGACAAGGCGAGCGTATAAATTATTCCGGTACTGATCATATTTACAAATTCCTGACCTAAAATCAACGCATCATTTGAAAAGAAACCGGAATACTGCCCATTCGTGACATCATGCAGACTATTCCGAGCCGTGTGATCGTAGATTAGTGACGCATTATGTCGAATTCTTTTCGGTGTATATATACGAAAACAAGATTTTCTGTTTTGAAATCGATTTTCATTTTGCTCAATCAAAAATAGAACCACTTTACCAATTATAGCTAAGTACAAAATACCCATTTACATCACAAGGACATTGCATTGATCGCGACTATTTAGAAAAGAAAATATTTATTTTTTACTCCGAGTTTAAAATGTGCATTATGGGTATTAAACTGCATGCACCCAACATAATTTCAAAGACTTTCGAAAAAATCTAATTCAAGTAATCTACGATTGAATAAAAAGTGCATATTTCTATTTAAAAAAAAACCCGACATGATATGGTAAATTTAAAAACGTTACATGTGTTATAGTTATTCCTTGAAACCTCGTATAGGCCTATCCTTATTCGTATTATACATGTTATACCTGAAATTTATAATGTATTTCATTCATAGCCTATAACGGAGCACTCATGAACCTAGTTTCCACCTAGATCAAATAATTGTTTTAGGAAAACTGGCGCTTGGAATGAAAGTAGTACAAAAACCGTGTTACGCATAGCTGATCAAAAATAGTTCAATTACGATCATGCGCGTATGCGATTGTTAAAAAGTAAAAAGGGAAGCTGCGGTTTTATCACTTTCATTCCCTTTTAATCATTTATCTTTTGATGAACGGAAGTAAAGGGCCTAAGGGGAAAATAACCAGGGAGCATGTGTGAATATAGAACTAGGAAGATGAATAAAAAACAAAAGTGATGTATATCAAAGTTTAAGAAAGCAATTAGAAATAGAACGGAGCCCCCACCCCGACCAGACACTCACACACAAACACACACACAAACACACACACAGAGGTAGGGGAAAACCCAGGGTAAGCGGTACACCTGTACATCTTGGCGTGTAAGGGGAGGACAGACCGGAGGGAGTGCCCGAGGGTACGAGGTGCTTCGGTTTCCCCCCTCTCAGGCACAGGTGACAGTAAATAATTTAATAGCAAGGAATACGAACTAATATATAATTAAATATGGAAGCTGCTTCATAAAGAAAGACAGTTTATTTTATTTTTACCTTTAGATGATATTATAAAGGTGCTGAATTTTCTTTGTGGAAACAACTCAAGGTGGTAAAGAACAAAACAAACTTCGCGACAGGAATTAGGGTTTGCCAAAACAATTTTTGGGGTCTACCCCTCCTCCCCTTCCCCCACCCCCATAACGACGCCACTGCGTGTAGTCATACATGTTACTTAACATTCATGAAAGATGAAAAGCACCTCAGCTGGCTTCGATCATGTTGATGAAAATAATTCATGAATACATTCTCCTGATCAAAGCAATCGCACATCAGTCTTCCCGTTGGAAGTCGGGTGTTTTTGGTAGTTGTCCAGATGGTGTAGATGAGACCTGACTTATGGTCGCTTTTGTAGAGGTAGGGTTTGGGTAGGGTTGGTGTCGGAGGGAGACCTCTGTTTCACCTTTTTTTTTTGTCTCGGGGGCTTGATTCTTGAACAATATTTACTTTGTATCGTTTGCAATTTTCTGTCTTTTTAAAATTTTATTTTGTACCATTTACTTTATTGTATTGCTATTGCTTAACTCTGTTTAGTGAATTTGTTCTAATTAATATGTAAATAATTTGTAAATATTGTGATTGTTTTTTATTAACCAAACAAAACACAAATAACAACAACAGCAAAAAACTCTTGCGACCCAAATCGACAAAATGATAACGACGGGGCAATAATCGCAGTCTTATCATGACCTTATTTAGTGGTGTAGCGTGGGTCAATACAGCAAGGGGTCATCGTCATCAAGAGGAGGAGGGTGGGGGCGCTGGTCTTATTCCGAAGATAACATGCGAATATATACAGAATTTCGTTTGAGGGAGGATGTCAAATGGGGTCGTAACTTATTATTTGTATCTTCCCTTTCCTACTTGTTCTTCTCTTCCCCCCTCCACTCGCTCCTTTTCCCCAATATCTGTGCCCCAAAGACAATTTTCCTTCATTACGCCATAGATCTTACGATTTTGTTATGCTTTGTAAGAATCGAAAAGGCTGTTTCTGTTGGAAATTGCCCAATGATAATCGAGAGGAACCCCCCCCCCCCCAACTCAGAGTTATTTAGGATATGTGTATATGCTCGTTGTCTCCCTTTGAAAGCACCCCATGTCGGGGTATAGTGGTTCATTCACTTTACTCTCAATCAGAGGGTTGAAGGTTCGAATCCCAGCCCGGTCCTTTGGCAAGACATTAATCCTCATTTGCCATTCTCCATTTAAGGGTTAAATGGGCTACCGGTAGGATGCGAGACTCATTGTAGACGGGCATTGTAGGTTGCACAGCTTTGGGGCGACTTTAAAAGGGCTCCGGGTTGGAATTCTCCACAGGGAGCGGAGAATGTGCATTATATCGTGTGCGCGGGCGAGCCTGAATCATAATTGTGACCGGGGTAATTAAAATTATATATGCACATCACCTCAGCTTTGGGGTGACTTTAAAAGGGCTCCGGGTTGGAATTCTCCACAGGGAGCGGAGAATGTGCATTATATCGTGCGCGCGGGCGAGCCTGAATCATAATTGTGACCGGGGTAATTAAAATTATATATGCACATCGCCTAGAGACATCATCGATGAACTAAGCGCTATATAACCCCTGAATATTAATATTGTTATTGAAATGTTAATGACCTTGCCACTCTGTACATCTTACATTATGATTAATGCAAGCTACAACAATGCACGCCCAATGCAACTAGATCAACTCCACAACCATACACACATACATCTTATAGTTTGTAAACCATAATTATACGACCTTTTTGTGATGTCTTTCATTACAATGACATGCCTCATGACTTAATGGGTGGCTCATGTTTCTCGTATAAAGGAACGTTGCTCATTCGGAAAACACATTATTTTAACACTGTAGAAAGAAAAGGGGCTCGTATAAGAGCAAGAGACACTTGAGAGCGTGGGAGAGGGGGGGAAATGAATTGAATATGTAAGAATGCTTGAAAAAATAGTGTTCCATTACATCATAATATTAGAGGCCATTTATGTAATATATGGTTCGTACATTGTTACGTTATCAATAGATGAGGATACCTGAAACCCAATAAGAATAGAGTATCAAGGATGACACAGCGTGTCTCGAATTGATTAGAGGGTGTACATAATTATGCAAAAACAGACATTTCCCCCGACAGTTAGATCCTCTGCGATCGCACAAAAAGTAAAGCCCCTTCACATGATAATTTGCGCGCCTTATCATAGTGCACTTGATGTTTGAAATAATTTGAAAATGTCTGGGATTCAAACTGATGTATCTATAGAAACTTGATGAAATTAATAATATAAAGTCCCTTTACGGTTGGTTACGGTAGTCTGTTGTGTAAGTGTGAAGTCGTTAAAACTACAACAACAACACAATTGTAAAGTCCGAAACGTTAAACTCAAATTTATGTCCGTGAAGATTGATATTGTAGCTTTAATTTAGTTTTGTGCATCCGAGCTGGAGCTTAGGGTACAGAATAAGAACATAATATTAATAAAAGGTATTTTCCCTGTTGCCTTCTTTTCGCGGAAGATTTGGATCATTGCTTTTGTTAATTTGTCATTAGTGTTTGAGATGACTTAAATAGAATTAAACGATATTTTTGAACATCACTGGCGAAGCCACAGACAGATTTAAACAAATTGTCTGTCCTGAGACAAACTTTTACGTAACTTAAAAGTGAAAATAGTTCTCGCGGTGTACAAATAAATTTACCCCCCCCCCCCCTGCCTTCCATTATGATGACGCCATGAGAGGGGAGTTGTTTTTAGAAACCTTTTTTAACCTTAGGTTCAACCCACTGATCTTAACACCTTATGAAAATTACATTACGCCATAACACTTCGCTGACTAAGGCCGAGCAGGCTGCATTTTCTAAATTTTAAAATCCATTATGTGACCGGATGTGGGCATTGTGGGGTTGGGTGGGAGGGGAATTTTCGTTTGTTAGTGTATGTGAGTGTGCGTGTGTGTGTGTGAGCATGTGTATAATGGGTGACCTACACAGTTACTTCTGTATTTAGAGAGCGTTCTGCCCAAATTTCTGCACCATCCATTTTCCAAAGATGGCCGTCGCCGTCTGCATTCACTCCAATTACTACGCAGCACCTTATCCATAACCTTGTCAAACTCGGTGGGTTGCATACTTGGCCTATCATGACGTTCCACCGGACGAAAGTCTGACTGCTTTATAAGTGGGCGTAATTGACACTCAATATAACTCCTCTACCATGGATGTTAAAGTCAAGAACTAAACTAATAAGAAAGGGCGAGTAGATGACACGGTCTACCCGAATGAGATGATGTGTTCAATTTTAGCGTTGGCAGGAACATGCATGATCGCCCATCCATATTACGCATTGACAAGTCCACGTGTGAAATTGGTGATTGACGTAAGTGGAAACGATTCACATGAAAGAGTGTTGCTATGTAAGCGTATGCCAAACTTTCAAAAACAAAGAACAAACAGACAACGGGAGTGATGTAGCTCTAATGCATATAGCCATTCTAAAAGAATATGAATTGGAAAACACCAATATTCGATTTATTTTCCTAAACTCTTAATGAAAATAAAAAAAAAGAAAACATCCTTGGGGAACGCCAACGCCCTATTCTCAGAAGATTGAGGCCTAGCTGACACATGCCTATACATGTCACTACTGGGTTTGATTCATCCCCCCCCCCCCCTCCCCCTCTTCGAATCCAAGGTCTAGTTACGTCCTGGTTATGATATGGTTGTGACTATTCGAATAACTACAAATGCCATCTGATGTTCGTTTCACAAAGCCTATTTTAAATGACAAATGACAAAAATCAGTGACAAATCTGCTGATAACCAATCAGAAGCAAGGATTTCAGTAGCGTATAACAAAAACTGTCATTTATCACTGATGACAATTTTGTGAAACGCCCCCTGGTTATGATACTATTTCAGCGATGGCTATGACTATTCAAATAACTTAAAATGCCATCTGATATTCATTTCTAATGTCAACTTTATATCAAAAAATGACATAGAATTACACACTCTTACGAATGATGGGTGAATGAAAAAGGCACAGCATGAGAGCAATTACACGTACAACCAGCTTGAGGTAATTTCATGCGAAACTTGGGTATTTTTTTTGCACAATTTTTACAGCTAATCTATCGAGGATGACGCTGCGAATTGGGCATATAATCATCCCCTAAAGGTGCTTTTGCGGGATAACTATTGTTTTACCCAACAAGCGTTATCATATTTGTACATAGTTTTCTGTATGCAAAATAAAGCAGCTGCATGAGAACTAATAAGCTCTTTCTGTAATAAGTTGCCTCCAACTTCAAAACATATCTATACTCAGAGCACTATACAACTATAAAGAAGAAAAGGGTTACTGCACATGTCAATGTAAAGCAAAACATACCCTATAATCAGATAATGATTATATTGAAACATATATCGATGCATTGTTCATGTGTGTATTTGTTCGTATGTTTATATTTTGTATGTGTATTGGTAAAACGCTAATTTATGGTGATAAGTTATTAAACATTTATATTGACTCGTAGTTTGTGTAATATGCTTTCTTTGGACCATGAAGGGGTTATATTTTTCCTAGGGAATATATTTAGAATACAAAATAATTAAAAATATGATCTCAAGAGAAAATACAAGTCCAAAAAGTAGATTACACCCCGGCACGTATCCTATATGGTAATTGTTCCACACTCACATCTGGTGAGTGGATTACAACACAAAACTTAGATGCTGCTTGTAAGTATCGGCTTGCATGCTGATGTAGAAACAGTAGGCTTGCGGTTGCACCATATGAGAGAGAGAGGATTGAGGAGTCCTGAAACTTATATAGCTGTACGGTAAATGACCAATGAGTTACGCAGGATTTAGATACGACTTTCAAAATGATAATTAAATTTGAAGTATTCTTTACCTGATTCACAACAAGTCAATCTTCTCTCATAAGGATTTAAGTTTGATCATACGATCAAGCACAATATGGATCCATACGCGCTAAGCTCTACCTAGCCATTAATGCAAGCATGGAAAAAAAATACTTTTAAGAACTGAAGGTTTATTGGGATTGTTTGACATAATAAAAACTATGATTAATAAGGCCGATAAGTCTGTTACAAAATAATACTTATGATAGGTATGGTAAATAAGCAGTGAGTTTCGCAGGATTTAGATACGACTTTCAAAATGACAATTCAATATGAGGAGCCTAAAGAACAATTAATTAATTTGATAAGTTGTCCACACTCATAATCAAAGAATAATGAAGCTTAGGTGTCCTTTTTTCCTTTACCCGAAATCTTTCTTTTTTCTGAACCGGATATGATCATACGATCGAGTACAATATGCATCCATACACGCTAAGCTCTACCTAGTCATTAATGCAAGCACGGAAACAGAATACTTCTAAGAACTGAAGTGTTTGTTAGGATTTCTTGTATCACTCCCCCGGAATAAATTTGCATCCTAATTATTATTCTAACCGCTTGTTGAGCATCTCATGACAGATATATAATATTTCCGTCTTTGCATTTAAAGGTTGCTTATTAAAGGAAACCTCACCCCAAACAAGAAGTGTAGGTATGCTGAAAGATGAGATGTGTTCCTGCCTATTGATGTATCCGATTCCTTACGAAAGTTTACGAGAGATGTCGAAATGAAGCATGACATAAGCGCAGACATTTTCTTCATAATATGACGTACCAGGCGATCTTGTTCTCGTATCATGCACCAAGCTCTAGTTGGAAAGACTCTTTTCATTAAATAACAAAATAGTTTCTTTTCAATGAGGGGAAATCTTAGCTGAGAAGGTACAAAATATTCAACAGGAGTATAATGTAGTAACTCATCTATTTAATAAAACTAAAAATATAGCTCTTGACAAATACAGTTCATTTTTGCGAAACCTTCACCCCCAGATGAGCAACAACTTATTTTTGCAATTTGCGCTTGGACACTAGCATTACAGAAGATAATAGCAGGTTATACCGTATTTATCACCACAGACATGCGAGAAGGAAGCATCCATTAATGTGAATACATTTACTTGGTAAATTACTTGGCATAGTACTTCACGTTATCAGGAAAATGGCGATGCCCTTGTCGTGCTAAGAAACTGTACATTATGCTAAGAATATCATGCTTATACCTCTCTCATACTCTTTGGTGGGGAATCATGATTATTAATGTAACATAATACTGTAACAATAAATCTCTCAGAATAACTAAACTTATTTCTTGGGATTAAGTTAACTTTAATGCCAAACATGATCCGTATATTATATCGAATAATATTTAGCGATGGAACAGGAAACCTCATTTGAATGTATAATGCTATCTCGCATTGTATTTATATTACTGATGTTAATTCGTTTGGTATAGCAGTCCATTCACAATGCAATTTTACAAGTTTTTCAAAACTATTTTGAAAGTTTATCCAATTCTCTTGTTTTAATATATGGACCACTCTGTCAAAATAAATCACTGTAACATCGCTATTAATTTATTAATATTAATTTGTTAATATTAAGTTGTAATGTGTGTTTACCATCGCGTAAATGGACCTATATGTCAAATCACAGTCGGACGAAATTACAGCTCTTTTTAACTAATGGACATTGTCTGCGAAAAAACAAAAGGAAATAAAAGTGTATGTGGGCGTTTTTCCCGGGGGGGGGGGGGGATCTGACGGATGTGATGCTAACACAAAGGGGGGGGGGGGGCTTAGAAAAGAAAACTTCATTTTTCTATAAGACAAGCGTGCATACTATCGGAATAGAATATAAGAAGGGGGTACTCCCCCCCCCCCTCCCCCCCCCCCGTCCTTATACTCATAAATACTTAAAGAAGGTTTGGTATACCAGATAGCTTCATTTAACCATGTTTGTTTTCTCGATAAAAAAAACTATTTTGAAAGCTTATTGAATTGTTGTGTTTTAATGAATGGAATACTCAGTCAAAAAAATTGCATGAGTATCTGTAATACTTATGTTCCGACCTGAATAATATTACCAACAAAACTAAATGCATTGTGCAGTGTACAGCATACTTAGCAAGAACGCATTATGTAAATAACACAATAACGGCAGAAAAGAGGCAATGCTGTAATCTAATCCGTACAAATTTTCAAGGCTGTGCCTTTTCGATGTTTTTAACAAAACGGGGCTGTCTAGACGAGTCAATCTTGTTAATTAAAGACCACAAGAAGGCGCAAATACCACGGAATACTGAGGTAGAAAACAAGGGAGACGCCACGGGTCGGGGAAGGCGGAGGGATTGGGGACGACGTTAACATCTACCAAAGATAACAAACACTAGATCAGCATTTTCAGGATTTGGTTTAAGAGGTGTTTATCGACGGACTAACAATATTCACCCCAATGAGAAAATAAAGGTAAATTGATTAAACGATAGATAAATATAGGCCTAATATATAAACATAATAGACAAAGGCCTTACTATAAAAACAAAATTGATAAATATATACATATATAAGCTTAAATGAATTGAGAAAAAAATGAAAATCAAATCGGTTTCGTAACTTGAAATTAATTAAATCAGTGAAGTAACACCAGGGATGATATTTCAGATCTGTTCAACCGAGGTGTTCAAATCTTTTTTTTTTCGGGAGAGGGGGATCGCAACGAATTGGCACACAAAGTTAAGCCGTAAATCTTCAATTACCCTATATGTTCCAAACAGAACCCTCAAATATTCCCAAAAGTCTCTTCTCCCTATTTCACAAATAAATACTAAATTCTATGGGTCTCGCTCTTTTCAGGTTGCATCGGCCGAACTTTGGAATAAATTAACGGAAAATCTATTTAAAAAACTGTGATACTCTTGACAACTTTAAGGCGCGTCTTCAAACATTTCATTTCAAAAATACTTTCCACTGTTAACGAGAGAAGTATGTTGAGCATATCTCACTCTTCTTATGTTACTCTACCCACCTTTCCTTATTTCTCTTTCTTACAGCGTATGGAGAGACATATTGTTATATGCGCTATATAAGTACGCCGGGTATATTATTATCTTTAGACAACGACGGGGTCCAATAATACTGCTATCAA
This sequence comes from Strongylocentrotus purpuratus, assembly GCF_000002235.5. Classification (NCBI taxonomy): domain Eukaryota; kingdom Metazoa; phylum Echinodermata; class Echinoidea; order Camarodonta; family Strongylocentrotidae; genus Strongylocentrotus; species Strongylocentrotus purpuratus. Next base: position 8,385,660 of record NW_022145602.1, on the reverse strand, counting down.
GGTTTTAAAAATGGTTAAAGTTGACGACAGTAAATTTTGAATTGGGATGTCATCCCCCCCCCCCCTCCCCCCACACGAGTGGCGCCCCTGTAATAACCAAAAACTAAATTCCCATGAGATTAAACATTTGGATCGAACAGTCTTTCAAACAACCATCTTGAATGCTCTAATGGCCCAAAAATCTGCTACGATTCATTCTTAAAGTCATAAGACACCCTTTTTTTTTGGGGGGGGGGGTTAGTAAGTGTTACAGCTCTTCTGATTCTTCGCAAATAAAATTGGAGTTTCACGAACTCGAAGGCTCACGAGACTAAAATATTCGCTTTGGTAAACCTTCGGTCTTCGGGGCCGGCCACTATTTTGCTCTGTTGGACCGACCAGCTAACGACCTGTGAGCCAGTTAGATGTAATAACGTGTTGTACTGGCGTAGCCACGGAGCCACGAGGGGGGGGGGGGGGTGAACGCACCCCTCTCCCATTGATTAAGGAAAGGGGATAGAGAGAGAGAGAGAAATGGGAAGGCGGAGACATAGAGTGAAGAAATGAAAGTAGAGACGTGAAATCAATTAATGCAGCGTGAAAAAATATATATGATACCAACTCCTTCTTCCCCCACTTGAGACGAATAAATGAATAATAAAAAAGATACCGACCTCGGTGCTTGAATATACACGGATCGCTCATACAGTCATTCATTCGTTCATTCTTTCTCGATGACATTGTGAGTTTCACAACATTTCAGCAAGGGGTGGGGGGGGGGGGGGGGAGTGGGGCGGCGGGGGCACCCCGGCGTCTTGATCTTCGAAGTGTATATGAAATGCCATCCACTTGCTTGCAATTCGTGTGGTATGATACATAGTTTTTAAATAATAGATGTGTTGAGGTCTAGTGGATAAGTCGCCGGACTGTAAACCACAGGGTGCGGGGTTCGAATCCCTGATACAACACTAGCGTCCATAGGAAAGATAAAAAAATCTACATTTGCCACACTGGACTCAGGTGAGGTGAAATGGCACCTGACAGGAATTAATTGAAATGCTAAAGCACCATAATGCCAGCCATGCTAAAGCCGAAATAATAAATTTGGAGCACCAGGAGTGTCAAGTTTGACAAACAGTAACCCACTAATCATAATTATTGTTAATTAATTAAAAAGGATCTGTCCAACATGCTTAACGCGTCTCACAGATATATGATTACAGTAACAAAACATTAACACTTATGATCATCTAAAAAATACGATGTAATAAATAAACTTAACAGGGTTCTCGGTCTATAAGACATTGCACTTACCTGTAAATTGAATAAGTTATAACGTCTTTCTGTCCTTGCTTTTCACCACCGCTTGCCCTTTCGCCTTAACTCCTGAATCGCCCACCAAAATGGACTAAGCGACGTCCCACCTGTTGCGCACAGCCTCTGAACAAACTCTGCTTCAGTTTTTTTTTCTTCGAGACTGGCTTCTTTCGAATCAGTAAGTTTTTCGATGGGTAAAAAAATCAGTTAAATGTCGGGATCACCTATCTTTAACCTTTTAATTCGCTCGATGTTAGCATTCTGGTTTTGACTCTTGTAAATGTGTTAAAATTATCCACGCAGAGAGCTTTTATATATCTCCCTTCTATAGTGCGAGCACAAAAGAAACTTCACTAATATCAATCATTTAATCGTTTGCTTTGCTCAATAAATTGATCGAATTCCGTGCACAATGGTGACAGTTGCGCCTGGCCAAAGTGATACATGTATTTTGAATCCCACCTGCCGCTGCTAATGGTGTAATCACCTGTCTTGGCGTTTTCCAAGCCGGGTCCGCCGGGAGAGAGAGGGAGAGAGAAGAGGGGGCAGGGCGTGAGGGTTGTGACGGTTGACGAACATGACGGGAGAGACTACGTGTGGGACTGCAATTAGTCTCGGCTGGCGTAATGATCGTCAGCGCGGAAGGGACAAACTGGGCGTGGCTTACATGAATGGTGTTTATTTGGAAGTTGCCCTTTTTTCCAGTTGATCATATATAGTTGTTGATTCATTTCTAGCTCAGGATAGACAGATCACTTGCTTTTACCTACGTCATTTCTCGCTCTCCATCTCGATCCTTCTCCTCAATTCCCCCTCCCTCTCTCTCCCCTGTTCTCCCCTCTTCTTCTCTCTCTCTCTCCGTCCTTTTTTGAATAACAACATAAATTCCTAGTACTCATTAAATCTTTATATCATTTCATGCCTTCTGAATTATTTTTCCTAACATACGTATTCATAATATAGCAGATATCACCTTTGCACCTGCATCGCCATTAACAATGATAATTATGATTAAAGGTAAATCCAACCTGAACAAACAACTATACTGTATAAGAAAGCAAGCTTGTGAAATTTTAGATTAAATCGGACAGAAAATAAGAAAGTTATTACTTTTTTGATATTTGTTAAGACTTTGCCAACGGGCACTTCAAATTGGCTGAATTGGTATTGTCAATGTGAGCATGTGCCGGACTACTTTCCCATTCATTTCAACACACAAAATGATTAAAATGTCAATTTTTCATAATATATGATTTAGAAGTAAAGGGTCTTTTCTGTTAAGAGGACCTGTAAAGACGTGTTTTCTATAATAAATTTTAAGTATTGCCCCGAGGAGAAAAAGAGAACTAATGATATTTTGTGTATATGATAAAAGGGAGAGTTGTTCTACAACTACGTCACAATCTACTGACCAAATTACTAATTTGAAATTCAAATGGATTTAGTGATCTCATATTTCAAACCTTCCTAACTCCTTTATTATGACCTGAAATATTTCAAACTTTCGCCATTCTGGTTTCTCTTATTTTTCTGCTCCCTCGCTAATGAGGTTATTTAAGGGTTGGATATTATAATTTACGAAATTACCAAACCACGAACCAAAAATCAGCTCTTAGTATTCAGCAGCCGAAAAATATAGTAGCAAAACATTTCACGTATTCAGTTTCCATGTGATTTGAAATTACGTCACCAAAGTCCTTGTTGCAAAAAAGCGGTTGAATTCTGATGACTATATTAACTAAAAATGCGACTGTTGGAAATTTTGCGTAACAAAATGAGTTATATGTGAATTTGAATGATTGTGTGTGTATACTCGTAGCTACGGGGCCGGGGGCCTGGGCGCGTCATTTTTTCCCACGAGAGTTCCGGACCTTGGCTGATATGTTTGACGTCATTAGCTGCTTGGAATGAGGTCACTAACATTTAGACTTTGATTATTTATTGCTTTGCCTGCAGTTACCATTACCCCCAACAATACACCAGTTTACAGTTGTGTGCGCCATTTTAAACAAGGCCAATGACCTAGAGGTCATGTATTTATGCGTAAATTAAGATTGCGCCCATGCAAAGATATCACTGCCTACGCGCTGCGTTGTGCGCGCAAATCATCATTTGCATGGGCGCAATCTTAATTTACGCATAAATACCACTGGTCAAAGGTTATTGGCCCCGCTTCCGGGGCCAATGACCCGAGGTCAACTGTCTGCGCATGCGCACTGATACAACTGTAAACTGGTGTATTGGCAGGTTCCTATTAACACCTGGATGGAGAGTGGACAATGTGGATAAATGTCCCGCTGAAAGTGCCGGGCCGAAATTTGAATTGGATTGAGTGTGAAGACTGTGAATGATCTGATAATTGAAATATGCCGACATGATTGAGCTATTTACATTCGTGAATAGAAGGATGAATGAATGAATGAAACAAATATGCATTCCTAAATGTTAATGATGATGATAATTTTCATCTTCTTTATGGGTAACTCGACTGTAAAGGGAAACAAATGGGAATATAATGATGATCTTGAGAAGAAAAATGCTCTGTAATCATACTTTCTCTCTTTTTTTCTTTTAAGAAAAACAAATATTTGTTCTGAAATGCAAGAAATTTACTTTGGGCACTGTTTTTTTAAATTCAGTCTCTGTGGCATTACATTTTATTGAGGAATCCGCATTTAAAATTTGGTGAACACCATTAAATTCTCTTTTCTTGCTGCCCATGTATACCTTACGCACGTCGACTGACAAGGTTTTGGGCAAACTATCCCTTCACGTAATAGATACTCCTCTCTCCCTCTCTCTCTCTCTCTCTCTCCCTCCCTCCATCCCTCTCTAAGTATATCTCTATCTTTCCAACGTATCTTTCTCTCTCTCTCTCTCTCTCTCCCCCTCTCTCTCTCTCTCTCTAATACTCTCTCTATCTCTAATGCTCCCTCTCTCTCTCTCTCTCTCTCTCTCTCTCTCCAGCAGTACTCGATTTCTCTCAATTGTCATCTTCTTTTGCAACAGACCTTGCTGGCAGGAAAGAGCTGTCTCAATTTTGAAAGAGAGTACGCAAGTGTCGATGACGTCACCCGAAAAGCGATTGATAACTTTCACGCTTCTCATACGTATACTACAATATTGTTATTGGAGTACTGCTGACGGTAACCTATTTTGCTCATTTTCTATGCATGTTGTTTAAGTTATGTATCGTATTATTCATATTCCCTTGTTTAAATAGATCAGAGCATCACTGTACATGGTTGCCCATTATGTTGTAATTTTTGTTTTCATACCTCTTTTGATGAAATAATTGTGACAATATGGTTTATTTCTTGATAGAAAAAGTTTATTATCTTCCCACAACTTGATTGATCAATCGCTAAGACTTATTAGATTGATGAATAAAGTTCTGAAATGACACAAACTTTATCTACCAAGAATTTGAATTAATATTATCACGATCATTTCATGCAACGAGGTAAGAAAAAAATTATTCTAATATTATGCGCGACAGTGTAATATAATTTCCTCTCATGCTTGAGTAGCTTAACAATTTGTGTGAAAATTAGGAAAAATAATCCACTCCTCATTCGTAACAAACTTTTTTTTATAACAAAAAATATAAATGTTTTTGTTCTTTTTTCCGAGGCGTATATCAAGGGGCTGCAGATACATGGTCTCCACAGATTTCGATAGGCCCCTCCCCTTCCTTGTGCCCCTAAGAACAAAATATTGAAGAAGTTGAAACCATTGGACGTTTAATAACGTAACAATACATCTCCATAAGATCTGCAGTATATTAGCACGTCAAGACTAGTATTCATAGGTGTTATACATTAATTCAAATGGTGAGAGATGCTAAAAGCAAATTTTTTTTCCACATTTTTCTTTTCGCATTCAAAAACGATTTTGCCGGATGTTTTCTACTCCAAGGTAGGCTACGGTAAATGCTGACTTCCATGTGATAGCTTGCTAGCCAATGGGACGCTCTCTAACAAGTACTCTATTGTTTTTTAAAATATATCATTGGTTTGTTTGTTTGTTTATTTATTTCTAATCTTTTGTCAGGATAACCCATTCCCCAATAAGTAGTGGTCTTCCACGAGGCCCTGTATAAACATGAACATATTTACATAAAAAACCATAACATTCATACACAACAGTTAAAATAAAATTTGCCATAGTACATTTAAAAAGAAACCGTTTGTCTAGTGCCATCCAATTAAGATTTGTGAACAAATCAGCCGACGGTGAAACATATGTCTTGTTCAATATTATTCTTGCAGCCCTCTTTTGAATTTTTCTCCCAAAACAGTTGCATCATTTGCACTGACGGTAAGTGTGGTATATCGTCGGCATTCATATAATATATGATACCTTCAGGAGTACCTTCAGGTAGAATTTTAACATAAATTGAAAATAAAAGGGGACCAAGAATTGAACCTTGTGGCACACCTAATTTGATGGTTGATGGATGCGACGTGGCTCCTTTGATCTGTCTTGTCGTCGATCACCTAAATATGATTTGAACCAATAAATAGTCCTATTACTACAACCTATACAAGCTAGTAAAAGGAGTTCATGGTCCACAGTATCAAAAGCCTTCCGAAAATATATGAAGGCAACTCCAGAAATTTCTTTGATTTCAATATTCAACGACCATTGATTTTCAAGTTTTGCAAAGGGCAGTAGCTGTTCAATGTATAGGTCTAAAACCAGACTGAGTAGGGTGTAATAAATGATTCTTGTCCACGAATTCGCTGATTTGTTGATGGACGGCCCTTTCCATAATTTTACTTACGATGGGTAATATTGAAATGGGGCGGCACATATTCAAAGAAGAAATATCTCCAGATTTAAATATTGGTACTACCCGAGCTTTTTTTCTCCATTCACGTGGTACAACTCCTGTAGAAAGGGATTTGTCATACAGAAAATATCAGACATCTTTGAGATTTATGTTATTAAATGGTACGTTTATCAATTTTTCTTCGCTTTCCCGTTTTCCCTGCATAACTTGTGATATGCAGAAGTTATCCGTTTCCTATATAATTGCAATAGATGACAAATGCCTTCGCTTGCATAAATAGTGAGAAAATTGTTGGTTTCTTTCCGTGACATTCTCAAAATTGCTTGATAAATAAATCGACAAGTTAGTACAGTACTTTTTCGTACAAAAGCTTGTCTAGTATAAGAAATTATGAAAACGGAATCTGGGTTAAAACACGGATATATAAAAGGAATTCGTGCTGGTTTTTCTGCCATGCCAAATAGTCATATCTTGAAAATGCTATCAGCTGACATTAATCAAATATTGGGGGAAGATGAATTGTGAAGAATAATGTAAACGTACTTGTCGCAGTGAAAGCGTGAAAAGCAGAAGTGGGTTAGGTGACAAAAGTTATTTGAAATATGATACCCGGGAGAGAGCGGGTTTGTGAAGGGGATAGTTATTGGTTGTATGGAGGAGAGGGCTTTGTCGGGGAGGGGCTGTGGGAGTGGTAAAGAGGAAGAGATATTTTATTAGATAGGACATGGATGGTTTACTGAGAGCGGAAGAAGGAAAGGAGAAGGGAGTATAGAACTAAGAAGAAGAAGTAGTGGAGGTCTGCATATGGTAATCGAACGGATAGAATGCAGAGAGGAGATGGGAAGAAAGAGAGAGAGAGAGAGAGAGAAAGAGAGAGAGAGAGAGAGAGTGAGAGAGATATGGGGATGAATGAGAGGGAGGGGGCTGCGATACGGAGGGAAGTTGACAAATCAAAGAAATTGCAAATAAATTGCTTTTGAAAGGTCACTTCCCCTTATTCGAAAAGTACAGAATAAGGAAAAACAGAAAACCAGGAAAGAGAAAATGAATGTGTCTGTAAAGTAAGCGAAAGGCAAAAGCCGGAAATAGACATAAAGAGGGAGTAAAAAGGGAATAAGAGAGGGAGAGAGAGAGAGGGAAAAAAGAGAGGAAGGGGCGGTGGTCTAAAAGGGAGGCAATCTACAATGGAAAGAGCGGGGAGATGAGTAATGGAGAAGAGGGCCTTACGAAAAGAAATTAAAGGAAATAGCAGGACAGAGGCAGAAGTGTTACAGACAGATACACACAGTCGTGTACAAGAAGAAAAAGGAAATAGATAGAGAGAGAGAGAGAGAGAGAGAGAGGGGGGTGGGGTGAAAGAAAAGATAGGTAATGAAAGAGCGGGAAGAGTGACGAGGAGAGAGAGACATCGAAATATAATCGTATAGGGAAAGGCAAAAGAGAAAGGGGGTAGAGCAATGAAGAAAGGGAGATAGAGAGAGAGAGGGAAAGTTACAGGAGTTAACGGTGATGACACTATGGATGAGATAGGAGAGAGAGAACGCACGAGGGAGGGAGAGAGAGAGAAAGAGAGAGAGAGAGAGAGAGATGAAAGAGCGGAAGAGTGATGAAGAGGAGAGATACATCGATAGAGAACCGTAGCGAAAGGCAAAAGAGAAAGGGATAAGAGCAATGAAGAAAGGGGGATAGAGAGGGAGGGAAAATTACAGGATTAGAAGGTGATGACACTGTGGACGAGATGGGGGTAGAGAGGGATAGAAAGAGAGACAGAACGCACGAGGGAGGGAGGGAGAGAGAGAGAAAGAGAGAGGGAGATCAGATCGACAAGAGGAAATCCTCGCCGTCTATTTTAATCACCTCTCGCTGACCGCCGCCCACCTCTCGATCAGATGTTAAGTCACCATGACAACCCTATACACACATTTCGAGATCCCCATTTTCACTTTCACCTGTTAAGTTGTTTTTTCGGCGACAGCCTGACGTCACCACTTCGTGAATAATAAACCAAACAACTCTATTGTGCCCTATGAATGTTCTTCTAAATATGTCACCAAAGCACATGTTGAAAATCCATTCTCGATTTCAAATGGTGAAAAACATGTCTAAATCGGGCCCATTTTCTCGTCGCCCCCCTTTTTCGTACTTTTCAATAATGTGTGTATTTTTCGTATTATATATGTATGCTACTTAACACCTCCGTTTTTGTCTCTTTTTTGTTCTGGAGATCAAATGTTTAAAACGGAAAATCCACTCTGCCATTGCGTCACTTACGCGGCGATCTACAGTGAAAACCTTTGAAGTTTGCCGGAATAACAAAAAATTGATAAATAAATAAATACAACAAAATAACAAGGATCATAATGACTCATCTGATAAAACTAGTAGCTAGTTTATTTAAATGTATTTCTCTCATTCCCTGACTTGTCGTATAGGCCTAGGGTTATATAATTATTACAGATGAATCGCCAGAGCCCGTTTTCCCGAAAGCGGATTTCATGCCCCAAAATAATATATACATTATATTTGTTCATATCTTAGAAGCATGTCTTCATGGAAAATAATCTGAATTTGAAACACCGACTAAAAACGTTGAATTTGTGAGACATTGTGGAGCAAGCACCATCAACCAACGCTATGCGAGAAGCCAGATCATCACCATAATTATCATCATCATCATAATTATCCTCCTCATCCTCACATCTTGGAATATCTCAGGCTACGAATTATGTGTTCTGAGTTTAATAAGTCCATCGTCCAGTACTTATTTTATAAGGAAATGTTAGGGCGCACTCTATGCATAATGCATGGTTGCAGTTCAAGTTATATATAAGATCCATTTTTGGGGTCTACCATATTACAGACACCACCCCCCCCCCCCCCCGATCGCTGATATTCTTGAGATGTTATAGCAATCCCCCCCCCCCCCGTTATTGAAATAAAATCACCGCCCATGTTTTATTATTACAAATAGTATTCATTGAGCGTCGTTAATAGAAAGTATACCGTCCTAGATTATACTCGGGTTAGGAGAAAATTTTAGTGCATAGCATTTTTTGTTTTGTGTTTGTTTTGTTTTTAAGGGGTGAGGGGAGAAACGACAGCTGTTCTCCATTTGAAACCAATCGTACATAACCCGAGGTAACCAAACGTGTACCATTAAATTCAGCCCTGATACTATGCAGTTTGATAACAAATTTATTGCAGCGCTACAAATCTGATGATACACGTAAATGAAATGGGGGCGATTGGGAAAAGCAGTTCTGATTACAGGTGTACCCAAACTGTTCCGAGGGCAGTGTACAGTTTCAAATTTTTTCTTAGGATTTCTTTTGTCTTCTTTTATCATTTTTTTTTAAATCAGTATATCATTTTATATTTACATGTTTGTTTGTTTGTTTTTTGGCTGTAAAATGACCGCTTCTTTGTTATTTTGCACACGATATATATTTCTTGATTGCTTCTTATAAGTATTTGCGTTTGTTTATGTAGCTTTTAATCGTTTAGCTAGCTTAACAAAAATATATATATTAGCTGACATGAGCAATCCAGCCCATGAGCATACCTGCCAACCTGAGACAAGAGAAATTAGGAGTAAATTTTTCTGGATGGACTACGAGGTCGCGAACCACCGAAGGATTGGGGTAGTAGCCCGTAGATTGGGGGGGGGGGGGGGGGGGGGGGGGGGGGGGGGGGTACACAGGACTTTAGGGTCTATTTTTTTTTCTCTCCATTTTAATGGTGCAAATGGGCCTTTTCCTTCAACCTTTTCGCCCCACACATAAACAATTTTTGAAATATCAAAATGTGAACACTCACAAAACTACATGTTTCACTACCCACCTCAGTTAGGAGCCCTGTTTTGCAAAGGTAGAAAGATTCAGAATTACTGGCTACTGGAACCAACCAATCCAGATCTGGTTATCAGTGCTGTGTTATGCTTTAGTCTTATACATACATACATATTGGTATTTATTGAGCGCCTTTACATGAACATTAAAAAAAAAAAAAAAAAAAAAAAAAAAAAAATCAAAAAAATCAGAGTTTTGAGGCATGCACTCGGAATTCGGAGTTGGAATGAAAAATGCGGAGGAACTCCGCCTAAATCGGGGTGGTTGGCAGGTATGCATGAGTGAAGAATAATTCAATCAAATCAAATCAAGAGACTTCAAATAAAAGAAAACCATGATGCTTTTCTTTGGATTTACTAGATGAATGACGTGCTTTTAATTATTGCCACCATGAACCAAAAACATGTTGAAATTGCGTTATCAACACTGACTCTTTACTACATTGTTGATTATTAACACCTTTGTGACAAAAATGGAAATACAATAATTTACATATAAATTCATATTAAAACAGAATAGGGCCCTCTTGCAGAAGAGCATGTGATTCAACAAAACTACTCAAATATAGATCTGGGCTCATATTCATAAACCCTTACATTTAAGCCTAATTGTCAAATAAGTATGACCTATAGCCCATTAAATTAGTTGACAATTAGCTTAGTAAGGTTTTATGAATGATGGCCTTTTTCTTGATGTCAGACAACTCAAATAGCTTGCAAGAGGCTTACCTGACATACATAGCAGCAACAACATTTTGCATGTGGATTCAATCCATAGCAATACCCTAATGCATAGCAGTTGAGTTCTTCATTATCTTGGGATTTCGGGGAGAGTATGCATGAATTGAAATACATTAGTAAACATGATTTGATTATGCAATCCTCATTGGTCGAAAAAATCAAGCTGCATTTAAATTTATTGAGTTGTATTACAACCGACGTGTTTATGAAGGAGGATCAAGACCACTATTTTTAAACCCCAAATTAAAGATTACATAACATGGCCAACTAATGGTGTTAATTCTTGTAAAAAGATACACACATATGCAGAATGAAACAAATCGGAATATGCTGTATATGAGAAAAGGATTAAAACGAGGAACATTGTTTTTGGATACTTTGAGAGTCATATACTCCATGAACATTATTCAAATACTAGCCATTATATACTGTATATCAAATAATCCAAACCTCAATAAAAAGATTAATTGCATTTCCATATAAGTAAACCATTGAATACACATCACCCAATAAGCAATCACCTATGAATAATAAAACAAAGTGTAACGACATTTGCAGGATTGAAGTTTACATGGATAGTTTTTAAATGTAAAGTGCATGAAAGAGAAAACTTAAACAAAGAAACATAGCATAAGCAATTTTCTTTCCATTGCAATGAATTTCCTTAATAAACATACATGAACTCTATACAAATTTGTTATTGATTGCCACAGATATCTTCATTACAAAGTCTATGTTATTAAAAAGGTAGTACCACTAAATATAGCAAGAACCTTCCACAAAGCACAGCTATACAATAGCATGGTAGGAAAGCTGTATTTATCATTTTCAAATTTCAAATAGCGAATTGTGCAAGAGATAATCTCAGGGTAAAAGACAACATAATTTAAAGTAAAACAAAACAGAAAGCAAAGACATATTTGCTACAAATTCCCATAAGATGCTAATTGTTAGGTACTACATGAACAGCAGTTGAAATGCACTATAGTTTTACATGGAATGTACATGTAATGTAGGTGTGCATCACATGTACATTCATGTAATGCACATGTAATATACATGTGGTGTACATGTACATTATATATTCAACAGCATGGACATTTTGAGTATTACAATAACAAATATTCTGAACATTAATATTACTGGTACATGTGCAGGTAGGTTGGGGATTGTCATAACGGTTTAAAAAGTGCATAGGAAAATGTAGCACATTAATAAGAAGAATAGCACTCTCAGAAAGTCATTTTACTTAGCACAATCGACTACAAAATACTTACACCTCACAGTAAAAGAATGGACAAATTCTGATACCCCACCCCCTTTAATATAGCACTTACATGTACAGATATGTAGGGTGTGGCTCGAAAAGATTAGAAAAAAAATGTTTATGGAATATCTACCGGTACTAAGACTCCATATTGTCTACATTTTCATACTTAATTCATATTACAAGTAAATATCTATTCTATAAAACTATTTCAGCAACATTTTGTTGTACTCTATTTCTGAAGAAAAAAAAAAACAGCCTTTCTTAATTTCTGCAAAGTAGTAGGTTATACATGTATATGTGTTTGCAGGTCATTTGAACACACAGTTCCCATTAAATCCAACATGCATGTCCACAAGAATACATGAATATCTAGCGCATACATATCTGAAGTACTGTACATGTATAACATTATTAAATAAAGATAATTTACAATTTCAAGGTATTAGAAAAAAGGAAGAGCCCATATTTACAAACAATTTTCTTTTGGTTAAACAACCTGCAACAAGTTTAAAGCACTACAAACAGACTTATGATATTTTAAACTTGTTCTTCTGAGAGCATTTTGTTAAAGTATTTGGGGGGTAAAAAATGCCAGAATTCTACCTTTACCATATCTGTTCATATTTAATCTGACAACAATTGGACTCGGTGTTTTTTTTCAATGGCAAACTTCATAGACAGGTATTTCAGTATTGCTCAGAAAACATTATAAAACACTACACTACAGTGCTTTCAAAATCTTTTAGAAATACAATGATACATTGTGCTATTAAGCATCACTTATACACATTATCAAAAAGGGCAACACATTTTACCGCTGTGTTGACACGGTTAGGTGATTAAATATGATGGTTTTCTTTAGAAGATCACATTACAGTAGATTTTTTAGTCTGTATAAAAAAGTACTACATCCAGCTAAAAAATTATAAAAATACAATTTCAAAACAAAGCTTTTTCGATAATGTTACTACTGCTATTCTTACTGTAACCAATAATACCTAAGGAATTCCATTGTTCTCATGTGCAATATGTTTATACATTATACTGTACTCCAATTGTAATACTTTTTAATACTTTTTAATACTCAGTATACCTTCTGAATGGAATTTGTATTGCATTTTATTACAATTTTTCCAATGTGACAGTTAATTGAATTCACGTATCTGTATACATTTTATTGGTTTATATGTAAACATTTATTCATTTTTGCTAGCAATATTTCATATCTTGTATTTTTTCAAAAAAATCTTTTTCTGTTGTTTAGTTTTCTTGTTACTACTTTAATGTTTTGATTTAAAAATGTATTCATTGCTATATATTTGTCCTCATTTGCTATGTTATCTTTATGTTTTCGAATGCTTTTTATATTGATGTAAACTTGCATTTTTAGTCTTCGGACTTGTTGACAAGTAATGAATAAAACCTTATTTGAACTTGAACTTGAAGTTGAACATGGACCAAAGGTCCTATCCATATACACTGAGCTCTGTGTTATAAGGTACGGAAATATGAACTGTATTACACCTACATTGTACGACTATATAAAAAAGAAAATATACATGTAGAAAAATATGCAACTTACTACGTCATATCTAATGCTATGGTCACAAAGGTTCGTACGAACGATAATTTTGTACGAATCTCTGTTTTTCTATTGTCTTCCCGAATTTTCATTGTCTGAAAATCGTTCGTACGGCGTTCGTAGCAGTTCGTAATGGCATTTGTGACCAAGGCTTAATCAAGGCTTAAGAATGAAATACAAATTACTTCCTTTAATTCAACCCCAATTGTGAATTTGTGATGCAGCTTTACGTAAAATAACCCTATACATGCAAAGGGGGCCGAATCCATCCATAAATATAGATGTAAATATACATGTAAATCACCAAAAAATAAAATATATTTTAAAGGCAATTCCAACTGATAGAAAACCAACAGCCCAGAAGATGGTTACAAAGAAATATACAAACATCCATGATATCTGCATATAGAATTCAAATAAATTTCAGGCATTCAAGAGGGGAAAAAATAAAATCATATTATCTCTTCTCAGGCTTCAGTCGACAAATGGAACAAACAATGTACTCCCACAGTCAACTTTTAAAACACATAAGACGCACATGTTACATATGCAAGTTTAGAGTTCAATTTCTTACCAAATGAAGATTTGAAAAAATACAACTAAATAATAAATAAGCACATGAACAAAATCTTGATATATTCAGTATTTTTTTATCTTAACCCTTACTGTACTGGGCTATTTTGAGCACCCACTGACTGGGGGGGGGGGGGGGGGGGGGCCTGGGAGGCCCCCCCCTATGATCTCGGCCGTCGATTGACCGATGAACACGAAAATTTGCATGTTTGTAGATATTTACGTAAGGAACAAGATGGTATAATTAGTTTTTTCCGAATATGCAAATTTTTGTTGTTAACCTAATTAATTATGCAAAATGCACTAATTTTATGCATTTTACCGAAAATGTGTCAAACTCCACTTTTTGAATGTTGAAACTCATTATTCATATGAAACTTCTTTTCTAACACAAAAAAGTTATTTTAATGTAATTAATAATGATAATTTATGCAAATTTTGATGCGATTTTCATTTTTTTTTTTTTTTTTTTGATGACATGCGCATACTAATTGTTATGTAACGCCTTACAGGTATATCCGATTTCGACGAAAATGGTATCAAAATGTGCGTAAGACTTGAGGGGAAAAAGTCATGAAATGACAATTCAAAATTCCAAGCGGTTGCGGCGCAATCTCCGAAAATGTCGAGGGGGGGGGGCCTCCCAGGCCCCCCCCCCCCCCAGTACAGTAAGGGTTAAAGGGATGCAGTAACTTTGTCTTAGATCCTTTAAAAAAATCCTTGATTTAGCTCATGCTGCATGATAATTATAAACCTTGACTTGACTTTTACAAGCCGATCGCCTGTCTAATTATCAAGATATCTATGATTGAAAATCAAAATCAAATTTTGCATTTGCCAAACGGTTTTCATAACACTACAGTCTATTTGGGAAACGAGTATGGTAAAATCGGTCACTCAAAGCTTTTTACTTTTTTGAGGCACTTCTTGCTCATTTTGAAGCGCAATTTTTTAGGGCTTCAATATTACACCATATCACAGACACTGATATAAACACGTAGGGCCGTGCAGCTCAGATTTAACATTGTTAAACGATCCCTTTAATGGACGTGGGACAATTCTGAATCATGTATATATATACCTATAATACTTAGGATTTCTAATGCCATATTTCATCTAATAACTTTCATTATCATTCTTTCTCTTCAAGTAAGTTTAAAACATTTCCATAAAATATTGCAGATTAAAACGATCTGATATATACAAATAATTCTCCCTTAGTACGTGTCATATAGTCTCTTTTCAAGGTACTCTAGGCTGTTAATTGGTGGGTACTTGTTGCTTCCGTCCACGCACTCGATTACCTCGTCATCGTCGGGATGACCGAAGAAAACGATGGACTGCCTGGGTTCAGAGGTCTTGGGCATGACGACCCGATGAACCTGGTAACGATCAAGACAGAAAATGAAAATAAGGAAACAATATTCAAGATGTATAGTAATATTATTTGGTTCTTGTACAGCGCATATCATATTATAACATCTCTATGCGCTTCCAAAGAGCTTTGGAAATTATTACCCTAGCTTTAGCTCTGACAGCCGCAATAAGCGCTCAGTGCATTTTAAGGAATAATCATACCAACTACCCATTTACCTCACCTGGGTCCACTCCAGTGTGGCAAATGTAGATTAATATCTTACGGCGGGACTTGAAACCGCGGACCTTGTGATCCACAGTCCAGTGACATATCCACGACACTTCTACAAAGGGTTGTCAACAGGCCCATAGCAAAATAAGCTTTTTTAGAATTGAATTGGGGGGGGGGGCATTCTCATTATCCTAAGTACTAACTGGATGCATGCAAGGGTGGAAATCTCTAGATTGTGAGGGAGATTCGACACCCCTTCACTGAGAGAGCACCAAAGTGACCCAGCCTGGAGTGGAGGGGGGGGGGGGAGGGGGGGGGGGGGAGGGGGGGGGGGGGGGGGGGGGGGGGGGGGGGGGGGTGGGGTGGGGGTGGGGCTCAATCAATGTGCTCCAATATGACCTCGGCTCTGCTGGGAGACTGACATACATGTAAGTGCCCATAGCATTTAAGGAATTCTTTCTACCGTTACCTATATAACACATAATCACTTTGATTGGCCAAGGTTATCAAAAGCCAATGCTTGAAAACATTTGAAGTAATGATTATTAACACTTACAAAACGCTTAGATACAGCCCCGACATAGCTCTTTAAAAGCTCCCCGGTCGCTGCTGAGATAATGACGTCACATGTTGAACATGATGTGCACAAGCAGACGATGTCCCATGACATATCACACAATTTCAGTGCTTGTTTTGTCATCTTTTCTTCATTTATTTCTCTTACTTCAATACCCTCAGGCGAAATGTTTAATCTATTGCCTCACTCTAAACCCCGTGCATGGTATTATTTTGAATAAAAATGCAAGGATAAAAAAAAAAGGAATCCGTCGCTTGTAAACAAAATAAGACGGCATTGTATTTTAAGCTGCATACACCGCGGCATTTTTGGCATTTCAAGAGGGAACAAATAACGTCCATGCTATCATTCCAGAGGTTTTTTAATTTGAAAGTGTGGTTTCTTTGATTGTTTATTAACCCCTATCCTGTTTATTTACAAACAAAAGAATTTAGTTATCAGAATGGGGGTCATATCCCTTTTTGAATGTTGTAAAATTCCATCACAGAGGTTTTTTAATTTGAAAGTGTGGTTTCTTTGATAGTTTATTAACCCCTATCCTGTTTATTTACAAACAAAAGAATTTAGTTATCAGAATGGGGGTCATATCCCTTTTTGAATGTTGTAAAATTCCATCACATTTAAATACACTAAACTCATTATCATTTGAGAAATAAGGCATTGCAATTATATTCATTCTTTATGGGATGTCGTCTGCTTGGGCAGGGTTGGTTCATATTGTGACGGCATTAAAACATCGTTATTTTCCCGGCAAATCTCTCGCATATCCCAGATGCTACGGAGGTTGTTTTATTCGTATTTTTATATATCACCAGATATGTAGTTGACCTAAAACTTGCATGATGGCCATCTGTTAGCTTACCAGTATCTACTAATACGCTATTGCCATGTTTGTGATTTTCTACGAAGCCGCACTTTAAGGCGTTTAAAGAGCTATGCTTTTCAGGGAACATTTTTATCTGATGTTCTTCCATGCTTGCATAATACAATAATATTAACACTGACAAATTATTTGTCACCTCTTCCCAGAACTCAACCTTCTCTTTAAGCTATATAAGATGGTACTGCTGTAATTATATACATATGTACCTACCAACCTTCAGCAGCCAAAAATTAGGAATACAGTGGATTGGGATTTAACATAATTGTATATAAATATTTTCAGAAAATAAGAGGAAGATTGGGTCTAAAGCACTAGTTTGAAAGCAGAGAAAGAGGAATCATTTTTCCAAAATAGTTTCTTATTATCGTTAAAGGAGCTACACAAAGAAAAATTCACTACAACTGATAATTAAAACAAATTACATACGGATGGAAAGATTTTCTCTTGAAAAACACGAATCATTTGCTGATAAATCATATAGATATCATGGAAAGGCGTAAAATGCAATTTTTCAAGACCCTTCTTAGACCCCCGAACGCCCCTGAGTGTAAGCCAAACACACGAGCATAGCGAGCTCTGAATAGTGACGTCACACACTGGACAAACAGCTCAGTACCGGCCGCCTACCGAAGTCGCGCGTGTATTAGTCTGCAGCTAGCCAGCCATGTCCCGTGTGTGACGTCACAAATATTGACGCTCTACAAAGGACCGCTGAAGGCAGAAAATCTGGATCTTGAAACTAACATTTTTGAGAGTTGATTACTGCGGGCCCAAAACATATTTTGAAGAGGAGAGTTGTTGTATTTGATCAGTAAGGCTTCCCCTTCGCAATGATATGAGTTTTGCATCAATTCAAAACACTTTTGATTCTTCGTGTGTCTACTTTAATTTAACATAAACCCATCTGTACTAGTTTCACCAGGGGGATTAGACCTCCCTGCAAGGTCACTGACAGGTGGTTATCTCATCAAATCAGCTGTCAATTAAAATAAGGAAGAAAGAATTAAATGGGGGACCAACAGGCACTGATTAGGCATTGTTTGCTATACAGAGGGCGCAAGTAGCTATAAGTAGTGCAACAGGGCTTTAAATAAAAAAAATTCTACTCACAGAAGCGATGAGTTGGTCTGCTGTCCACATTTGCATGAGATCACCTAGATTGACAATGACTGCATCTTCCACCGGCTTGGCCTGTATCCAATCTCCCTCTACGTCTTGAACCTGAAATAAAGTAAAAGGATATAATGGCCGTATAATAATTATAATAGTTAGTTCTTATATCTTTTTTCAGGACAGAAGGCCCTCTCAAAGCGCTTTATTATTACCCCGGTCATCGGATTCAGGCTTACCCACAACACAACGTATGCACATTTTCCACCCCCTTGAGAGCATTCCAGCCAGGCGTCATTTTTACAAGCGCACACTTGCTAATCTAACCACATTAGCTTTCGCATCCTACCGGGTACCCATTTAACACCTGAGTGGAGAGTGACAAATGTAAATCAATGTATATCTACTGGCAAATCCTGGGATATCTGTTCACTAGTCCAAAAATCATTAAATTGTTGATAAGTCTAGCAAAATGAGTGCTATTATGGCAAATTTAGTATCAAATGAAAGAAACAAAGTTTGTATCAGAAAAAAGAAATTCTCTACTTTTAGTTGTATTTGATAGGAGTGAATAATATTGAAGCATGTTTTCCTTACAATATTAAACTAGATGGAATTTTGACTGCGCGCAGTCGAAAATGATGCCTCCGCCATAGAGCAATTTAAACAAGTTTGAAGTTTAAATCTCCAGTGGTTCTTGAGATATTATGATATGGGCAATTCCACGGTAACAGAAGGACACTCAGACAAGATTTTTGAACTTCAGGTTCATACTAAAAGAACTGTTTTATTAGTATGTATTAAACTATGGGGAACAAAATGTGTTTCAGTCAAGTGAAAAGCTTCATCAACTTCACAAAGTTTGGATAAACACTAATTAACTGGAAAAACCATGTCCATTTTTATGTCCTTCCGTTACCGAGATAATTAATATGCACATTCTTAAAGTACTTAACTATAATGACAATTTTTTGGGGGAGAATTAAAGGCACTTATATGGGTATTATATCTTTACTGTTTCACATCTTATACTAATAAAACAGTTCTTTTAGTATGAACCTGAAGTTCAAAAATCTTGTCTGAGTGTCCTTCCGTTACCGTGGAATTGCCCATATGGTGATACATACTATCATTAAGTTTGAAGTGAAAATTCTCCAGTGGTTCTTGAGATATCGCGATAACGATCTCATTGTATGGAATTTCATAAGTTGACCTCTGTGACCCTTGACCTTTGACCTACGTGCTCCAAAATCTAATCAGATTGTCTTCCTATGGTGATACACACTATCATTAAGTTTGAAGTTTAAATCTCCAGTGGTTCTTGAGATATTATGATAACAATCTCAATGTATGGAATTTCATAAGTTGACCTCTATGACCCTTGACCTTTGACCTACGTGCTCCAAAATGTAATCAGATTGTTTTCCTATAGTGATACACACTATCACTAAGTTTGAAGTTTAAATCTCCAGTGGTTCTTGAGATATCATGATAACAATCTCAATGTATGGAATTTCATAAGTTGACCTCTGTGACCCTTGACCTTTGACATACGTGCTCCAAAATCTAATCAGATCGTCTTCCTATGGTGATACATACTATCCTTAAGTTTGAAGTTTAAATCTCAAATGGTTCATGAGATATCGCGCTAACAAACTCAATACAAGGAATTTCATAAGTTGACCTCTGTGACCTGTGACCTTTGACCTACGTACTCCAAAATCTAATCAGATCGTCTTCCTATGGTGATAAATTCTATTCCCGAGTCTTAAGTTTAAATCTTAAATGGTTCTTGAGATATTGTGATAACGGTCAAACGGGACGGACGTACGGACGTACGGACGGACGTACAGACGTACGGACGTACGGACGTACGGACGGACAACCCGAAAACATGATGCCTCCGGCACCACCTCCGGTGGCGGAGGCATAAAAAGTAACCGGTGTAGGGGGGGGGGGGGTAGAAAGCAGCAGAAGCAACATCTTTGGTAAAGAAAAGAAAATCCATGGATCTCAATACTTTAACGGCACCATCTGATAAAAGTGACACAGATTCAACCGGGGTCCGTCTGAGCGAGTGTATAGGCGAAAACAGAGTGTTGACAGTACCACAGACATTTTCGCTAGATCCACTCTTATCTCACATCACAAGTTTATAGACTCACCTCAAGGCCGCCCTGTTTGTCTTGGAAGAGTAACGTGATGCCCCCGTAGTCCGTATGCTCTCCGCATCGGATCTGGTTGTCCTTTACCTTCTCAAACACCGGCGGAGGATAGTACAACGACCTCAAGATGGTGCAGTTCTCCTTCGTCCCAAGACCCTTGTGCAAGTTCTTGAAGTAGTGTGGGTCCTGCCACAAGAGGTTAAAGAAGAAGAAAAGAATAGGGAGTGAGTTTCAAAACAAGGACAAATCAAGAGTTTTCATTTTATCAGAAAAATAAGAACTTATTGGTGTATTGAGAAATTTGAGGAGCTGAGAAGAAAAGGGGATAGTACAACGACCTCAAGATGGTGCAGTTCTCCTTCGTCCCAAGACCCTTGTGCAAGTTCTTGAAGTAGTGCGGGTCCTGAAACAAGAGGTTTACAGAAGAGTGAGAATTGGGAGTAGATTTCAAAATAAAGGCAAAGCTAGATCATTTTATTAGTGTTATTAAGAAATTTGAGAAGTTGAGAATGATGAGGAGTACAGTGGGATGCAACGACCTCGAGATGGTGCAGTTCTCCTTCGTCCCAAAACCCTTGTGCAAGTTCTTGAAGTAGTGTGGTTCCTGCCATAAAAGGTTTACAGAAGAGGGAGAATTGGGAATGAGTTTCAAAACAAGGACAAATCAAGAGTTTTCATTTTATCAGAAAAATAAGAACTTATTGGTGTATTGAGAAATTTGAGGAGCTGAGAAGAAAAGGGGATAGTACAATGACCTCAAGATGGTGCAGTTCGCCTTTGTTCCAAGACCCTTGTGCAAGTTCTTGAAGTAGTGCGGGTCCTGAAACAAGAGGTTTACAGAAGAGTGAGAATTGGGAGTAGATTTCAAAATAAAGGCAAAGCAAGATCATTTTATTAGTGTTATTAAGAAATTGAGAAGTTGAGAATGATGTGGAGTACAGTGGGATGCAACGACCTCGAGATGGTGCAGTTCGCCTTCGTCCCAAGACTATTGTCAAGTTTTTTAAGCAGTGTGGGTCCTGCCACGTGAGATTTACAGGAGAGAAGGAAAGAAATGAGACTGAGTTTCAAACAAAGACGAAGCAATAAATATCATTTCATTGGTGCTATCAAAAACCTATTGGTTTATTGAGAAATTAGAGGAGTAGAAGGGGAAAGTGCAGTTCGCCTTCGTCCCAAGGCCCTTGCAAGTCCAAGTTGTTTAAGTAGTGCGGGTCCTGAAACAAGAGGTTTACAGAAGAGGGAGAATTGGGATTGAGTTTCAACACAAAGGTCAAGCAAGAAATTTCATTTCATTAGTGTTATCAAAAACTTATCGAGTTATTATTGTTTATTGAGAAATTCGAGGAGTTATATAATAGGATTTTATTGATATCAAAACATCAAAAACCAAGAGCAAACAGTCTAAAGACTGACAACTCTCTTGAGTACAAAAATAAAATTTAAATCAAATATACATAATAAAATAGCAGTAATGAATAAATACATAGGTTACATAAGTTAAAATATCAAATAACTAAACTATTATCAGTAAATATTGCAAAAAGGACATATAAACGAATAAGTATACATCATTACAATTACATCAAAAAAGGGCTCTCGAGCTGTACAATAACTAAATCAGGTACAGACCGAGAGTCCAATAAAAAGAAAATTAAAATGCATAAGACTGGGTTTAAAAAGATCAATAGTACATAATACTGAATTTACTTTGTTTATATTATATTTGACTGTATTATATTATGTCTGTTTATAATTTGTTTTGTTTGTTTTGAAACGGAAATAGTAAAAAGAGGGGAATATGTCAGCTAAAGAATAATTTTTTTAATTTAAAGTATTGAGAAAGTACAAGTAACATACAATAAAGGAATTCCCAAGAGAGTATACAGAAAGAAAAGAGTAAGATAGAGGGAGGGAGGGAAGAAAAGAAAGGGAGAAAGAGAGCGAGAGAGAAGGAAGGGGATAGGAGGAAAGTCAGGGAAATATCAATACCAACTGTAGACTCGGTAAAAAAAAACAGCCCAAGTATCCAAACATTGATTATAGACATTGTAATTAATCTGAAATACATGAAACATACAATAAAGTAATTCCCAAGAGAGCAAAGAGAAAGAAAAGAGTTAGATAGAGGGAGAGGGGGAAGAAAAGAAAAGGAGAAAGAGAGAGAGAGAGAGAGAGAGAGAGAGAGAGAGAGAAGGAAGGGGACAGGAAGAAAGTTAGGGAAATATCAATACCAACTGTACACTCTGTAAAAACAGCCCAAGTATCCAAACATTATAGACATTGTAATTGATCTGAATTACATGTAACATACAATAAAGTAATTCCCAAAAGAGCAAAGAGAAAGAAAAGAGTAAGATAGAGGGAGAGAGGGAAGAAAAGAAAAGGAGAAAGAGAGAGAGAGAGAGAGAGAGAGAGAGAGAGAGAGAGAAGGAAGGGGATAGGAAGGAAGTTAGGGAAATATCAATCAGATCTGTAGACTCTGTAAAATCAGAACAAGTATCTAAACATTGTAGACATTATTGCAGGAATTATGAAATACATGTACATAAAGGAAAAAGAAACATGTGTAATCTACCAAAGAAGAATGGAAAAAGAAGGAGGAGGAAAAGAGAAGAATTTGAGAATGAGAGGGGAAAACACAAGAAAGGAAATTAGAAATTGATAGATTTACACAAGTTTCATCATGTTGATTACCTTCACTGCCTGTGGTATAAAAGAATTTTGCATGCTGGTTGGTAAAGGGGGTCACTGTTTCTTAACTGGCGAAAAACTTGGTAAGGAGTCCCTACGTGGAGGGAGCATGGAAGAATGTCTGGATTGCAAGAATGATTTAACAAAATTTATGAACAATTGTTGTCGTCTATCTGCAAGGGATGGAATCTGTAAAATTTGAAGGGCGTGAAGGTAATCAACATAATTATATTCCAAAATGATACGGCAAGATCTTTTTTGGACTCGTTCGATCTTGTTCGACTGATTGGCAGTAAAAGATAATGACCACACTGGGGAGGCATATTCAACTAACGGTTGAGAATGATGAAAAGTAGAAGGGGATGTAACTATCATAAGATGATGCAGTTTGCCTTCGTCCCAAGACCCTTGTGTAAGTTCTTGAAGTAGTGTGGGTTCTGAAACAAGAGGTTTACAGAAGAGTGAGAATTGGGATTGAGTTTCAACACAAAGGTCAAGCAAGAAATATCATTTGATTAGTGCTATCAATAACCTATTGGTTTATTGAGAAATTTGAGGAGTAGAAGGGGATAGTACAACGACCTCAAGATGGTGCAGTTCGCCTTCGTCCCAAGACCATCGTCAAGTTTTTTAAGTAGTGTGGGTCCTGCCCCGTGAGATTTACAGGAGAGAAGGAAAGAAAAGAGACTGAGTTTCAAACAAAGATGAAGCAATAAATATCATTTCATTAGTGCTATCAAGAACCTATTGTTTTATTGAGAAATTAGAGGAGTAGAAGGGGATAGTGCAGTTCGCCTTCATCCCAAGGCCCTTGCAAGTCCAAGTTGTTTAAGTAGTGCGGGTCCTGAAACAAGAGGTTTACAGAAGAGGGAGAATTGGGATTGAGTTTCAACACAAAGGTCAAGCAAGAAATATCATTTCATTAGTGCTATCAAAAACCTATTGGTTTATTGAGAAATTAGAGGAGTAGAAGGGGATAGTGCAGTTCGCCTTCGTCCCAAGGCCCTTGTCAAGTTGTTTAAGTAGTGAGGGTCCTGAAACGAGAGGTTTACAGAAGAGGGAGAATTGGGATTGAGTTTCAACACAAAGGTCAAGCAAGAAATATCATTTCATTAGTGCTATCAAAAACATATTGGTTTATTGAGAAATTTGAGGAGTAGAAGGGGATAGTGCAGTTCGCCTTCGTCCCAAGGCCCTTGTTCAAGTTGTTTAAGTAGTGAGGGTCCTAAAACAAGAGGTTTACAGAAGAGGGAGAATTGGGATTGAGTTTCAACACAAATGTCAAGCAAGAAATATCATTTCATTAGTGCTATCAATAACCTATTGGTTTATTGAGAAATTTGAGGAATAGAAGGGGATAATACAACGACCTCAAGACGGTGCAGTTCGCCTGCGTCCCAAGACCTTTGTGCAAGTTCTTGAAGTAGTGTGGGTTCTGCTAAAAGACATTTTAAAATGAAATGAGAAGACATAGAGTGAGTTTCAAAATATCATTGGGATATCTATTAAGAACTTGATGAGTTGGGTATGATGATGAGGAGAAGAGGGGAATATTATGATGACTTCAAGATGGTGCTTTGTTGTTTGTTCCGAGACCCTTATGGAGGTTTTTTTGAAGGACTGGTGATGTCCTGTTCCAATTTAGTTCCATAACATATTTGTTTAAAACTCTACAAAATAATAAATACGCTTCGCAAGCATCTTGCTCAATTATCTCTTTTTGACAATGGACAAGGGGGACAGAGTATATCTAACAAATATTGATTGTTATTTTTTCAGATCACAGTTAAAACTATTCACCTGTAGTCACAGGGGATCTCAAGACTGCACTATACCCCTCAAATTTGTTTCGGCAGCACGGCACAGTTTCAAGATCACCTTGGGCAATAATTTTAACCGTGCCCCCTCACAGCAGGCATTATTTGCATAAAATCCTATGCTATCGCTTGGTGCACAATTCAAATTTCAAAACCATCCATGCTGCCTTAAAGCCTGTCTGCACTAGTTTGGCAGGAGGGATTAGACCTCCCTGCAAGGTCACTGACAGGTGGTTATCTCATCAAATCAGCTCTCAATTAACGTTAAAGAAAGGGGACCTTAGGGGACCAATCGTCACCAATTAAGTATTGATTGCTATATAGAGGGCGCAAGTAGCTAAAGAAGTGCAGTGGGGCAGCTTTAATACTTACCGGTAATTTGAGACCATGTCCGATAACGTCTAGAATCTTATGGTTCAGTTTGGTGCACCATCGGTAGAGCTCTTCCATCGACTGTCGGAACTCTGGTATGGTTTTATCAGGCCACATCTACATGGACAGGAGGAAGAGGGAGAGAATATTGAGAATCCACAATGAATATGAACTGGTTTGAAGTATGAGGGTATATAACATACTCTACTTCATTAACAACAATGATATTCTGGGTACATCTACATCTAAATGTATAGGGGGATGGGTAATGAATATTGTGAATAAACAATGCATATCAAATGATTTGAATATTTGATCCTGGTTCTTTTTTACTCTATTAAATTAAAGATGCATAGGAGTTGGCTCTCTTAGGCAATTCGACACCATTCAGATGTTTACCAAATAACAAGTTTTGTCAATCACCGGGATTAGCCTTCAATCTCATGACCAACAGGCCTTGTGTAATGCTCTGCATTTTCCACCAATCGCCCCTTATGGACAAGTCATTTTCTTACATTTCCCGCACCCAAAGACTCTCCGCAAGACTAGGGGCATTTCTTGATGGGAACACAGTTTTGCTCTGCGCAAAACTTATGACCTATTTCACATGGAAACCAAGTATAATATAGATTGATGACATGAAAAAAGACACATCCAGAAAGCACAATCCACAAATGTTGAATATTGTATTTTACGGTATTGAAGAAGAACAATCTCATTAGGAAACAGAGCTGTAAATGATAATAAATACTACATGTGTATGTACAATGACTAGGATTTAAGCATTAAGAAAATAGAATGCATCTATCAACAAAGTACATTTGCTCAATCAATGTTGATCTACACGACGAAGATGAAACACTAGCAGTTTGCAAAAGAACTAATTTTAAGATGCCAATGTTACTACAGAGTCCAGGCACAAACATACAAGATCAAAACAAAAAGGGATTACCCTACAACAAACATGCACTTTGTTACAACACAGAAAACA
Organism: Strongylocentrotus purpuratus; assembly: GCF_000002235.5. NCBI lineage: Eukaryota > Metazoa > Echinodermata > Echinoidea > Camarodonta > Strongylocentrotidae > Strongylocentrotus > Strongylocentrotus purpuratus. Next base: position 8,359,359 of record NW_022145602.1, on the reverse strand, counting down.
CAGATTTCATGATTATATTAGTAAGAAAAACAGGGGGGGGGTGGTGGTCAGTATAAAAAATGATGATAATAATGTATTTATATACATGTAGTGCATTTTTCATATACATGTTCAAATGTGCATCACAATTAAGTTATTTAAACAGAAGAGGCAAGTGTTTAGATATATTTTGAAGGTATCGAGAGATTGCTATTTGCTAAGAAATATTGGTAGATTAATCCACAGTTTCAGGGCAGCAGTTGTGAATGTTCTGTCACCAACTGTGGGTAGTATCATGGGGGATGGATGGCTCAGTGTGTCTTGAGAGGGGCAGGACGGTTGCCTGATAGATACAAGTTCAGATAGGTAATAATAATAATAATATTCCGCTTTTATATAGCGCTTTAAGTCTGTCTGTACTAGCTTGGCCAGGGGGATTAGACCTCCATGCAAGGTCACTGACAGGTGGTTATCTCATCAAATAAGCTCTTAATTTACATAAGAAAAAGGGGTTCATGGGGGACCAACAGGCACTGATTAGGTATTGTTTGCTATGTAGAGGGCGCAAGTAGCTATAAGTAGTACAGTGGGCCTTTAATATTCAATAATGTCTCTATTAATAGAGGAAGGGAGGCAGGGAGGAGCCAAACTGTGGATCACAATAGAAAGTAGAATAGAAAGTTTTACATAAAAGATGTAGAACAAGTGCTTTTCACATCACAGGCACAAGGTGCAAAGAAATGTGCATATACTGTACATTACCTCAGCATGCTGTTTAGCAGGGGATGGGGGGGGGGGGGGGGGGGGATTATAAACACATACAGGAGATAAAAGGGCACACGCAGGAGTTAGATCGACAGAGTGGAGTTGGGGTCTATCAAAAAGTTGGACAAAGACGATTAATACTTCTAGCCGGGTTTTTTTTAGAAGAAAAGTATTTTTTTGAAGATATTGTCTTATGTTACTTTGGTGTACCTGTATCAACATGATCAAGAATGTTTTGGCACTATTTGCTACCTCTACGGACATTTGCTTTTGCATTTTTGTCTGCTCACCGCGGGACTTGAACCCACGCGCATGAGATCAGACGACGAACTGATTGCACCATACCGCCTCCTACTCTTCTGTTTAATAGCAGAAGTTGTACAACCCCAGAAGATACTTCAAGGACTCGGTGTGTGTGGTTATGGGTAAGGAAGCCTGGGGGTGTTTCACAAAGACCAAGATCGACTTTAAGTTGGACTTAAATATGGCAGGCCGTTCATGCCACTATTTTCTCTCATCATTTGTACTGGCATTGGTTTCTCAAGGGACGTACATTACCAATCGTGGTCACAAATCTACAGAATTTACATTTTTTGATAGTTCATCATTGAAGGAAAAAATATTATCTAAGATCATAATTGAGAGACCAATGGTCAGGGCAACTAGCGGCATGAATGGCCTGCCATAGTTAAGTCCTACCTAAAGTCGATCTTTGTCTTTGTGAAACACCCCCCCCCCCCTCGCCCCTCCCCCCTGGGTGCTGTGTGGTAGAGGGCAGTGGGCGTAATAGGGTATATCTTTAAGGTGTGGAAAAGGGGTACAGGCGTGAGCAGAATTGTTTGTTAGATGAAAAAGACAGCAAGCAAGTAAGCCCCTCACATAGGGAGTAGCACATACATCGTCTGTTGCCGCCTTGACCGTGTAGTTGAAACATTGCTTGAGGTCGCGCTCCCTCTCTGGACAGCACCTGAAGAAGGAAACAAAAGAATATGATGAACACATTTTTAAGGCTGTATTTCTCAGTCCATATTCCAGCAAATCATTTAACCTTGAACCTTGGTCAAAAATCATGTTTATTATTAAAGAAAAACTTTAACCCCAGACTTCCTTTCGTTAAGCAGATTTCGACCCCCCCCCCCCCAAAAAAAAAGAGCCTCAACATAGCATCAGGTTGAATCACAATTTAGTAGAATACATACTATAGTATTTAAGATCATCTCATCAATTTATCATGATAATTAGATATTAGAGAAATAAATATTAGAGAAATAAATATTATAGAATAAATATCCTCTTGAGAGCGATTCTATGCAATGTGTCCTGAAGAATCTCTCGATATCAAGGTCATTTAATAGTGTTTTCTGTTATTACTACCATTAGTTCATAGATGAAATATATGGAAAAATGTCATCAGTCGTGTGGGACAGAATCACCATTTATCCTCCCTTCTTTTCCCTACCTTTCATTTTTTTTCTTCATGATAATAATCATTAATATAATAACACAACTTGTTTACCCAGGGTAGCCTCATCAGTAATAATACCGTTCACCCTGAGGCCCCTGCAATCATATTAATCCCCCGGCCTTAGCCCAGCTACCATGAAAGGCACTGAAGCATTCAAGAAATTTCTTCCTACCACGTACATCTGTATTTACTGCACCTGGGGGGATTGTAGCAAATGTAGATTAAAAATTAAAGTATTACATCTCATTTTAGAGGGTATATTCTTCAAAATCATCAAAGAATCTACGTTATGGGACATTCCCAAAATAAGTGTGTGATAGATTCAAAAATCTTCTGAGCGAAACGTACATAACTCAGAGTGGTATACACCAACAAATTTAAGTATTGACTTTGTGATTTTGAGAGAATTTACACTCTAAATATACTGTACAGCCCATGTATACAAAATGTATAAAGCATGAATATCACTTCAAATGTACCGTATGTCTAGGCAAAAGGCCTTGAGAACAAAATGTCATGGACAATTTGACGGTACCAAAAAGAATCACTATATGATACGTACTGTTCTTTCTCCGTCTCTTCATAACCATGAATAGAGAATTTGTTGTCTAATAATTTGGTATTATGATGCAAAAGCGCTTGGCAACAAAATGTCATGGACAATTTGACGGTACCAAAAAGAATCTCTATATGATACGTACTGTTCTTTCTCTGTCTCTTCAAAACCATGAATAGAGAATTTGTCGTCGCTTTGCCCGATGTAGTTCATCTTTGTGTCCTCCGACTGCTCGAAAAACTTCTTCGACGCTGCGAATGTGTCACGAATCTGAGGAGCAATAGAGGAAGAAAAGGAGAATATTTAAGGCATCGTTTAACATTGTTAAACCTGAGATGCATGGCCCTACAATTGTACATGTTATCAGTGTCTGTGATATTGTGTAATATTGAAGCCTTAGCAAAATTGCGCTTCAAAATGGTCAAGAAGTGCCTCAAACAAGTAAAAGTCTTAGAGTGACTGGTTTTACAGTACTTGTTTTCCCAAATAGACTGTAGTGTTATGAAAACCTTTAGGAAAATGCAAAATTTGGTTTTGATTTCCAATCATAAATATCTCGATAATAGTCATGGGATTTCTGAATGACCTAAAGGTTTATAATTATCATTGCAGCACAAGCAAAATCCTGGATTTTGTTTTAAAATCTGAGACAAAGTAACCAGATTCCTTTAAAAGTATCATAGTAAAAGCTTCTTAGATGCTACAAAATGTGTCACAAATCTACAATTACAGTGCTCAATCATGTTAAGGATTAAACGCCTGCCAACACTCAACCTTCCAGGGCATTGCTTTTGTACCAGTAGTTTGTTAGAATAGTCATTAAAGGGTAAAACTGGTTTTCACAATAGGTAATGAAAGTACATTTTTATTTCCATGGAAAATAAGGAATTGTGACCAGAAGACATAAAAAACAAGTTGCAGAAATTGTTTTCTTTCTCAAGATTCAAGATAATGTATTGTCATGTAAAAAAATACATAAAATTTGACTTTAAAGGTGATATACATGTAGTCTCTTTTTACTTTTTTGAGGCACTTCTTAATCATTTTGAAGTGCTTTTTTTTAGGGATTCAATATCATAGACACTGATAACACGTAGGGCCGTGTATCTCAGATTTAACATAAAAACAATCCTTTTAATAAAAGCCTTGGGAGCTTGCATCACTGTGTTCAGCTATTCTTGCACGTAGGGAAAAAAAGAAAATAAGCGGATGCACCTAACATTCAGCTTGGTTTGGGAGCAGCTATTTTGATAATACTCCCTACCAGAGGAAAATCTTTCACAATAATTTGGGTGAAAAACATTTAGACTTGTCAGTCATACATGTAAAATCAAAAGACAGTCTAGAGCAATGCCAGTGAAAGAATTAGCCCCCAAAATGCCCAAAAGAGCCCCCGAAAATCATATAAGAGCCCCCAAAATTTGCATTGAGTTCAATGCAAAACAAATTAAAGAGTGTTATTTTCATGCAAGCTTGAAAAGTAGCCCCCCAAATTTTTAAAGTATTTTTTTCCCTGAGCGATTCCTTCATACCGTGAAAATGTTATTTCTGCACAAATACAACTGTATTTAACAAACTCTGTTGTATTTAGGCATTATTTGTAATTTTGTAATTCTCATGAAAAAGGGTCGTTACCAACCTTTGCACGATTTGAAAAGTTTGGTGAGCTGTGTACAAGCCCCGCTTATTGCTGCTCTGCAAATTGCATGCGTAAGCAGAGATGCGGGAAGAGTCACATGACCAAAAGGCAAAATTCAGAAATAATTCTCTGGTGTTTTGAGAGTGAGCATTTACACACTGCAAAAAAAAAGTAGAATTTTGGCAGAGTTTAAAAAAAACCACACTCAGATTCTAGTGGCTAGTTATATATTTTTTTCTTTTTTTTTCCTGTTGTGTCTATGAGAAGACCTGGGGGTCTTTCACAAAACTTGTCATCAGTGACAAATGACAGTTCTTGTTAATATAAGCTACTGAAATCCTTGCTTCTGATTGGTTATCAGCAGATTTGTCACCGACTTTTGTCATTTGTCATTGAAAAAAGGCTTTGTGAAATGGGTCCCTGGTTGGTTTGCTCGCAGTTCAAAGCCACCAAAAGCCCTGACCTACAAAAAAGTTGGGTTAGTGTTGCTCTCCCTTTTTTGTGCCTCTGTAACTCTTTTCAGTTCTCACAATAAAGCTATATAGTTAAAAAGTCTACTCATTAAAATCAAACCCCATGGCCATACTATCAATTCACTGTTTGCAACGACCTGTAACAAAAATCTATTTCCTGACAGTATAACAACCTTGGTCAATTGATTGTCAACTTGGATTTCATAGAATGCCAAGAAATGTCATTCAGTAGTCAGTAGGCCTACTGGTATAAAATTCAATATTATTTGTTCACGAAAGCTTCTCATGCATTGTGTGTGAATTGCTATCTGTACAAAATATTTGCAGATCCCTGGGCGAATTCAAGCTTTTCAAAAGCCAAATTTTAAAGAGATTACAGGTAATTGAAAAAGAAAAAATTATAACTTTTATTATTTCAGAGAAAACTAATTTTGTTGACAAAATGAGACACCAAATCGTGAAAAGGGCCCACTCTTTTTAATGCCTCATAACTTGTTTCAGTTCTCACAATAAAACAGTATTTACAAAAGTCTATTCAATAAAATCGAACCCCATGGCCATACATGTATATATGCATTCACTGTTTACGATGACCTGTAAAAAATATCTACCTCGTTTCCAAACAGCATAAATTTCACACCTTGGTTTTTATTTTTTTGTCACCTCAGATTTCATAGAATGCCATAAAATCTCAGTCAGAAGCAATGTGAACACCTACCAGTATTGTTATTGTGTGAGACTTTCTACCACTAAAAATATTTTCAGAACCCTGGGCAAAGTCAAGGTTGCCAATAGTTACACTGTAATTGGATTGGAGGCAAAAATAATCAAGACATAGTGCATTGCATGGAGAGTATACTGTACTGGTAGATCACTACTTTAAAAAAAATAAAAAGTGTAAAGGAGAGTAAAGAAAGGTAAATACTGATAATGTGTCATTGAGAAGGATACAGGATCTTGGAATTACCAAGTCAACAAGAGCAGTGGTACACATACATACTAATGAAACCTGAAAAACATTTTAAAATTACATACAGTACATTGTATTTGTTGCATTTGTTAGTTTTATTTACTTTCTGGGGTACTCGTCGTTCAATTTCGAATACATGTATTTCATGCTTTTTTTTCTTTAGTTTGAACGGCACGTTTCATTCAATTGTTAGATTTTTGCCATGTACATGTAATACATGTGCCTGTATTTAGTTTTACCGGTAGACTTTAAATCATATTTTGTGGTTGTGGGATCTTTGATTGTTGTTGAAGCTTCTAGGGCCCCTGTCTTATAAAAAGTTGACATCAATCGTAAATACATAATAATAATAATAATAATAATAGTGGGTTCTTGTATAGCGCTCATGTCAGTCAGATTTGACCCTCCTGGCGCTCCCGATTATTACCCTGGCTTTAGCACGGCTGCCATACGGCGCTCTAGCATTTCGAGAATAAATTCCTACCAGGTACCCATTTACTTCACCTGGGTGGAGTGTGGCAAATGTAGATCAATGTCTTGCCAAAGGACATTAGTGCGGCGGGAATCGAACCGCAGACCTTGTGATCGACAGTCCGGCGACGCATCCACTCGCCCACAACACCTCATGTACATTACATGAGGGATAGGAGATTACAAACTTCTGATTGATTTAGATTTTGGATCAATCGCAACTCTTTATAAGACAGGGCCCAGGTCTCATTGCCTAATTAACTAATTACCCAACGTTTGATCTGATACCAAAATCATGTTATTCCAGTCAAACCTTTTATTTTGTACAATTTTTTTCAGCATCCTTAAAAAGTTAAGCATTTTATTTAAGTTTTACTTAAGTTTGAAATTGTTGTTTCCGTCAACTGGCAAGTTGTATTGAAATGTTTGCGTTTGTTGATTTTCTATTTGATTTGTTAAAATCGATGGAGGCGAATGGCCGATGGGAGCGCGTTAACTCACTGTAGCCTACAAGTTCTACTTGCTACCTAAATTTGCACTTAATTCTAAGGTTAGTTGTTATGGTTGTTAAAGAGTGATTTACTCTAGCAAAAACTCTGTCTTCTATTCTAAATTTATACAGATACAGATAATAAACAAATATATTGAATTTAAACATATATACATTGAATGCATAATTAACATACATTAGATGCAGGAGGGCTACAGAAATAAGCAAAGTAGCTTGACGTGCCGGCAGCCCTCAACTTACATGTAGATACAACAATACAAAATAAAAATAGAAAAGAGTGACTTGCAGAAAAGAAAAGGAAAGGGGAGAGAAGGAGGAGGAGGAGGAGCGTTGGTAATAATACAATAAATCTCATACATCTACCGATTGAATGCAGGTTCATTCATGAATGGAAAAACGATGCTAGGTCATGGACGATTACACATCATTGTTGAATATACAGTCAATGTACACACGAACATGAATACAGTAGAATTACACACGACATGATCAATACTTAGGCAATAACATAGTTTTAACTGCCTTCTTAAAAGAATACAGTGTCCTAAGGTTTCTTATTTCAATGGGCAGAGAGTTCCAGATGTCAGGGCCGGCGTGTCTAATGGATTTGAGAGTCAATGCGGTTTTTGGATTTCTCAAATGGAATTTTTCAGTTTGTCTTGTGGGGTAAGAGTGGATGGTTTTATTTAAATTAAACAATGGGGAAAATATGAAGGTAGTAGACCATTTTGTAAGCGAAACATGAAAAGTGCTATTTGTAGAAAATTTATATCATCAGCTTTTAGAGTTTTTAGTTTTGAAAACAAGGGATTGGTGTGGTCGCGATGGGAAGAATCAGTACATATACGCATGGCTTTCTTTTGTAACAGTAAAATGGCGTCAACGTTGCTTTTCGAATTTGCCCATATAATGTTACAATATGAAATATAAGGCAGTATCAATGAATTATAAAACATAAACAAGATATTTGAAGGGACATAATATTTCAATTTACAGAGAATACCAATATTACCTTGTGCGACCCAAAAAAGGAACCATGATGGCAAAAAAAAAAGGAATTTCAAGCAAAAAAAAGGAAATTCATGAAAACAAAAATGAAAACCATGTGCGACACACTTCCAATGCAGAAATGTCCATTCCTCATGCTGTGTTTTCTATATGAGCACCTATAGTTTATTTACAAGTAGGTAATTTTTTATTTATTTATTATTATTATTATTTTTTTTTTTTTTTTTTTTTTGGGGGGGGGGGGGTATTAAACAGATTTATTCAGTCAAGTTGGTAAGCGGAACCGATTTCAAAATGAAATGCATCGGATATATATGCATCCAGTAGATGGAGTATTTTTGGCAAAGACTTTCGGCCATAAATGGCCAAAACAATTGAACAGGCGCGTCTCACACTTCCGTATACTGATGCTGATGCTAATACAGAGAAGAGCCGACCCTACTATAGTACTAAGGCTAGATCTATGCACAACCAAATTAGAGGCTAACGAAGGAAAGAGACAGAGATTTTGGTCTCGCCTAGGATCTACATCATGATAAGTCGATAACATAACAAAAAATGCTTTCAAAAGTGCATTACAATCTTGACACAGCAGACAATAGTTTGAGACGATAATTTAATGTTAATTTTTCTTTCCAAGTTAAATTTGGTAAGTTAAATTTGTTCATCGACATCATGACTTTCAATTTCATTATGCTCAGTCATCATATTTTGATATTTTACGCAAATTCACTCCTCGTTCATGTAAATCATTAATAGACCCTACCAAGAATAACATGTTAAGTATTGTTTCAGGAATACAGAATAGGTCTACAACTTGTTCATATTTCGACCGAACTAGATTTAACAATCTTTTCAAATTTGGGTTCGTAGACACGACTCACAACTTCACAAGTCACTCATGCACCATGTGCACAGAGGCATCATATCACGAGCAGGCTTCTCGACATACCACAGTCACACAATTGTCCATGCGGCTTCTCTCCCGTAGAATGCTCCGCATTTTCGTGTCACGACCTCGACCACGGGCAAAAAAAATAATTACCTTATCGAGTGGAATTCCATGGTTTACGAGGTACATAAACCCCACTTTCGTCAAAGCATCATGGACTTCATCGACTAGTTTCTCGAATTTCTTCTCATCTGTAGCTTCAACATCCAAACGAAAGCAATCAAAGTCGATGATCGCAATACTTTTCGCCATGATTTTGACTTTTTACAACCTAGCTACCTCACTCACTCACTCCCTAAGGCCAAATAGCTAGTGCTGCGTACAAGTCTAGTCGTGTACGTGTTGCAAGGCGCTACGTCATGGGCTAAAAACGGTGCTCGACGCGATGTAGCTAGCTTACGCAATAATCGCAGTAAACTACTGTTGTACTCGCATAGCGCACTTGATGAAGTCCGGGGAGCGCGTTTCCGTTTTACACCCTGCCCTAGGCTTTTCGGCAAGAAATTACACGAAACATGCTGTATCCGAAGTCTAAGTTTGTTTATATCGACGTCAAGAATAGCGAAGCCAAAGCTTATGTACAATTTCAATTGGGGATGCGAGGGTCTTCTTGTTCAAGACGGTTTTCCCGATATATTATTGTTTTGTTATCGCTGGGCTAAATTTTGCGAGCTGATCACGCATCCTCACGCTCTTAGAGTATTGCGTATTAATGGATAAAAATAAATGATACGACTAGGAAGATCAACTAGTATAGAGAGTTAGCTAGCGCTACGTGACGTTTTCAGAGTTCTGGTGGTGTGCAGAGCGCCGAGGCAAGATGTGGACGACTAGACTCCGAATACCAGTCGGTTTGTAAAATTTTATTGGAGAAAAGCCTAGGGCAGGGTGTAAAACGGAAACGCGCGTCCGGGGAGATGAAGATGTGCCTGTGATGATCTTACTCCAATGCAATGCAAGGCTATAAGCCCCCCTCAATCAATCTCCCAATATTTATAAACTGTCAGTTTTAATAATAATTTGAATACTAAGTCGATCTGAAGATTATAGAAACGCATAAAGCTTCTAGCCCAGAACATAAGTGTGCAAATATATTTGGGGAGGGCGGGATCAATGATAGCCTATCCGAGCCCGAACAAAATATTGGGAGGGGGGTGGGGGGGGGGGGGGGGGGGGGGGCTCGATGATATCCGAGCCCCTCAAAAAATATCAGGGGGCTCCGTGATGTTATCCGAGCCCCACAAAAATATCGGGGGCTCCGTGATATTATCCGAGCCCCACCAACAATAATTGGGGGGGGGGGGGGGGCTGATGATATCTGAGTCCCTCCAAAATATGGGGGGGGGGGGGGGCTCAAAGATATCTTAGCCTTACCAAAATAAGGGGAGGGGGTGCTCAATGATATCAGAGTCCCGCCAAGAAAATATTTGGGGGTCTCAATTATATCCGAGATACATATATTTTTTTTTTGGGGGGGGGGGTCAATGTTATGCGAGATCCGATGTCTGAGCCCCCCCCCCCCCCCCCCTCCCCAAATAAATATTTATAAAATGTTTATATTTGAATGGTAAGTCTGTAGATTATAGGTATACATGAGTTTCATGCCTAGAATATAATGATAGGGGAGGTGGGGGTTAATGATATCCGAGCCCCGCAATAAGTATTGGGTGCGGCTCAATGATATGTGAGCCCCACTTAAAATAGTGGGGGCTCAATGGTATCTGCGCCCCTAAGGACTCAATGATATCTAAGCCCACCACAAAATTGGGGGCTCAATGATATCTATAAGCCCCGCCAAAAATATTGGGCGGGGTTCAATGATATCTGAGCCCCCCCCCCCAAGATTTGTCATTGGGGGGCTGTGCCCCCGCAAGCCCCCCTCCCCGGTTCTTAAGCCTATGTCTACGATCACGACTGAATCACCATGGTATCACCGAATGTAAGGATCAAGATATAAGAAGCCAAATTTAGTTTTTGTTTTGAGGATACCGTAGGTTGACTGGAATTGTTGTACAAACGTAGCTAGGCTTGTCACATGGAAACTACAGATATGATATGATGTGGGCACGGATTCAAGGAAGGAAAACTTTGTTTTACCTACTAAACTACTACTATTATTGCTACTTTGTACATTCCGGTGTATGGAATTGATGGGAGTTCAGTTGAGTGTTAATAAACAAAGAACCATGAAATTACCACATTGTCTCAAGGATCATATGTAGATATCTCTACATTAGTAAAACAAAGTCGATTCTTCAACGGATACTGCATGGATGAAGGAATTCGACACGGCAAAGCCCCCGGGCGTGATACTCGCGAACACCGCACAAGTACTAAAGTCTGACGTGACGTGACACAGTGAGTAATTCAATGAAATGAAACTCAGAAGTGAAATCGGCTGAATGAAATGAAACTTTGAAGTGAAATCGGCTAGACTCTATAGCTCTACACGTTACTGCTGATTTGAAAGGAATGTTTATCAAGTAAATTGCAATTATGCTGGATGGGAATACTACTCCCAAATCCCCAGGTGGGAAAGATAAGGAACTGAGCAATGCCAATGGCAATGATATCGATCATGTCGTGAAAGATAAGGAACTGAGCAATGCCAGTGGCAATGATATTGATCATGTTGATGATAAGGAGAGTGGTGCAACAAGGAGCTTTACTAGAGAAAGAGATCTAGAGAATGGGAAAGAAGATCAAGATGACTCAGAATCCACATTGTCATTATGTGGATCATCGGCCTCTTCTGCCAGTACTGCAAAGAGGAGAGAAAGAGAGAGAAAGAAGGAAAGACAACTTAAAGCAAAGTTGATAGCCTTACATCAAACGAGTGAACTTGAGAAGAAACTGAGAACACTTCAAAAACAACATGAAATGGAACAAGCCGGACAAGAAATACGAATTGCAAAAGAAAAGGCTGAGAATTTGAGAAAGAGTCAGCTTTTGAAGGATGAAGAAGCGGAGATTGAAAGACAAAAGACTGCTATTCTCTTGCAAGCAGAATTGAAGCTTCTACAACAAGACTCAGAGGAAGAGCTACAGAAATGGAAAGTGGAAGGTGATTCTTTCCGTGATCGTGGACAAGAACGAGAACGAGTTAGAGGTGATTTTGTCGGTGATCATGGACAAGAACGAGATCAAGTTAGAGGTGACTCTTTCCGTGATCGTGGACAAGAACGAGAACGAGTTAGAGGCGATTTTGTCGGTGATCATGGACAAGAACGAGATCAAGTTAGAGGTGACTCTTTCCGTGATCGTGGACAAGAACGAGAACGAGTTAGAGATGATTTTGTCGGTGATCGTGGACAAGAACGAGATCAAGTTAGAGGTGACTCTTTCCGTGATCGTGGACAAGAACGAGTTAGAGGTGATTTTGTCGGTGGTCGTAGACAAGAACAAGAACAAGCCTTTCGCAAGGAACCTGTGAGCAATGAAGAAGGAGCCACCAAACAGATGCTTAGGGAGATGATTAGATTCACTGCAGAAAACAGTCTACCATCGCCAGATCTCGAGCCGTTCAATGGGGATCCACTTGATTACCTTACCTTTATAAGGAATTTTGAATATGTGGTTGAAAAGAGAACTGATGAACCTTTCAGAAGACTAGAGCTTCTACTAAAATACACACGAGGAGAAGCGCATGAGCTTATTCGAGAATGCCCCCACATACAACCAAGTAAGAGGGCATATGAGACTGCCAAGTCCATGCTACACAGAGACTATGGAAAGCAGAGTAACATAATAAATGCATACAAGGAATGGGCAATTGCCTGGGAGCAGATACGATCAGGAGATAGGCAAGGATTGCGAAAATTCGCAATATACCTCAATAATTGCTCACATGTTAGAGCAGCAGGGGACTTAGGAGGCATGGATAGTGCAAGTTTTCTGAGAGTTCTGGCAAGCAAACTACCCTTGTATCTCCAACAGAAGTGGATCTCACGAGTAGGCCTGACTCGTGATATTGCCAATAGGAATCCCACCCTGGACGACCTTGCACAGTTCGTCATACAGACTGAAAGAAACATTAACGATCCCATGGTACAGGGATTGGGATATCAGAGGACTGAGAAAAATGCTTCCTACAATAAAGATGAGAAAGAAAAACTACAAAAATCAAGAAGCACAAAGGCATTTGGTACAGCTACACAACAGGATAGGGAGCAGAAGGACAAGAGGGATCCAAGTTGTACTTTCTGTGGCACCAACTCAAGGCATGTTATTGACGAGTGCCGAAAATTTGAAGCCTTGACAGTTGAAGAAAGATCAGAGCAATGTAAAAGGAAAGGCCTCTGCTTCCGATGCCTGAAACCAAAACATCTGAAAAAGGAATGCAAGAGTAAGATCAAGTGTGATGTCTGCGACAGGATGCACAACACTCTAATGCATGATCCCAGGTGGATGAAAGACGGAGAAGGAAATACAAGGAAAACCACCAATGATGCTTCAACATCTACCGATGTGCAAAGTGAAGCTGGAAAGATCTCTTCAGGGTCTACCAATGTGAAGAAAAGTGTTGGAGGAAAACCCCAGACATCGACATGCATGACGATAGTTCCAGTCATCGTGAAGCACAAAGGAAATGACAGATGCATATCAACTTATGCATTCATAGATAATGGATGCGGAACAGTCTTCTGTGACACAGAACTTACCCAAAGGCTGCATGCAAGAACTAGGAAAACCAAGCTAATAGTCAAGACATTGAATCTTGAAGAAGTGATAGATACAGAAGTCACTGTAGATGAGCTGCAGATCGCAGGAGTAAAGGAGAAGGAATTCATCAATCTTCCGCCCATCTATGTCAAAGATGGTATACCAGTGACAGTTTCAGATGCTCCAACTCAAAATGATCTGAAACGATGGAAACATCTGAAGGACATAGAATTGCCAGAAATAAGTAACAGCAACTCTATTCCAAGGGTAACTCTCATGATTGGAGCCAACGTTCCGTCAGCATCGATGCCTCTAGAAATTAAAGCTGGTGACATCGAAGAACCATATGCTATCCGCTCAAGGCTAGGTTGGCTCGTGTATGGTATACAAGCTCAAGAGCAAGCAGATATTCACAAAGTCTGTTTTTGTAAACAGGAAGAAGTTTCCATCATTCCTAGACAAGAGGAATTAGAACGGAAATTCAAAGACTTCTGCAATATGGAATTTACAGAGAGACTAAGTGATCACAGAGAGGGCCTGTCAGTTGACGACAAGAATTTCTTGGACATAATGGAGAAATCTATCACTAAGAAAGACAATCATTATCAGATGGATCTGCCCTTAAAGCAGAGAGATGTGGCTATGCCTAACAACAAGGACCAAGCTGAAAGATTTCTGGAAAGACAAGGACAGAAGTTATCAAAGAACAAGGAAATCCATGAACAGTACACCACATTCATGAATGATCTGGAAAAGCAAGGCTATGCAGAGAAGGTTCCAGAAGCAGACTTGGACAGACATGATGGGAAGGTATGGTATATCCCTCACCATGGGGTGTATCATCCCCAAAAGCCAGGAAAGATTAGAGTAGTCTTCAATTGTCCTATCAGCTACAAAGGAAAGTCTCTTAATCAGGAACTCCTACAAGGACCAGATCTAACCAACAGATTGCTTGGTGTTCTCCTCAGATGGAGGAAAGAGAAAGTGGCTATAATGGCAGATATACAGTCTATGTTCTATCAGGTGAAAGTTACACCAGACCAATGCGACATGCTGCGTTACTTGTGGTGGCCTGAGGGGGATATCACCAAAGAGCCAGTAGCCTACAGAATGCTAGTCCATCTTTTTGGGGCTACATCTTCTCCCAGTTGTTCGAATTATGCCCTGAAAAGAACAGCAAAGGACAATGAAGGTTGTGCAAAGGAAGAAGTCCTAGATGCCATACAGAAAGACTTTTACGTTGATGATTTTCTGAAGTCAGTGTCAACACCCCAAGAAGGCATTGATCTAGCTGAATCATTAAGACAAGTGTTGTCCAAGGGAGGCTTCAAGTTAACCAAATGGTCAAGCAACAGACGAGAGGTCTTGGATTCCATTCCAAAGGAGGAACATGCCGTTGAATTGAAGGATTTGGACTTACAAAGGGAAGTTCTTCCAACTGAACGAGCTCTTGGTGTGAGATGGGATCCAGAAAATGACCAGTTAGGCTTCAAATTGAAAGAAATGTCAAGAAAGGCTACTCGTCGAAACATCCTATCAGTAATGAGCTCAGTCTATGATCCCTTCGGGCTAGCAGCACCATTCGTTCTGAAGGCTAAGATAATTCTGCAAGAATTGTGCCAAGCTAAATTGGACTGGGACCAGTCAATCCCTGAAAAGCAGAAAATGGAATGGGAACATTGGATGAATGAGCTACAAAATCTTGACCAGGTGAAGACTGAAAGATGTCTAAAACCAAAGAACTTTGGTATAGTAACAAACAGACAGCTGCACCACTTTGCCGATGCTAGCATGGATGGCTATGGTGTTGTGACCTACTTGAGACAGACAGATGAGAATGAAGAGGTTCATGTGGCATTTTTGACAGCTAAAGCCAGGGTTGCCCCACTGAAGCCTCACACTATTGTGAAGATGGAGTTAACTGCTGCAACACTCGCAGTAAAGCAAGACAGTATGATCAAGAGGGAAATGAATATGGAGTTGGATGAGACAGTATTTTGGACGGACAGTCAAACAGTTCTGAAATACATTGCCAACGAAACTGCCAGATATCCAGTATTTGTGACAAACAGACTGAGTATCATCCGAGATGGATCAGAGACAAATCAGTGGAAGTACATTCCTACCAAGTTAAACCCGGCAGATCATGCATCCAGGGGATTGGATGCCAGTGAACTAACCAAGAAGAAGGAATGGTTTGAAGGCCCAGAATTCCTAAAGCGGTCTGAAGAAATATGGCCATCTGAGGGTGTGAAAGCTCCAGCAAGAATGGAGAAAGCTGATGATACTATGTCAGGAGATTTGGATGAGACTCACATTCATGCCACAATGATAAACAAGGAGGATCCAATAAGTGCACTCCTGTCGCATTATTCTGATTGGGATAAGCTGAAACGAGGAGTTGCCTGGATATTGAAGTTCAAGAAAATGCTACAAGGAAAGAGGAAAGGAATAGATGGCAATTCCAGTGAAATGTTCAGCCTGTCAAATAAGGACATTGAAGATGCCGAAGTCGCAATTGTTAAACAATTGCAACTTGAATCATTCCCAGAGGAAATGAAACGACTGGCTGGTCACGGAGAAGAGAAAGGAGTACCAAAACGCTCTACCCTTAGTAACCTTGATCCAGAATTGAGCAATGGGTTACTTCAAGTAGGTGGAAGGTTGCAGAATGCCCAGATTCCAAGCAGTGCTAAACATCAATACATCCTACCAAAGAAGCATCATGTAACCACTCTTTTAATGCAATACATCCATAGGAGAGTTGGTCATCAGGGACAAAATCACATGGTAGCTGAATTACGACAGAAATTCTGGGTGGTAGGAGCTGGAGTTTTAGCACGAAACATAGCAAGGAAATGCATCATTTGCAGAAAGAACCAAGGAAAGGCTGGTCATCAGAAAATGGCAGAACTTCCAAGAAGTCGAGTTCAGAGTGACGAGCCGGCGTTCACCAGAGTTGGCATGGACTATTTTGGTCCTTTTGAAATAAAGTGTGGAAGAAGCATAAGGAAAAGATATGGCGTAATCTTCACATGCCTGTCCTGCAGAGGGGTGCACATTGAAGTTGCATCGAGTCTAGACACAAGCTCCTGTATTGAGGCTATTCGTCGCTTCATCAGCCGCCGAGGACCTATGAAAGAGATGTTCTCGGATAATGGTACAAATTTAGTAGGAGCTGAAAGGGAACTGAAGCAGGCATTAAAGGAGCTGAATCAAGACCAGCTGATCAACTTTCATGCAAACCATGGCATGAAATGGCATTTCAATCCTCCTGCTGCTTCCCATCAGGGGGGAGTATGGGAACGCCAAATTAGAACAGTCAGAAAGATACTGTGTGCAGTCATGAGAGAGCAGTATCTAAAGTCCTACCAGAACGAGGAGCAGCTCCATACATTCATGTGTGAAGTGGAGGCCGTCATAAATAGTAGGCCTCTTACCCGATGTTCAGACAACCCAAATGATCTGGATGTAATCTCACCAAACAGCTTGCTGACTATGAAGGGTTCAACGACGCTACCTCCAGGGATCTTCGACGACAAGGACATCTACGCAAAGAAGCGGTGGAAACAGATGCAGTACTTAGCAGACCTATTCTGGAAGAGGTGGGTGCGAGAGTACCTGCCTTCTCTACAACGCCGACAAAAGTGGCTGCAGCCAAGTCGTAACCTTCAGGTGGGGGACATTGTACTCGTCATAGACGAAACAGCGCACAGATGTTCCTGGTCCATGGCCCGAGTGCAAGAGGTTATGCCAGACAACAAGGGGTTCGTCCGCAGAGCGAAAGTGAAAACTGCAACAACATCGCTAGTAAGACCAGTA
This sequence comes from Strongylocentrotus purpuratus, assembly GCF_000002235.5. NCBI lineage: Eukaryota > Metazoa > Echinodermata > Echinoidea > Camarodonta > Strongylocentrotidae > Strongylocentrotus > Strongylocentrotus purpuratus. Next base: position 8,342,086 of record NW_022145602.1, on the reverse strand, counting down.
ACCAAGTTGTGTATTCTACTGGAGCAGGAAATTTGAATGGAGTTTGTCTCAAATTTATGAAAGGATCTACATGTATAATATGTGAAAGTGCCTTTAAATGGATGTGCTTTGAATCATTATTGGAGGAGGATATCAAGCAAATGAAGCAATTTGTGTTTGGATCAAGCGAACAAGTGGAATTCAGAGCGCCAGTGAAATTTTGTGTTTGTGTTAAAGTGAGAAGTAAAATATTAATAGCCCTTTGGCTAATAAGTGGTAATCATTTGTGATAATGAGCCAATACAGGATCAAAACATGTTTAATCGCGAATTTGCATTGGATCAACACATCTTTAATCGCGAATTTGCATTGGATCAACACATCTTTAATCGCGAATTTGCATTGGATCAACACATGTCAAGTCGCGAATTTACACAGGATGATTTTGTCAACACGCGAATTGCAAGAGAGCAAAGTTTTACGCGATTTCAAGAGAGGACGCTTCCATGAAAGGATGTCAATTTAAGACATTTAATTATGATAAGTCAGCACCGAATATTGTTTAGTCTTTGCAAGAACGATAAAGGATATGAACATGAACTGGAACGAACTAGTGAACTTTCAAACTGTTTAAGTTGAACTCTGTGAAATGCTATTCATGACTGAAATGTTTGTTTTGAAATTTGATGTTTTATACTCATACATGTGCATGTAAGTTTGTTGAGTTTCAATATTTCTTTGTGTTGTCACAATTGGGATGTTTAAATTGAGGATGATTGAACATACATGTACACAAATAATTAAAAGAGAATATTTTGTTAAAAATTTGTTCAAGGTAATGATTGAATTAGCCTCAGAGTTAAAATCAGATACATTTTGTTAATATAAAACATACCAGAAAGAGAGAACTCAAATAGGGTTAAAGGGAGAAAGTGTTTTGAAAACAGTGTATTTGTTGACATAGAAAGTTAGAAATTTCATTTTATTAGATGTTCAGAACATTAACATGAATGAAAAGATTTAAATATATGTGTCTGCACTCTGCAGTGTAGAGCATTATAAGGAAGTTCAGATTGTGTTATATTTAAATTGAGGATTAACATGTTTAAGTGTAGTAAGGAATGTTATTTAGTTTTATGTGCAAATGGCAAGGATATTTGCATGTGCTTAGTAGTCAATCCACAATGTGACTTCAGTCATGCAGGTAAACTTCGGACAGATTGATATATGCAAATAGAAAGAACAAGGTTAATGTTCAAGCAGAAGTGTAAGTATTACATGTATGAAGATGGTATTATGCACAATGCTAAATATTTCCTTTTTTCTATTGTTTGAAAGTACATGTGCATCTACGTTATTTCGATGTTCCTTTTATGTTGATGTACATGTACATCAGTTCAGTTCAATTGAAGGTGTTCAGAAATTGTTTTATGTTCAAGTAAAAACAAAAGGAAAAATGTTAAAGGTAGTAAATATAGCCACTAATTATTCTTGTTTTAGAAGAACAATTCTTGTGTTTGGATTTCATATTACTGGTTTATTTCCAGAGTTATATTTTGAAAGGCAATTATAACAAAAATGGTGTTTTTGATAATTTAATTACCATAGGTATTACATTTTGACAAAAGTTTGACAAAAGTTTGACAGCTATGAGTAAACATTGAAAATATTTTGATTTAAAGTTATCATTGATTCATGATTATTTTGTATTGGATGCTTTTGTTGAGTTGATACAGGAATGTTTATAGTAATCCAGGGATAAAGCTCGATTTTGCAGAATTTAGTGTATTCTGTGCATTTAGATAGTAAAAATTGGCAGAGTATAGAGAGATAAGTGTTACATCTCATTGTGATTATGATTTGTTTTGGAAACAGTTAGGTATTATATAAATAGAAAGTGTTTGAATTTAATTTTACCTAGGTTATGAGACAATATGTAGAAAATGGTTGTAAACATTTGATAATACATGTAGATAACAGTTGGTATTTTGTTAATTTACATCAGTGGTGGACAATTAAGTTTTGGTTAAATAGATGTTAATCGTTGCATCCTCTAGCTGCAACTGGGGGGAGGAATGTAAGGATCAAGATATAAGAAGCCAAATTTAGTTTTTGTTTTGAGGATACCGTAGTTGACTGGAATTGTTGTACAAACGTAGCTAGGCTTGTCACATGGAAACTACAGATATGATATGATGTGGGCACGGATTCAAGGAAGGAAAACTTTGTTTTACCTACTAAACTACTACTATTATTGCTACTTTGTACATTCCGGTGTATGGAATTGATGGGAGTTCAGTTGAGTGTTAATAAACAAAGAACCATGAAATTACCACATTGTCTCAAGGATCATATGTAGATATCTCTACACCGATCTTTAGCTAGCTCTAGCTCTAGCTATAGAAAAAAAAGATCGGTGTGTGTTTCTATGGCATGCAACGATGGGTATGATTGGTCAACATTAAACTAACGGTAGTGTGTTTTACTTACGTTACTGAATTACTTAGACAGTTGCGTTAATGAAAACTAAAGAGCTTACGTAGGTAAAATAATCCCTAGAATGAGTATACGTAAGCTTTTCATCATTTGACTAACGTAACTGTTTAGTAACGCAAGCCCTACTCTGTACAATCATTGGATACTAAGTGTACGTTAGTGTTTCCTTATTGGTTACGTTACTAGTTAAGTTTATGGCGGGGTTGGCCTTCCATAGTTTACTGCGATTATTGCGTAAGCTAGCTACATCGCGTCGAGCACCGTTTTTAGCCCATGACGTAGCGCCTTGCATCCTTCCCCTTCCATTCCTATCCATTCTTTCTCTCTCTCTCTCTCTTTCTTTCTTTGTTTTGCTGAGGTGGGGGGGGGGGGGGGAGGCGGGAGGCAAGGGCATTTTGCCCCCCCCCCCCCCCCGATCCACGACTGGTCGGCGATATCCCACTTCTTTTTTTATTCTTCTTCTTCCTCTGTTTTCCTTCCCTTATCTCCTATTTTCCTTTTTTTTTCTCTCTCTTTCCTTCCTGCTCTCTGTTTTTGCTGCGGGAGGGGGAGGGGGAGGCAACAGCATGGGCAAGGTCCTTTCGGCCCCCCCGATCTCCTTCTTTCCCCCTTTTTTTTCTTCCTCTTCTTTCTTTCCCTTTCTCTCTTCTTTCCCTTTCCCTACTTTTCCTTCTCCCCCTCTCTCCTTTTTTTTAAATTAAAAAAAAAAAATTGTTTTAATATATTTTTTTTTGGGGGGGGGGAAGGCTCCCTGGGCCCCACCTTTCCCCTGGATCCGCGCCTGGCTTACGCTTGGTTCGTGTGCATTCCGTGGGCTCATCTGCAGAGATCTGCGGCCTAAATAAAACAAAAATATTAAAAATAGACCTACTCCCCATCAATTCTTTTTAGTTCCCTTTCAGTCCACGCCCTAAATTGCAAAACAGCCTGAGTCCCTCCCCCACCCCCTCCTTGCTTGCGACAAGACGTATTAAAAAATATATGTAATGAATTGACAGGCCAGGTCGGGCTAAGAAGCCCCATACAATTATTCTAGCTCCGTCCCGCGCCACATCTGTTTCCCTTTTTTGGTGTTCAAATTGTAAACTTTTCAGAGAGTAAAATGCCAGAATTTTCCCATTTGAGAGTTATAAAGTATGATTAAAAGATACAGACCAGTCTTATAAGGACTAAATAGTACGAACTATACTGTAACACTAACACATACTCGCCCCGATCGTGTACCTTTGCATAACAAAATTCGCGACACGGCCGAAAAGGCTACTCGGCGGCCCGCTATAACAAGTGCTCTGATTCGCCAGAGTTCAACATGCGGTACTGTCTATCCCGTTTTGTTTACGTAAGCAAAATCCTGCTCTGTAATTGGTCTACCAATTACCGCAAGTAACGCCCCATTAACGTAAGCACGTACAACTAACTACCGCAAGCTACTACTCAGTAACGCAAGCACTACAACTAACTACCGTAAGCTACTAACCAGTAACGCAAGCTCGCTTGCGATATATGGCGGCGATGGCCTTCCATAGTAAACTACTGTTGTACTCGCATAGCGCATAACGTATGCAGCTATAGCCTAGTACGCGCGCACGTACTACACATTATTTGAATGTAGGTAATCTTTACAAGCTTAGCCTTTTTTTTGGGGGGGGGGGGGTCACATTTTTTTGTGAAAAATATGGGCACCTCTCTCTCCCCGCATGAACACTAAAATACCTCCAAATCGGTATTCTGAAAACTCACTTAGCTGTCCATCAACTCCTGCGCCCTCCCATATGCAGTTTCAGCCCAGAAATACGAGAACGGAAAAAAAAACCATACAAACAACAAAAACTTTAGCAAAACAACATGAAACAAAACAGTAACAAGAGAGTATTTAAACGAAAAACCGTCAAACCCCGTCCACTAATGAATATTCTATTTGTTCCTAATGAAACAGAATGTTCTGCAATGGTGCCGCTAAATAACCCAGGGGTATTTTTCACTTTAATTATTTATTCATTTATATTCATTCATTTATTTATTCATTTTATTGATTAATCATCCATAATTATATCTGTCTATTTATTGACTGGATATCATTGTAATACATGAAAGCATACTGACCGACTCTCCTTCTCTCTCTCTCTCTCTCTCTCTCTCTCGGTTTCTCTTTCAATATTCCTCTCTCTCGCTCTGTCTGTCTGCCTCTCTCTCTCTCTCTCTCTCTCTCTCTCTTTCTCTGTCTGCCTGCCTCTCTCTCACACACATTCCCTCCATCCATGACTCTCCCTCCCCTCCTCTCTCTCTCTCTCTCCCTCTCTCCCTCTCTCCACCTCCTCTCTCTTTATCTTTATCTCTTACCATGACGTAGAACGCTCCACAAGCTGAAAGAAACACTCGTGTATTAATGATATAGCTCATCGAACACTGTCTTCTCTATTTAATATGATTTCATCTTATACATTGTAACTGGGAAAAAACGAAATCCAACAAAATAATCGGTATTATAAAAATAAGCAATCACATAACTACCAAATCATCTTCAAATCTGTTTAATTTAATCATATAAACTATGTACAAACTGAAGGGTACAAACAAACAGACAAACAAAATACATATTGACATTAAACAATATTGAAAGTTTTCAAAATCAGAAAGTTTTTCTTGAAGCAACAGCGGCGGGTCCAGAATTTTCAGACGGGATGGAGGGGGGGGGGGGGGGGATAGACGTCCGATAATGTAAGGACAAGCAAAGTAATTTCCTTCCATTCCTTCGTCTTTTTCCACTTTTTGGTGGGGGGGGGGGGGGGGGGGTGTCCCATGTGCCTCCATTGATCCGCCCCTGGTATCATGCCATAGGCATACATAATAACATATGAGAGTGAAGAATTCATTAAAAGTTTGGCATTGGTGCAGATAACCATTTTGACAGGACAAAACTATACATTGTAGTACGGATAAACTCATTATTTACAAATTATAATAACATAAACTATGATAATTATACTACAAACATTTTTACCGGGGTTCATGCACATGCAATCAGATTAAAATCTAAACTTTGTGAAACGGGGCCCTGTTGAATATACTGGCGGAAAAAATCCGCCAAAACAACTACGTTTCGAACAAGATGATTGGACTATCAAAGTACATGTTTTTACCCTGAAACAAAACAATACAATTTATATAAATGTAATGCTTCCTGGGAGAATTTCAATTATTTAAACATATTTGTGGCTTACACCCAGTATGTTTAATAATTGAAATTTATCCCAGGTAGCATTACATTTATATAAGTTATTGTCCTATATGGCGGACTAATGAATATTAATGAGTCAGAATGAATCAGGAGAGCTTGGGTATTTGTTCTAGTTCATCGTGACTGTGCCATGGACCAGTGATGGCCTGGTGGTAGAGTCGCTGCCCGGCAAGCAGTAGATGCAGGTTCAAGTCCGGCTGGTTCCAAGATTTTTTCTGACTTGTTTTTCAATCGATCTTATTTACTGGGTGTAAGCCACAAATATGTTTAAATAAACAATACAATGTCACGGATCTTTACTGCTAAGATTTATTCATCGAAAGCAATCATTAAATAAAACTTTTTAAAGTCAAAGATATTACTCTTGAAACGTTATGCAGCTGGTTGACACAGTAAGGGTTTCATTCGGATTAAGACCAAAGTAGAAGAAGGTAACATAAATAAATAGAATTATGATAGAGATATATAAAGACAGATAGATTGATCATAATAATAGAAACATAGATGAATAGAAACATAGATAAATAGAACATAGATGAATAGAAAGATAGATGATATAGATAGATAAATAATAGGTTATGTATAGATGATATATAGAAAATTAGATAGATAGAAAATTCGATGAATAGGTAAATAAATAGATAGAGAGATAGATGAAAGAAACAAAGATAGACAGATAGATAAATAGATGTATTTGACTCAACACATTGTTCAGTTTTTCAGGTAATCAATTTGTCACATTTGCAGGAAAAAGAAGAAGAATGTTTTATGCTTCTTAAACGGTGATATAATTAATTGAACACCCACTTTTCTCACCCTCTGTCTAGTTTTCCTGATTTATATCTCCGTTCTGAAATACATTATTTGCATTTGTAATGCCTTTTTTCAATGACAACTGACAAAAAGTCAGTGACAAATCTACTGGTAACCAATCAGATGCAAGGATTTCACTAGCTTATAACAAAAACTGTAATTTGTCACTGATGACAAGTTTTGTGAAACAGGACCCAGGTGTCACATACTCACTGTGATGTTCCGCTGTGGCCTTTCACTATAGTTCATGTAGTTGGCTGACCTAAGCAGATGCAGCGGCTTGAACACCTACGGTTGCTGATATCGCCTTTTCAGAGTGTATTTGGCTTATCTGGTTGTTGGTTTCCGATCGACTTGTGTCGAACCAATCCGTGTTCCGCTGAGACCGTTCACGGTATGGCAGACCAACTCCTCTCATCGAAGGCACCGATCTGGAACCCATCCTTTGGTCCCATCCTCCCTGCGGTTACTGGGGTAGCGCTGGTACCGCATAGGGCGTGGTCGGTAAGGGGTGACAGGAGCGGCAGCTGCGGGACCCTTCGCGAAGCCACGTTCCCGCAGGAGATTCTCAACGCGCCCCATCTCATGGAAGTACTGCTGTCAGGATAACCTCCGTCTCCTTCTTAAACGGCTGTGTGAACGGCACCGGGGAGGTGAGCGTGGTCGGTTGACAAACGGACGATTAGCGGGTGGGGGTCTTCGTCGCTCCCATGGGCGTGGTCCGTCACGCGTCTCGCTCGATCTCCAATTACCATGGTTACTCCTCCAGCCGGGCGTTGGCCAAACCCGAAGCGTCTTCCACCGGTCGGTCTGTAGCCTCTGCGCCATGGAGGTGGTTGGATGAAGTCATACTCTTGTTGTCCGCCGCCTCTTTGCGGCCACCAGCGCTGTCCTCCATCGTGTGGTAAGGGTCCTGATGTTGGGATATCTTCGCTGGACGAGGTCGAGGCAGACTGGTCCGATATCCATTCGGGCTGCCGTGGTCGTCGAACGTGGTTTTCCCCCATGATGTCGTTGTTTGGTTGGATGATGTCACTACTACCTGTTAGGCAAAAATATTCATTCTTAACATCAGTTATTTGTTGTAGTCGTTAATGCGGTCTTTTTTGTGTTCTTTGTTTGTTTGTTGTGATTGGTTTGTATTGATTTCAGTTCTAGGCAAGCGCCGTCGAAAAAGAAGACAAAAATATTGCACATCTCTGTCCCCTGGCGCTTGATTAAAAGCATTGTACAACATTTTGAAGAAGGGCATAATTTTTACTCAAAGGAGTATCCAGTTTACAGGAAATTATCAAGTGCGAATGTTTGCGCGTGGAGAAAAAATTATGCTGTATACAGTTAATTTCTCTTTTATTTGTTGAACTTTGAGTATGGCATAACAGTGGCGGATTTAACCCCCCCCCCCCCCCCCCTGGGGAAAAAAATGTGATTTTTTTACATTTTTTAAACGTTAATTTTACCCTTTTTTGGAGATGCCCCCGTGGCATTCAAGGGGGGGGGGGGGTGCAATTTTTCAAATTTTCGAGGGCCCCCACAAAAAAAATTAGTGCTCACTGACCCCCCCCCCCCCCCCCCCCCCCCCCCAACTGACCGAAATATTGGCCGGCATGATTTTCATATTTCAGCACACTAAATTTCAAATTGATTTCAAAATTGGGCCCCCACCCCTAAGAAATCCTGCCGGATCCGCGCCTGTGGCATAACATGCCTAATTCAAATTGAAACCAAACCAACTTTGGCATACTCACTCCGTCGATAGATCCTTTCATTTTTCGCGATGCGCAGCCTCTTTCGCAGTCCTCTCTTCGATCAATGCGTTCTGTAGATGATGTTGGCGGTTTTGAAGCCCGACGAGCTCGTGGGAGAGGTTAGCGATGTTCTGCTCAAGACCATTGTATGTCTGCTGAACTTGGTAAGCCTGGGTGCGTTGTGCTTGCTCCTGAAAAAATGTTGAGAACATTGTTGTTAAATGCAAATTACTTTATGCAAATCTACCTACCGGTAAGTAATATTCTTAGGCCGTAAGAGCACAGGGGTAGCGCCCCTCGGCAACTTTTCTCCCAATAATGTTCCTAGCAGAGTGAACATTTATGAATACCTTTAAAAAAAAACATTATTAAAGGGGAATGATTTTAACTAAATAGTGCTACAAGTGGAAAGTTCAACATGACATTTAATCCTTACTGTCATAAATGTTCTTATAAGCATACTTTCGGCAGTCAGTAGTTTAAGAATATACTCTGTAATAATAATACCTTAACATTCAATAGTCGCTTGAGGTGCTTTATTATTTCGGAATAAAATAAATTAAAATTCAATTGACACATGGCATCTGTGTCATTCAATTCGCCCACATGACCTGGGGAGTGTTTCACAAAGACCAAGACCGACTTTAAGTTTGACTTTTGTTTGTTCTCACCATTTACTGATCTCTCAAGGCATGTATAAAATTAATCAAGGTCACAAATCTACAGAATTTACATCTTTTGATAATTCATTATTGAATGCAAAAATATTATCTAAAGATCATGATGGTGAGAGCAACCAGTGGCATGAATGGCCTGCCATAGTTAAGTCAAACTTAAAGTCGATCTTAGTCTTTGTGAAACACTCCCAGGATGTCTATGGAAGGAAAGATCGAACTGTTTATATACCTGCAGTGTTGCCCGGGTCACGGCTTTTCTCATTTCTCCATTCGCAGAGTTAAAACTCTTGATTTGATCCTGGTAAAGCCCTCTCTGTATCTGGGCCAGTGGCACCTCAAGTTCATCTGAATCATGATTGGGATGAAGCAAATGACATTATCAAAAGACGATAACCCCAGTTTTCGCATTTTAAAAAGTCAACAATATTCCTCTCCAGTTTGGTTGTTTATGATATCATGTACAATTACCGTTCTATGAAAAATGTTCCTACAAATAAATTATGGAACATGAATGGATACTCTCAAATTCAATGATTATACACATCCTACCATCGTCATATTAATTATTTTTCCGGCAGGGTGGAATATATTTGACTAAATCGTGTGTTAGATCAAAGTTAATCCCTCCCAGTTCGATTTATTTTCAGTGAGCCTATTCAGTTTCGAATACATTCCTTTTCGGACAATTATCGGAGAACATCAACTTGTTTTCCTGCTGGATGATTTTCTTGGAGAAAGCTATAGTTTCATTCTCAAAGGTCTTAATTTTAAAGCCGTGGTACAAAAGTACATTTGAGACACTTGTACCTAATTTAGAAAAGAAAGAGAAAAAAGACTTAATTACCACAAGAAAGACCCTCGTCTTGGTGTTCATTGGCCTTTTCCCAAGCCCGTAAGAGGTGACCAGTTTTGGCCTGGCGAAGTTGATCCCCAAGAAATACCTATTGAGAAAATTAAGGATTTTTTTTAATGACAAAGAAAAGCGATTATCGAGTAGCATGACACATAATCATAAGCGTTGCTACAACAATTATCTTACGAGTTCTGCGGGATGGGGTTGGGTTTTTTGAAAAGTGAGTTGCTTCTTCCCAAAAGGTCCTCATTCTTGTTTTTGTCGATGTGCATGACAGGCGAGAATGAGAAGAATGAAATCAAATTTTCAAGAAGATAGACATCATCATTTATCTGAGCGTTGCCAAGGAAGTAGACGCATGCGTACTTGTTTATTAAGCACATTTAAAGTTTAAAAGATTATCACTATTAGCATAAGAGATTGTAGAAAATTATACCACGCGAACTTCAATTTGGAATGTTATCATCGTTAATGATTATGATGATGTTGGTGGTTGTGGTGGTGCCAGTGATGATGATGATGATGACTGAGGAAGTGGTGTTGATAATGATAATGATGATGATAATGATGATGATGATGACTAAGGAAGTGGTGATGATGACAATGATAATGATGATGATAATGATAATGATGATGATGATGATGGTGATGATGTCAATGATGATAATCGTCCTTGTTTTCACGAAGTGACGGTAGTGAGGAAAATCGTAACGCAAAGTGAATGCAATTTTTTTTCACTACCGTCACAGCGACGTAATGATGATGATGGTGATGATGATGATGATGTTGATGACAATGATGATGATGGTGATGATGACAATGAAAATGATGATGATGATGATGATAATGATGATGATGATGACAATGATGATGATGATGATGATGTTGATGACAATGATGAAGATGGTGATGATGACAATGATGATGATGATGATGATGATAATGATGTTGATGACAATGATGATGATGATGGTGATGATGACAATGATGATGATGGTGATGATGACAATGATAATGATGATGATGGTGATGGTGATGATGATGATGGTGTTGATGACAATGATGATGATGATGATGATGACAATGATGGTGGTGATGATGATGATGTTGATGATGGTGATGATGATGATGATGATGTTGATGATGATGTTGATGATGATGATAATGATGATGATAATGATGATGATGATGATATGACATCATGTTACTCACCACGCTTCCATCCGGCATCACAGCCTCATTCAGAGACATCCGATCTAGAGTGATCTCCAGGCAGTTGAGGCTATTCTCTAAGAAATCAGCCTGTGCATCCAATTGAGTCCTCGCATTTGCAGCGTCCTGGAGACTAGCTTCAAGGCTAGCCCCGACGGGAACATTGTAGTAGTTCAATTCTTGAGCCTCAGGAAGGATGATGACGATATCTGGAAACGGGAAAATTTAACAGAAATGCGTGCGTGAGAGATATTTCAAAAGTAAATAAAGTGAAGTAAAACAAACCTAAAAGAGAAGTAAAGGAAATCATAGCCTGGATGGAGATGAAATAGTCTCAAATATGATAAGGGATAACACAAAAAAATATGTCAGCAATCTAGAAAGAAACGAGAAATAAAAATAAAAATTAGGAAGTTCATAAGTGACAGGAGAGAGAGGAACAGAAAATGAAAGACAGAGGGAAGATTAGATAAAGAGAAAGAAGGGAATAGCACAAGATCTTTAATAAATAGAAATGATACATTAACCTTTTTATATAGAATAACTGATTATTGATTGCTTTTCGATGTTGCATTAAATATCGTTTAATAAATCAATGATAAATACTATCAGATTTATCTGAAAATCGAACAAAAGAATTAAAATCACTTTCTAATATTCATAAGTCCAAAGACTAGATATATATGTATAAAAAAACGATGTCATCTAAAACAATTCTCTAATGGGCCCTATCTTTTCAATCATCATCTTTACTGTCGTTGTTGTTTGTTTGTTTGTTCTAGTTTTGTTGATGAATGAAAGGGGGAGAGGGAATATAATTTATTAAATGACGTACCATCATAGCTGTCATCCAGTTCTTCGTATCCCAACTGCACGTTCTTCGATGGCTGCACCTGTTCTTCTTCTAAAGACAAAAAATAAAAATGACCGAAATTTGTCATTTCAAAGCTAAAAAAAGAAAAGATCTCAAGTATTTTTTTTACAGTAGATAGAACCAAAGAGATTTCGCATACATTACTATCTGCGTTCGACGAATGCTATGATGGATTTCTCCACGGTTAACTCTTTTCTTCACAAGTGGGCCGATCTATATTTATGGGGAGCTCAAGCCTTACCCCCCCCCCAAAAAAAAAAAAGAAAAGAAAAAAAAATCGAGACACATGTAAAAAGTGAATTCCCCAAAGCCCTATCCCCCCCCCCCCCTCCATTATTTTTTTGAAGCGCTTCTGTTTTCACTCCAACCCATTTTTTTTTCCTGATCCCCCAACATAATTATAACCTTAACCACTCACTTTCAAAACAGATCGTAGTTACTTTAACATTTGAAATCACTTATTTAGATATTTTTTTCACTTTTCAGACCTTTGGGTTTTTTAAAATCATAATTGGGTTTATTTGAATCTTGATGAAAAATTAACCGTAATCTATGACATTGCTATGTTTACCATAATCAATCTCAGCGAGTGCGGCATCGACAGCCACCGACGAGAGAGCCCTCGAAATCTCGTCGGCGTAATCGTCATCGGAGCCGCTTTTGATTACAGACTCAACCAGGTTTGCCGTTGCGTCTCCAGCCCCACAATCGACATCGCCATCGGCTTCCTGTTCCTGGTCCTCCTCTCCCTCGTAAGACCACGTTTGCATGTAGTCTCGGACGTCTTCTTCGATCACGGGACTGAGCGTCGGACGTCGAGACGACCCCGCTCGTGTGGTTTCCGGGGGCGTTGACGGAGTGGGTTCGAAGATCTCCGAGTCGAGCTGGCTATCTTCTGCTGAAGGCGGGGTGGTGTCGATATTCTCAGTGTTTTCTGAACCATAAAGTTAAAAGAATTTTGAGATCAAGGATGTTATTGATATACCTGGGGGAAAAATGATGTAGCAAGACTATTCGCCTAAATGCAGGTTATTTTTATCAATTTTGTTAGGCACATAATTATTACGCAGCATGAACTTTCACAGTAGAATTATGATTGAATTATTGAAAACTCATCAAGTATACAACATAATTATCAACGTACACTTGCAAATGGAAAAGGAAAAACAAAGTTGGGGATCATGTTCACTGTACAGGATATTTAAGTCATAATCTTCGTCACTTTTTCATTTTTTTCTTTGTCGAGGGTGGGGGATCAAAGTATAAAATATGTTTTTTTACGTACGAGGAGACATTAAGCTTTATTCTTGATGTGTTAATTCATTTTTTTGAGAAATCTTCGATTCTTTATTCAATTATTAAAAAAAAAAAAAAAATACCTTCGTCTCCTTCGGGCGGCGGTCGTTGATATCCTTCTTCTTTCTCGATTTGTCCATCACGGGGAGGAGTGTGAAGGCGTAGACACTGTCCAATGACCATCAGAGATGATGGGTCATCGCAAGGACGATGATTCATGTAACCGACATCAATGCCCCCATCATCGTCGAATTCGTCCTCGGTCGATTCAGATTCGTCCATGGGAGAATGGTCTGGTGATTTGATCATAACACGAGCGTAGAATTTCATTTCGTTATGTTCGTGTCCAACAACAACACTTTTCCTTCGTCATTAGCATCATCATCATTATCATTATTCTTTTTAACATAATGACAGCAACATCTTCATTTTCTACTTCTTCTCTTCACAATCATCATCAAACTCATCTTCTTCATCTTCTTCTTCTTTCTCTTCCTCTTCTTCTTCTTCTTCTTCTTCTGATAGACTCCTGTTCCTTATTACACGCACTGTCTGTCCAGATATATTATAAAGTCGATAATCCGGACAGTTGACTTTCAAGTAATATTTTCAATGTTGTCTTCTTCTAATTCCTCTCTTCATAATCACATTATTATCTTCATCATAATAAGTATCTTCTTCTTCTTCTTCTTCTCCTCATCTCTTTCCGTTATCCTTTCCCTCTCATCTTATTTTCGGGCAATGTCTGCACCCCCTCATCCATTCTCTTTTCAACTTATTTACTTAGTCTATACCGGGATAAAGTTTTCTGCTTTTTTTTTTCATCCTCAACTCCGATAAAAGTCACGTTTTGCATCTCACTAGGAACATTGTTTAGAATCAATTCATTAAGAACTTCAAAATGTTTGTCTGGTCATAACTTTGACTCACCTCTCATAAAAAGCTCATTCTGTTTTTTTTTAATAATATTTTCTCACCTTCGAGGAGAATTTCTTCTCCCTCTGAATTGCCCAACGAAGTCTCCTGCTGACTCATGATCGGGACTCCGATTTCGAGCTCAACAGTAGCATTTTTAGGATTGATCTCGCCTAACTTGTCAAGACCGTCATCAATCACTGTCTCGACGTTAGCTTGATCCCCGGCCGCAGATAACTCTGCGACGTCGTACTGCCGGTCCTCGATGTAGATCGGAATATTCTCCTCATTTTTGTTCGAGATCTTTTCCTGGAAAACACTCCCATCTCGGTCGAAAGATGAGTCAACCGTTATACTTTCATCCGTCATGGTTATACGACAAAATATTGAAGGGCAAACCAAAAACTATATTGAAGAAATGTTTTGATTGGACTTCGGATTTAGATAAAACTTTGGTCTATTTTTAGTGACCAATTGCAGAAAACCGATATTACACTGAACTAGACCAAGGCAATGCTAATTTGACTGAACGAAAAGGATTTTTTTGAAAAACTAACCCAAAATCTACAAACAGCGCAGCATCTTTACAATGCGCGCGCGTGAAAAAGCATGCGCGAAATTAATTATGACGCGCAAATGTAATGTGACGCAAATCATGCGGTTGATTGAGCTTCGTGATGTTTTTGTTTTTTCTTCCATTCTTTTCTGTATTGTGAAATTATGTTTTTATTTGTGAGAAACGCGTGCAAAGTTTAACCGCTAGAGTGGAAGAACTTCCTTTTTGTCAAAGTCGACGTTATGTGGTACAAATAACACAATCACAACGACAAACTTATGGGCAGTTCAAAAGTTTATTGTTTTGCCTACAGAAATCATGTTCGGATTGCATAATAAACCATTGCCATGTTCACACATTTCAAGAGATAACTCCCAAAGCTATTGAAATAGCCCTTTTCCCTTCTTTTTCAGTAAGTCTTTGCACTCTTGTTAAATATACATTTAGTATCTTGAGACTTAGACCCACATGCCCGAATTCCCAAAAGAGGTTTGTCGACAGTTGACTAAATTACAAAGGAATTTCTTGTCCTGATTTTTATGAAAAGGTAAAGAATGTGCTTTTCTGATTCTTTTTCTACCTACATGATTGTATTGCTCGAACTGAATTAGCCAATTAACAATTTTGAGACATAAATATCCGATATTTGTAACGCTTACAACTCTATTTGTTCCGCTAGTCGCTAGAATGCCAATCACACATGGTATAAGAATAACTTGTGTAAGAATATTTTGCGCTGCCGAGCCAAAAGACATTAACCTGATCAATAATACTTTGACATCGAATTAGCTATATGAGTTATAAATAACAAATTATCTCCTTACACCTTTTACTCTCGTACAGTTTTTGTGATACATTCTCCCGTCCTGTAATGTCATGTCTACACAGTTGTGCTTGGAGACACTATGCAATGTGATAAGTCAAGTATAACGAGTTTTTCTTCGCAGTTTGTATGTGATTTATACAGACACAGCAAGCAAGCAAGCGAGATGGTGGGGAAAGGGGGCAGGGGGGTGGGGGGCTATGAAATGAGGGTGGAGCAAAAGGATTATGATATTTGGAAAGAGAGAGTAAGCCTATATTATGAGAGAGATTTTGATGTAATGATGATGATGATATAATGATAATGATGGTGAAGATAATGATGGTAATGATCATGATAATGGTGATGGTGACAATGCTAGTAGGCTAATGACATTTCAATAGGGCACGCATATTGTGCCTTAGATTGATTTTCCGAAAGTAATTGGAATGCGATGGGTTGTTTTTTTTACTCTTGACTTTTTGTTAAAATACGTTTGTGGTAACTATTCTATAAATTCTCAATTAATAATGTTGATTGCGGGTATTCTGAAACTTGATTAATGCACCAATTAAACAAATATTTGCGTTCCGTTCAGCTCTCTTGGATCCGAGTGGTATTTATTTTACTGACGGATAGCAACAGATAAAGGTGTGGGAATGTTATCTTAGCATTAATTCACTTTTGTATTATTCAATCTCCGTCGGGAAGGGAATGTGTTTACTTTGAAGTGACAGTAGCCATGCTTTTCTTCATTTGGGAAAGTAGACCTAATCCCTATAGGAGGTACTCCAAATAACTAACAGAGATCCCCCCCCCCCCCCCCCAACGGAGGGAAACAACCTGTCATTGATCGGAGAAGGAGGGGATCGGGGACACCCACTTGTACCACGACGTATACAACTATTTAATTTAATTACAACATCTACAATTCCAATTTACAACATAATGAAGAATTATAACTAGGAAAATTGCACATAAAACCTGTCAGTCAGATTTGAAGAAAATGATCATTAAGATTGTGACCAATGACCACACAGCATGCCGACCGTTTTCCACTCAGCTATTCAACTCATTTACCCAACCGCATATTCCCATGCCATGAAATTTTAGGGGATTCCCCGTGAGGTAATCCAACGCGCGCCCGCCGCGCCCGCATGATTTAGGGCGTGGCATTTAGTTTACTGCCTTATACTGTTACTACACGGGTGTACATTTCAATTCCAATGTCGCAGTCATTGCGTCGTATTTTCAGCTGATTTCTCAGTCACTATTGACGTAGAATCTTGATTTCCATCATCTGCCCAAGCTGTAGATACAAACAACTTTATTTATGAAATAGGAAACCATCATTCGCACCGATCCGATCCGCACAGCTCATCGTAGTTTCACTGCGTCACATGTATTTGCTTCCTTCTTCCCACCAGTACCACCCATTAGACTCCACACACATTGTGCAGTGCATGGGGACGAACGAGTGGCTTCCAAAACCTCGATATAGCCATAGAAAATTACCATCTTGTAAGTATGGGATGTTGTTGTTGTGTTGTTGTTGTGTTGTTGTGTTGTTGTTGTTGTTTAAGATTATAGGCCTAGGCGTTTATATCAGGAATATATAGGCTTTAATATCTTGTTAAAAACTGACCTTTTACACACGCATAGCTGCACTGCATTTCTGACTATTGATAGGGAAGCCAACAATGCTCAAAATACATGGGGGCGGTGCAGGCGCGTAGCCGGGGGGGGGGGGGGGGGGCAGGCGCCCCCTCCAAACGCCCGCCAAAAAAAAGGAAAGGAAGAGGACGTAGGAAGAAAAAGGATTAAGAGTCGAGAACCGTACAACGAATCGTCTTCTTTCTCTAATAATTTATGAAACATCAAAGCTTCCGCGTTTTGCACGGGAGTGGGGGAAACTGAATTCAGACAAGGGTTAAGAATGGTACAATGAATTGTCTTTTTTCTTTAATAATCTAATAAAACGTCAGAGCTTCCGCGCTACACGTGGAGGAAGGGGAACTTGTTTCGAACAAGGATTAAGAGTCGAGGACGGTACAACGAATCATCTTCTTTAATGAAACGTCAAAAGAAACTGAATTTAGATAAGGATTAAGAGTCGAGAACGGTCCAACGAATGGTCTTTCTCTAATAATTCAATAAGACGTCAAAGCTTTCGCGCTTCGCAAGGGAGGGGGGAAACTCCCCCCTCCCTGCACCCATCCCCCTAGGGATTCACACGCTTTGTGTGCTCATCGTAGTTTCACTGCGTCACATGTATTTGCTTCCTTCTTCCCACCAGTACCACCCATTAGACTCCACACACATTGTGCAGTGCATGGGGACGAACGAGTGGCTTCCAAAACCTCGATATAGCCATAGAAAATTACCATCTTGTAAGTATGGGATGTTGTTGTTGTGTTGTTGTTGTGTTGTTGTGTTGTTGTTGTTGTTTAAGATTATAGGCCTAGGCGTTTATATCAGGAATATATAGGCTTTAATATCTTGTTAAAAACTGACCTTTTACACACGCATAGCTGCACTGCATTTCTGACTATTGATAGGGAAGCCAACAATGCTCAAAATACATGGGGGCGGTGCAGGCGCGTAGCCGGGGGGGGGGGGGGGGGGGGGGGGGGCAGGCGCCCCCTCCAAACGCCCGCCAAAAAAAAAGGAAAGGAAGAGGACGTAGGAAGAAAAAGGATTAAGAGTCGAGAACCGTACAACGAATCGTCTTCTTTCTCTAATAATTTATGAAACATCAAAGCTTCCGCGTTTTGCACGGGAGTGGGGGAAACTGAATTCAGACAAGGGTTAAGAATGGTACAATGAATTGTCTTTTTTCTTTAATAATCTAATAAAACGTCAGAGCTTCCGCGCTACACGTGGAGGAAGGGGAACTTGTTTCGAACAAGGATTAAGAGTCGAGGACGGTACAACGAATCATCTTCTTTAATGAAACGTCAAAAGAAACTGAATTTAGATAAGGATTAAGAGTCGAGAACGGTCCAACGAATGGTCTTTCTCTAATAATTCAATAAGACGTCAAAGCTTTCGCGCTTCGCAAGGGAGGGGGGAAACTCCCCCCTCCCTGCACCCATCCCCCTAGGGATTCACACGCTTTGTGTGCTCACTACTGCCCCCCCCCTAAAATGAAATCCTGGCTACGCGCTTGGGGCGGTGGGCGATTCGCCTCCGTGAGCTACATAATCGCCTCCTTCAGGTTGCTGCAAAATTAAAAATCACTCCCATGGAATTATAAAATTAAAATTACTGTATCTTTTCTGTTATAACTTATATTGAGTTTCAATTTTTAAACCTTAAACCAATGGGCGCATTTTCAGAAACCTATCAAAAATTTGACCTGTAGCCTAACTCCTGCGTGGAGATACCGACTAAAACATACCCAAAATGAAGTAAATATTCATTAAATGTTCAAATAAAGATCATGAGTTAAAAGTTGTTATGTTTATTACCTGTTTTGTGTCAATTTTCTTGTTATTTTTGGAGTAGTTTTGGATAAATATTGATAATAGTATACACTTTTTCACAGGTTTCACGGCAAACCGCTGCACAATACAAGTATGTACCAATGGTGGGTTGTGGGCGCGCGCCTGTGTGAAGTTATCTACCGTAATCTGAGATGCACGGCCCTACGCATTATCAGTATCTGTGATATGGTGTTATATTGAAGCTCTAAAATTTTTAATTGTGCTTTAAAATGATCAAGAAGTGCCTCAAAAAAGTAAAAACCTTTGAGTGATCGGTTTGACCATACCAGTACTCGTTTTCCCCCAATAGACTATAGTGTTATGAAAACCGTTTGACAAATGCAAAATCTAATTTTGATTTTCAATCATAAATATCTTGATAATCAGACAGGCGATCGGCTTGTAAAAGTCATGGGGTTCCTGACTGACCTAAAGGTTTATAATTATCAATGCAGCATGAGCTAAAGGATCCACGTAGGTGTTGTATAAAATCTAATAACTCACTGATGTTAAAAAGAATAATTACAAAATTAAAATCTTTAGTCTACTATCAAACTTGATTACAGCCCCAACGGCATGATTGTGTGCATTTGTGTGTTATTTGTGTATTGACTATTCATGTGTGCAAGTGCTGCCTATTAGCACGTAGTGAAGTCTATCCGATAGGCGTCGGGCTGCAAGTGTACTTAATCGCGTTTGGGAGACTGACATCGGCGCGGGCGTAAGCCCGAGCGCCTATCATCACTGGTCAACTCATCATTATTCATATATGTGTATCGTATGTGTGACGAGCGTATTCTCATGCATGATTCATAAGTCTAGCCTTATTTGGTGATCGATCACTTTGATTCAACCAATCAAATATCATCTCCGCGTTTCGCATCGTTCATTGGCCTATTTTGGTCCATGCTACATAAATATTCATGAAAAAGCTTTGCAACATGGTACATAAAAGAAAATAAAACTTTTCGCATGCACCAGTGATGATAGGCACTCAGGCTGACCGCGCCAATGTTACTCTCCATATAAACGCGATTAGATTACTTGTAAAGCCCGACGCATATTGGATAGGCTACACGTAGTGCAGTGCTCGAGGTCAATTAGCATTGACTCGCTGTGCTGAAGTGTTTTGACAAGGCTATTTGCTCTTTTTTGTTGACCCTTCATTCTCTTAAATCAGATTTGTTGGTCGAACCCCCCTCCCCCTCATTTTGTTTATGTAATAAAAAAAAATTGTGCTAATGGGTGATCCATAAAAGGTACCCCCCCCCCCCCCCCCCCCCCCCCCCCCGACGGAGCCAAAAATCGATCAGTCAATTTTCAAAAATTTTGGAACAATTTTTTTTTTATATAATATGCTCTTCCCCACCCCCACCCCACCCCCCCCCCCACCTGCTTACCGGTATTCAGCGGCTGGCTGCGTCATTGTGAAATTTTTGTGCGATTTTCAAAATAAAAAAAAACCTTCGAAAAAATCCTGCATATGCGCCTGAGTACATACAATGTTTGTTGTCATTATTGAAATATGTTAATTTTTGCCATTCACAGCATCTGATATCACCACATGTGCTCTCTGTGTTAATTCCCATAATAGTCTATTTCTTTGTTTAACACCCTATTCACAATCAGAATAATCCCAATATGATATTCGATTAATTAGCTTAAATTGTAGCATGCACACTTGCACAGATGGGGAGACCCCTTCCCCTTCCCGGATATAAGCTAGATCTTTAAAATACATTTCAGCCCTGTTTATCTTTGAATAAAGATCAAGATTAAATTGCAATTAAGAGTCAAGTCAAGAGGCAAATATTTGGATGAGGGGGGGGGGGGGGGGAGTGAACCATGATTATATTTACACTGTACATACACGTATGCATGTCACTTATATGAGTAATTCGCATAGTAAATAGCAGAATCTCCTTTTTTCTTTTTTATTCAATTACAGGATGTCTTGCTGGGGTTACCATTCATGTACCTTTCCAGACGTGGACTGAGTTTCTGTCGAATGAGAAGGACATCTTGAACCATGGGTAGATTCTGCCATCTCTTTCTGCTCATGATTCTCCTGATGAGATCTGGTGATGTTGAAACCAACCCTGGACCAGACAGGTCAGTCTATTTATGTATTTGAAGCTTATTTCCTGTTCTTTATTGCAACCGTAATAACCAGTAGGGGCTTGTAACGATCACTCATGTAATCACGTTATCATGTTTTGAGTACTTTTGTAGATACAAGCTCTCCAATCTATGAAGTGTAGGGTTGACACTTATTTTTTTTTTACAGGCCAATAATTCACAAATATACTCGTGCTTTTGCAAATATATGCAACATGACTCTTTTTGTACTTAACCCTACATTTTATCACTTGAACAAAATACAAGTGACTGTTATTGAGACTAGGCATGACATATATTTCATAAATGTACTCCTTTCTTAGTTTACATGTACAGATGTACTCTTGGTTATCTTCAGTACCTTTGATGGCCGGCGCGGTGGGCGATCCGCCCACTGACTTTCAGTTGGAGTCGGCCTTCATGAACACGCCCTAAATCGTGGCACGCATGATTCTTTTGTGTTAGTCTCTTCTCAGTGACAATTTACTTGCATTTTTTAGATATCTGCCTCAAGGAGGACCATCACTGTTATTGTTTTGGAAAGATATTTCAACGAATTGTTGGGTCACGTAACCCAACACTTTGTAGATCAGATAGCGTATTCTACAAAAATTCTCAAAACGTGATAACGTCATTACGTGAGTGATCGTTACAAGCCAGCAGTATGTTTAGTAAAATAATTTTCTTATTATTAATGCGTAACACCACATACATATGTACATGCATGCTAATTTTTCTTATAATAATAATAATGAACATTTGTATAGCGCCTTTTCTACAAGTAGATACACAGCGCTTAATTAACATATACAATGAACAATTAACAAAATAGAAAGATGCTTAACAACATGTATGTATGTAACAATATAGGAATGAACAAAATAAAGGGTAAGACAGGTAATAGAAGAGCAAGAACAAGTGCTGGTAAGCGGGCATTAGTTAAACAAGTGTGTTTTGAGGTGTTTTTTGAAAGTCATTAGAGAATCAGCAGTTTGTACAAAATTGGGGAGATTGTTCCATGATTTTGGAGCAGTGGCTATGAATGCCCGCTTACCAGCATTGGTTCGACACCTGGTATCTAAAACTGTACGAGTGTTGGATCTTAGGTTGTAACTGGAGTGCCTAACATGAACGAGATCAGTAAGATATGAGGGAGAGAGATAGTGTAACGACTTAAAGACAAGGGTGGAGGTCTTGAAGAGCACTCGCTGTTGAATAGGAAGCCAATGCAGAGAGTTCAACAAGGGCGTGGTGTGTGTGCTCTTTGGTTGTTTGAAGATGAGGCGTGCAGACTGGTTCTGGAGAAGCTGAAGACGGTGAATGTTCTTTGCTGTTGTGCCACTCAACAAACTGTTACAGTAATCAAGACGAGATAAAACTAAGGCACGGACTGCAGCATGAGTGGTACTTTCGTCAAGATATTTTCTAATCCTGCATAAGTTCTGGATATGATATTTGACAGTCCTGACTACATTTGAGACGTGAACATCTGGCAGCATGAGGTTGTCAAAGACGACACCAAGAATACGCAGCTTCTTTGACGGTTTAATCACAGTCCCATCATGAAGAGTTAGAGTGAAGTTCTGGAGCAATCGTTGGTGGACTTTCGAAGCAAAGACTACTAACTCAGTTTTGTCTTGATTAAGTTTCAATTTGTTGGATGTCATCCACCTGTAGACATCTCTCATTGCATCCCGTAGTCTGCATGCAGCATGATCAACAGAGTCCTGGCTAGAAGGGTCGCATTGTATATACACCTGTATATCGTCGGCGTATACATGATAGCCTATGCCATGACTGTAAAGGATATCAGATACAGGTTTCGAGTAGAGCGTAAAGAGCAGCGGGCCCATCACCGATCCTTGCGGGACACCGAACTCCAACCTGGTGTCTAGTGATTTCACTCCTCTGATTCGCACATGTGATAGTCGGTTGCTCAGGTATGATCTAAACCAGTGCAGTGCTGTGCCAGAGACACCATATTCATCCCGAAGCCTTGTCAGCAAGATCGTGTGGTCAAGAGTGTCAAATGCAGATGACATATCTAGCGACAGTAGAATGACGCATTTCCGATCATCCAGAGCACATAGGATATCATTCTGAAGACTCACCAATGCAGTCTCAGTACTGTGATTTTTCCTATATGCAGACTGTTTAGGATCACCAAGGCTGTTGTCTTCCAAGTAGTTGGCTAACTGTGATGAGACGACTCTTTCCATAAGCTTGGCTACAAACCTTATGTTCGAAATGGGCCTGTAGTTTTTCATTCTTTCTTTGTCAAGTCCTGGCTTCTTCAAGACTGGTGTCACAGATGCTACACCTAGAGATGATGGCAGCAAAACAGGAAGGTGACGCTTCAGGAGCCACGTTGGAAGAGGATCCAAAGGACATGTCTTGTTGGGTGAGCGTTTGATCAGCCTCTGAACCTCCTCTGATGTGACCAACTGGAACTCCACGAATGAAGGGGCTGAGATTGCCATCATACCATTTGGATTGTCCAATTCGTCAACGTTTAAGTCATCTATACATCTCCGCAAGTCTCTGATCTTCTCACTGAAGAATGTGCAGAATGTAGAGGCAAGCTCAACTGATGAATCAGCATCTGGGAGAAATCGTTTACTCTTATTCAGAAGATGCTTCAGTTCTCTATACATGTCCTTTGGAGTACTTAGGGAAAACAGGTCATTGTAGTAGAACCGTTTAGCCCTTGACAGAGCTTCAGCTGCAGCAGCTTTAGCTTCACAGTAGGCCGATCGATCGCTATCGGGATTGACTTTAAGGGATTTACGCCATTTCCGCTCCTGTCTTCTGCGTTCACGTCTTGCAGCATCAACTTCATACAGGCGCATGGATATCCAGGACACGCTCCATGTCTCTGTCAAGATTGAGCACGCAACTGTTTACATCCTCCGCCAAGGGTTGATTGTCAAGGAAACTGGCAAGATCATCGGCAAACAACGTGTGATCAATGTTGCTGAATTTGCGATATTCCTGTGGCCGTTCATCTGTAGATGGTCTTTCACCACGGATCATGCAGCTCACGGCTACATGGTCGGACATGAGGCTCGGATCTGTACGTATGGAACAGAGAAGATTCTCATCTTCCCTCGCAATCACTACATCCAATGTATGGCCGTGTCGATGAGTTGGCTTTGATATGTACTGCTTGAGTCCTGCGGATTTCAGCGTATCTACAACGCGTGCGACATCAGGTCTCTCGGGACAGTCATAATGGACATTCAAATCACCTAAAAGCAGTAGCTTCCCAGGAGTCTGATTCATGTCATCGATGAAGCTGTCAAATTCTTCGAGGAACGTACCGTATTTGTCGACGTATAGGCCGCAGTATTTTTGGAAGAGAAAATATCAAAAAGTCGGGGTGCGGCCTATGCGGCGAAAGAGTAAAAATTTTTTTTTTTTTTTTTTTTTTTTTTTTTTTTTTTTTTTTTTAGTTTCGATTTATGGCGCTATGCCTGGCAATGTCTCCGAGCTCAGTAATCAGTGTGTTGACTCACCACTCGGAAACTACAACAACACTAAAATTTGACTGTCATCTTGGTTTGAAAGTAAACTTTCTAATAGATCTCAATATGTAGTTTATAATAATAGTTCCTCAAATTTTTCTCTATAACAAATGGTGTACCACAAGGTACACCACTGGTACCATAGGTACTTTATTGTTTTTAATTCACATTAATGATCTTACACATTCTTCTAAAAACGACATTGTTACTATTATTTGTGACAAGTTTACAAGCACAAATCAGCACCTTTAACTGCACCTCGATGTTAAATGAAGGTCATTCCACGCGTGTGTTTTCGGCAGCAAAACAACAACAAAACAAAAAAAAAAACGATTTTTTTTTTTTTTTTTTTTTTTTTTTTTATTTTTTATTTTTTTATTTTTTTATTTTTTTATTTATTTTTTTTTTTTATTTTTTTTATTTATTTTTTTTTAATGTCAAAATCGGGGTGCAGCCTATGCGGGGGTGCGGCCTTTACGCCGGCAAATACGGTAGATGTTTTCAGACCATTCGTGCTGGATGGTGGGGGACGGTACACAGCAACATAGTTCACCGAACGAGCTTTGTCTGTAATAATGCAGTGCTCAAATGTTGTAAAATGAGGATCAATAGTCACTTGATGTAGTTTCAGATCAGACCTGACCAGAGCACCAACACCTCCGCCACGAGCGCCAGTGCGTGGAACATTGGTGAAAGTATAACCAGGTGGTGTTACCTCAGCAATTACAGCGTCATCATTTTCAGTCAGCCATGTCTCTGTGACAAACATTACATCAACTTCGTTGGTGATGACATAGTCTTGAAGAAGAAGAGATTTATGTCTCAGTGAGCAAGCATTCCAGTGACATACATGCTGTACCCATAGGAAAGAAATGAGCCTGCCGCATACTCCTGCGGCAGACCTGCCGCAGACAGTCATCTTTTTCACATGCAAATTAGTTTTGCCGCAGACTTGCCGCATACTCTTTCAGTATGATGAAGAGTCTGCAGCAGGTCTGCCGCAGACTTGCCGCATACTCTTTCAGTATGATGAAGAGTCTGCGGCAGGTCTGCCGCAGACTTGCTGCAGACCTGCCGCATACTCTTTCAGTATGATGAAGAGTCTGCAGACTTGCCGCATACTCTTTCAGTATGATGAAGAGTCTGCGGCAGGTCTGCCGCAGACTTGCTGCAGACTTGCCGCATACTCTTTCAGTATGATGAAGAGTCTGCGGCAGGTCTGCCGCAGACTTGCTGCAGACTTGCCGCATACTCTTTCAGTATGATGAAGAGTCTGCGGCAGGTCTGCCGCAGACTTGCTGCAGACCTGCCGCATACTCTTTCAGTATGATGAAGAGTCTGCGGCAGGTCTGCCGCAGACTTGCCGCATACTCTTTCAGTATGATGAAGAGTCTGCGGCAGGTCTGCCGCAGACTTGCCGCATACTCTTTCAGTATGATGAAGAGTCTGCGGGGGGTCTGCGGCAGGTCACTAATTTGCATGTGAAAAAGATGACTGTCTGCGGCAGGTCTGCCGCAGACTTGCTGCAGACTTGCCTCATACTCTTTCAGTATGATGAAGAGACCTGCTGCAGACCTGCCGCATACTCTTTCATATCCAGTACGTGGCAATAAAGTATGCATGTAGAAGAACCAGTGATAAACTGATTGATACTTCATAATCAATATTGGCAATATCGATATTACCAATTAGGTAATACCAATATATATCGATATTACCAATTAGGTATATTCTATTCTCAATTGTATTAACTTCATCACATTGATCATTTGAAGTGTATTCAAGAGTAACATTTAAAGTGACACAGGCTCGTACACATATATATACTAAATATGTATATTGTTTCTTGGTTAGTAATCATAGTTTCTTGGTTAGTAATCAATATATCTATTGCTTAAACGTGAATGGAATTGTAACATGATCAGACAAAATAATCTATTGGTTAATAATGGCAAAAGGAAAATAGAAATCACAAAAATGATGTGCATTGTCTTAATTTGCTTAACAAATGATAAATGTATTTTTCTGTCACACGTGTAAAGTAATAATGAATATGCATGAGATGATTGGTTTCAATTGGCCCTATTAGACTTTAATGGGATTTCCTGTGGCAGACCTGCCGCAGACTGTTCCTGTGGCGTACTGGTATGCGGCAAGTCTGGAGCAAAGTTTCGCCCTGCCGCAGATCTGCCGCAGACTGTTCCTGTGGCATACTAGTATGCGGCAAGTCTGGAGCAAAGTTTCATCCTGCCGCAGATCTGCCGCAGACTGTTCCTGTGGCATACTAGTATGCGGCAAGTCTGGAGCAAAGTTTCATCCTGCCGCAGATCTGCCGCAGACTGTTCCTGTGGCATACTAGTATGCGGCAAGTCTGGAGCAAAGTTTCATCCTGCCGCAGACTGTTCCTGTGGCATACTAGTATGCGGCAAGTCTGCAGCAAAATTTCATCCTGCCGCAGATCTGCCGCAGAATGTTCCTGTGGCATACTAGTATGCGGCAAGTCTGCAGCAAAATTTCATCCTGCCGCAGATCTGCCGCAGACTGTTCCTGTGGCATACTAGTATGCGGCAAGTCTGCAGCAAAATTTCATCCTGCCGCAGATCTGCCGCAGACTGTTCCTGTGGCATACTGGTATGCGGCAAGTCTGCAGCAAAATTTCTTTCTGCCGCATACTTCGGCATACTCTTTGCCGCAGACTAAAAGTCTGCGGCAGGTCTGCGGCAGATCTGCGGCAGGTCTGCGGCAGGTCTGCGGCAGGTCTGCGGCATACTTTTCACTTTCCTATGGGTAATGTTTCATTTCCGACATTTGCATCAATAACAACATTGGAAGAGTCAATTCCCGTTGACCTCACTAGTTGTTTCCTTCTTGCTCTGTTACCAGCTCGGCAACCTCGATACCTCAGAATGCCATTTTCCTTCAGTAGGGATAGTACATCTGCTGATGGTGTGACCTTAGCACATCTTGAATGTCTCAATGCAATCAGGCTGGACCTTGAATACCGGAGACCATGAATGGGCTTTGTCTCCATTGTTGAAGGGCTTTGATGCACGGTCCAGTGTCTATTCAGACATAAGACTCTAAAATGGTCAAAGTCTTTGTCAATATTGCTATTCAAAATGCAGTCCTTTGAACCTCCGCATAATAGGTGCTCTGTACTGTAGCTTAACACTGCTAGCAGTACAAGTGAATGTGCAGCAAAATCAGTCGAAAACATATCCTAAAATCTCGCTTTAATCATTCATGAAAAACCACTCAAACACTGTCCAGTAGGATGACAAGGTCCCAAAATGAATGTTGATATAAAAATTGAAGGCAATAGTAGTCAGGAAACACATATAGTAACACAAAATCAGGAGAGCATCCTGAAAGTGGCAGCAGTAGTAAACAGCGCCTTCATCATAACTTCTTCCATATTTCAGTGAACTGGCTGCTTAATGAGGTATTTTGCCTTATGTGTATATCAGAGATGCCAACCCTCCCGATTTCATCGGGAGGCTCCCGATAATTCACCCCAACTCCCGACCTTACGATTTCCATCCTTATCCTCCCGATTTATTTTAAAAAAAAAAAAAAAAAAAAAAAAAAAAAAAAAATCATTTTTTTTTTTTTTTTTTTTTTTTTTTTTTTAATTATGATTTTTTTTTTTGGCGCTTATCAGTATAAATATCTGTGAATTGAATGAGAAATATCGTCTGCTAACTTTAGCATGTAGTAATTCCACTATGTTAAAAGACAAATTAAGAGTAGCGAAAGATTGTTTCAGCATATGGATCGCTGTATCCAATGCGTGGATATTGACACAGAATCCAAATGGCGGAAATTTCAGCAAAAGAAGATCAAGAAATGGTCTCAGAAGTATAAGACCGAATACAGTACCAAGTACCCGTGTATTTGGAAGTCTGAAAGGAATTCATCATGCATTTTGTACAATTTGTATGTTATTTTTAAAAAAAGTGGGAATTATTTAACTAAATTAAATACACATGTAAAATGCTCCAAAATAAGGCTCAGATTGCACCAGAGAGCATCTAGAACCCCAGAGCTTCCAGGGCCCTAAGGCGGGCCCTGGACCTAGGCCGCATGGGTCGGGCGCTACGCGCTCGAGATGTGCGCTATGCGCACATTATTTGGTGTCGGTTCAAATCCTCCCTATTTCTGTTTTCCAAAAGTTGGCATCTCTGGTATATGCCTCAATATACCTTTAAAGGGCCCATGACATCGAAATACAACTGTATTCCTGTTGGTGTGCAGTCCTGAAACATTTGTTTTTCAAACTTGCTAAGCTCCACCCCAAAAATCTATGAAACAAAATAACAAATTCAGAAGTATACATATAAAAAAATCAGTACATGTAGCTTAATAAAATCAGGTAGGTATATGCGCATGAGCCTGCCGCATACTCCTGCGGCAGACCTGCCGCAGACAGTCATCTTTTTCACATGCAAATTAGTTTTGCCGCAGACTTGCCGCATACTCTTTCAGTATGATGAAGAGTCTGCAGCAGGTCTGCCGCAGACTTGCCGCATACTCTTTCAGTATGATGAAGAGTCTGCGGCAGGTCTGCCGCAGTATAAATATCTGTGAATCAGTATAAATATCTGTGAATTGAATGAGAAATATCGTCTGCTAACTTTAGCATGTAGTAATTCCACTATGTTAAAAGACAAATTAAGAGTAGCGAAAGATTGTTTCAGCATATGGATCGCTGTATCCAATGCGTGGATATTGACACAGAATCCAAATGGCGGAAATTTCAGCAAAAGAAGATCAAGAAATGGTCTCAGAAGTATAAGACCGAATACAGTACCAAGTACCCGTGTATTTGGAAGTCTGAAAGGAATTCATCATGCATTTTGTACAATTTGTATGTTATTTTTAAAAAAAGTGGGAATTATTTAACTAAATTAAATACACATGTAAAATGCTCCAAAATAAGGCTCAGATTGCACCAGAGAGCATCTAGAACCCCAGAGCTTCCAGGGCCCTAAGGCGGGCCCTGGACCTAGGCCGCATGGGTCGGGCGCTACGCGCTCGAGATGTGCGCTATGCGCACATTATTTGGTGTCGGTTCAAATCCTCCCTATTTCTGTTTTCCAAAAGTTGGCATCTCTGGTATATGCCTCAATATACCTTTAAAGGGCCCATGACATCGAAATACAACTGTATTCCTGTTGGTGTGCAGTCCTGAAACATTTGTTTTTCAAACTTGCTAAGCTCCACCCCAAAAATCTATGAAACAAAATAACAAATTCAGAAGTATACATATAAAAAAATCAGTACATGTAGCTTAATAAAATCAGGTAGGTATATGCGCATGAGCCTGCAGGTACTGACAGTGCTCAACTGTAGGAGCTAGCTAGTGTACATATTTGTAGCCGGGCTGGAGTAGTTTATTTTTCCATGTAGTAAGATGTACTGTCTGTTTTGCCCAAAGCCAAAGGCTCGACATCAAGAACTGAACTAAACTTACAAAGTATGAAGATGGTGCTTAAATGAGTGTACAGTAGGGGCTACAACACAATAAGAGATACTTATCAGATATTTATGAGATGCTTGACAATTTTTTTAAAAATACAGGATTGTCAGTGAGAAGGAATTCTTAAAGCTGTCCAAGCAAATTGAACCTAGCTACTACAAAGAGGTGGGCATTAACCTGGACATCTCCACCGCAGAGCTTGGTCAAATCAAGGAACGTAGCCAAAATACCAGTGATGCATTAATGACAGTGTTCATGAGCTGGAGAGACAAACAGCCTCCAGGCACAGACATCAGGGCTCTTCTTGCAGAGGAATTAGAAAGCAGTGACTTAGGGTCCCTCTCTGGCAAACTACTCGCTGGCAGTCTAGTCCCAAAACGGACAGGTGAGAATAAGAAGGAAATCATGTCGGCTGCCCGCAAGAAAGCCTTTACTGCCATTGATAATATATTGCTCTTGCAGGCAGCCAACAAACACTGATTTGACACTTTCTCATTTGGTACAAATAGTGTTACTTATAGCAGGATATCCCAGTAGACGAACAGCCCATGAGACTGATACTGCCGGTCTGGCGAACCCTAAAAATAGCTGTCAGAACACCCATGACATGTCAGTCCTTGGGTCATTGGTCTCATGGGCCTTCTGACAACTTTTTAGATGGTTCGCTAGACTTTATTGTCGGTCTTGTGGGCCGTTGGTCGCATGGGCTGTGGTCAATAATACATGGTTGCAGACCCACTCACTTTGTGCTGTGTATTAAAGGGAGATGATGAAATTAGTATTACATGAAGCTCAGGGAATAATTTTCCTCAAATTTTTTGATTAGCAATTTCAGCCGATGGATAAATATTTCAAATGAAATTCTGTACATTTCTATGGAAGAAAACTGCTACACAAAAGATTTTTTGTATAGCAGTCATGCAAAAATGCATAGCAAATTGCGATGCGATACCAGGAAAATTATTCCCTGAAGCTGTACAAAGAATGTCATTCAAATTTCATGCTCGTCTTTTGACACCAAGTTTATGAAAATTGTACCATTACAGAGTCGTTTTATCTTTTGTGACCTACCTTATGTCCGCCCTAAAATGGAGATTTTCAGATTTTCGAGTACAAAACAAAAGAAAACTACATTTCTCTCAGTTCTTTCTATATCGCGTGGAATTGTTCTTTGAGCTGCAATTCATTAGGTTTATAAAGTTCATCATTATGGTCTATACTGTAAGCGATGGAAATTAATGATATTTACATGTTATGTATAGATACATAAATAGACATGTATACGTTCATACAAAAAGACAAATTCTATGGGTATACTTTTAAGTTAGAAAACAAACATAGACATGTGCCATGCATCAACAATACCGTGTGAGTCAAAAAAAAGTTTACACCTAGAAAATTGCTTATTATTTTAAAAATCTCTACATACTACATAGTGATGAATTCAAAAAATATATCCTATCAGGTTGCTGTAGTGATAGCTACATGTAGTTTAACAGAGTCTGCAAATACAGACTAGCATGTATTATAGAATGACCTGCAACCCATGACTCATGCCAGGTCATGTTATGAAACAATGAGTACTTGTACAGGAGATGCCTACAAAGATGTCTGACTGACATAGAGCCTCAATAAAGCTATACAACTTATTAGTTCAATCAAAGCTCTCCAACTGGTCTTTTATAAGAACATAATATGGTGTCAGAACTTAGCAGCCAGTGTTTGTGCTGAGCAACCCAGTATAGTATATACATGGAGGAATCATTGAAATCAGGCCAGTTCAATCCAATTCTTTGTGATGTGAGAGATGATTAGAGTCTAAGTGTATGTCCAGTGAATTTAGTTATGTCCATAATAGTTAGCACTGTCGTTGTATGGATTGGAGTGCATAGTTCTGTGCCGGGCCAGTTCCAGTATAACGGGCAGTAAGCGTGACATATATGGTACATGAACATACAGAATAACTCAGTGAAAGTTAATAGTTGAGCTTAAAGTAATTGTTGCAAAGATACAAAAAGAAAAAGCTAATTGTTATGCTGTTCATGTGAGTGACTACACTAGGCTAAGAAACAAAAAGAAACAAAATGGCAAATCTCAGTCAACCTCCTCCACTCGACTTAAAGGGAAATATTTCCGAGAACTGGAGAAGATTTAAACAGAAATTCACTCTATACAATGTTGCCTCAGGAATGTCTGAAAAAGATGAAAAGTTACAAACATCAATGCTTCTACACGTGATTGGCGATGCTGCCTTGGAATTGTATAATACATTTGTATTTGCTGAGGGTGAGAACATGAAGCTTGAGAAAGTGTTGAACAAATATGAGGAATATTGCATGCCGAAACGTAATCTAACGTATGAGAGACATAGATTTTTCACAAGATCTCAGTTAGTGCATGAGAGTGTTGATCAGTACGCAACAGAATTGCGGAGTCGTGCTCAGTCATGTGAGTTTTCCATGTTGAAAGAGAGTCTTATCCAGGACAGAATTATCTGTGGTATTTTAGACGATGGTCTAATAGAACGTTTGTTGAGGCAAGATGATCTTACTTTGGTTAAAACGTTGCAAGTATGTCGTGCGGCTGAACAAACTCGAACGCAGGCACAAGCGTTGAGTTCCGCAGGGGAAAACGCCTCAATTCCGGTAGATTCTTTCAGCAAGTCTAAGAAGAAATTTCCTGGTTCAAAGTCAAAACGGTCAGAACCTCAAGGTCGTACTAAAAGTGATGCATGTAGCAGGTGCGGAAACCGACATAGCAAAGACAAATGTCCCGCACAAGGTCAAACATGCAAAAAGTGCAGTAAACAAAATCATTTTGCTAAATGTTGTAAAACCCCAGTAGCCAAGGTCAATGAACTGCAGCACTTGGAGGTAGATTCAGAAGGTTTCATGATTTGCTCTGTTGAATCAAAAGAATCCAAGGATGAATGGATAGTTAATCTACTAGTCAATAACCAGCCGGTTGACTTCAAGGTTGATACTGGTGCTCAGGCGAATCTTCTTCCTGAGACAGTATTTCACAAATTGAAACCAAAACCAAAGCTACAAAAAGCCAAAGTGATGTTGACAGGATATTATGAGACAGATATCCCGGTCAAAGGTCGTTGTTGTGTACAAGTTGAGTACAAAGGGATCAAACGCAATGTGCCGTGTCTAGCCATTCCTGGAAATCGTCAGCCTTTGTTAGGATTACGGACAAGTGAAGACTTGTATTTGGTGAAACGGGTGTATCATGTTGAGAAACAAACTGAACACGGAACGGGTAAAAGTGTAGTTCAAGACTATCAAGATGTGTTTGTAGGTCTAGGTTGTCTTCCTGGTAAACACCACATCAAATTGAGAGAGGATGCACATCCTGTTCAGCATGCATGTCGCAAAGTTCCATTTCCACTTAAAGATAAACTCAAAGACGAGTTAGATAAGATGGAACGAATGGACGTAATCACACGAGTTGATGAGCCAACTGATTGGGTTTCTTCTCTCGTGGTGGTGATGAAAAAGAATGGTCAGCTCAGGGTCTGTCTAGATCCAAGAGACCTGAACTGAGCAATCAAAAGAGAACACTATCAATTGCCATCAAGAGCTGAAATAACTGCACATTTTGCAGGAGCCAAATACTTCAGCAAGTTAGATGCATCTAGTGGTTTTTGGCAGATCCAACTAGATGACGAAAGCTCCAAGCTTTGTATGTTTATCACGCCATACGGAAGGTACAAGTTCTTGAGACTACCTTTTGGTATTTGTAGTGCTCCGGAAGTCTATCACAAGATAGTGCACCAACTGTTTGCACACATTCCGGGAGTTAACACAATGATGGATGATGTGATTGTATGGGGAACTACCCAACAGGAGCATGATGACAGGTAATTGAGAGAGGTTCTCAGCATTGTGAGAAAAATGAATCTCAAGTTGAACAAAGACAAATGCGAGTTCAATGTCAAGAAGCTCACATTCATTGGTGACTTGATCAGTGATCAAGGAGTTCAACCTGATCCAAAGAAAGTGTCTGCTATCTTGAACATTGAGAGACCGAAATGTCGGAAAGATGTCCAACGGTTCTTGGGTATGATCATTTACCAAGGGAAGTTCAATCCAGATCTGTCGACTAAGTCAGCAGCGCTGAGACATCTACTAGACAAAAAGATTGTATGGACATGGGATCATGCACAAGAGGATGCATGGAATCACCTGAAAAAAGCTCTGATACAAGAGCCAGTCCTACATTTCTATGACTGCATGCAAGAAACCAACCAAGCTGTCAGCAGACGCATCAAAGGATGGTATTGGTGCAGTGCTACTACAGCAATATGATCAAGATTGGGTTCCGATCGCATATGCATCTAGATCAATGACTGATGCAGAGACTAGATATGCACAGATCGAGAAAGAATTGCTGGCAATCACATACGCATGTGAAAGATTCCATCAATACATCTATGGACAACAAGTAGAAGTGGAGACTGATCACAAGCCACTTGTTCCACTGTTTGTAAAGTCACTGGGTGACTGTCCCCTACGCATTCAAAGGTTACTCATCAGGGTACAGAGATATGATCTCAAGGTCTTGTACACGCCTGGAAAGTACATGTATACTGCTGATACATTGTCCAGAGCAGTAGATCCAAAGGCTGAGTTGAATGCTGAAAGTGAGGAAGATATCAGAGTCTACGTAGATGCTATTGTCAAGAGCATGCCAGTTACATCGAACAAACGAAATCAGATTGTCGAAGAGACAAAGAAAGATGATCAACTGCAAGAGCTGCTAGGCATCATCAGAGATGGTTGGCCGGAAACGAAGCAGTAATGTCCAGTTAGAGTCAGGGAATACTGGAACATCAGGAGTGAACTCTCTGAAGCAGATGGCATCATCTTCAAAGGCAGCAAAATAGTGGTTCCCACTACTATGAGAAGGTTCATGCTAAACAAAATCCATGAAGGACACTTAGGCACCGAGAAGTGTAAGAAACGTGCTAGAGAAGTCATCTATTGGCCCAGAATCAACATAGACATCACTGAAATGGTCCAAAGTTGTACTTCATGCCTAATGAACAGACCAAAACAGCAAGCTGAAAGTCTACATCCTCATGACGTGCCGAACCGCCCGTGGGAAAAAGTTGCTGTTGATTTGTTCACGCTGAACAATAGAGAGTACATGGTCATCGTCGACTACTATTCACAGTTCATTGAAGTATGTACTATGACTTCTACTAGTAGCAAGGCCGTGATCAACCACATGAAAGCAGTATTTGCTCGCCATGGAACGCCATGTGAGCCGATGTCGGATAATGGTCCTCAATTTGCAAGCCAAGAGTTCCAGAGCTTTGCAAAAGAATGGGATTTTCACCATACTACATCGAGCCCATAATATCTGCAATCCAATGGCCTCGCAGAGAATGCTGTGAAGATTGTAAAGAAACTCATATTGAAGTCACAGCACAGTGGACAGGATATCCACTAGCATGCGGAAAGCTCCGGCAGAACTCTCCTACAATCGTCGACTTCGATCGAATCTCCCCATGCTTGACAGTCTACTCGACAACCAACAGATCAATACTCGATCAGTGAGGGGAAGAAAGGAGGAGCATAAGGTGAAGCAAAAAGAGCGATTCAACAAACATGCTCGAGACTTGTCAAAGCTAAAGCCTGGAGATCATGTCATACTCCAAGACATGAAAACCAACACCTGGTCGAAACGTGGTATTGTCAGGTCTGTCCAAGATCGAAACAGATCATACCAGATCGAGACAGAAACAGGAGAGATACGTCGCAGGAACAGACGTCACCTCAGGCCAGTCCCACGTCAACAACACAGGATGACTTCGAGCTAGATGACACTGCAGAAGCTACAGAGCAACCAGCATCTGAAGAAAGCTCAACTACGTCATCAACCAGAACCAGAAGCGGACGAGTGATTAAACCGCCAGATCGCTTGAACTTGTAAATAAATGAAAGCGAACTACAGAGAAAGACTTTCGCGTTTTGTAAATAGTTTATAGTTACAGAGTTCAACTTGGACTTTAAAACATAACTGCAGGATTGCATGAGCATGATATATATATTTGCATGTTATAGTTTAAAAATATAACCGGATTTAAATAGTCACTTTGATTACAAAAATCAACAGATATCACTCAACCTCAACGGAGAATTCCAGTTTCGCGAATCGCAACCTTGAAAGATATGGACTGTCGCGTAATAAGTTATATATTTGAAAGCGACAGTACTCCAGCTTTAAGGGACAGAATAATGCCCTAGTACAGTCGAGAGTGTACAAATAGTCCACCCTGTCACTCTGTACAGTTTAAGAAGTTTTATATATGTATATGTAAACCTGTTTTAAAGAAGGGAGGTGTATATATAGCTACATGTAGTTTAACAGAGTCTGCAAATACAGACTAGCATGTATAACTAAATATAGAATGACCTGCAACCCATGACTCATGCCAGGTCATGTTATGAAACAATGAGTACTTGTACAGGAGATGCCTACAAAGATGTCTGACTGACATAGGGCGCGTTCATGCTTGATTTTGATGGCCAGAATCAGGCATCTGTTACGCGTTTAGTTTAAAACACGGTTGCGTCTTAGCTCACTTTTGTAGAATCACCGAAAAACGGCGATCACGATCGCCGATCGTAAACTCACAAAAAGATGCGTTTACAATTTGTAAACGCGTTTAAATGGGGTCAACGCACTGACCTCTAGTGGGTCTACGTAGCATGCACAGTGAAGGTTTGCGAATCCAGCTGGAAGACCAATTAAGGCCACACACTGAGAATTGCCTGGGGGAGCCAGAGAAGTAAGCATGAACACTACATCGTGGAACTGCGATCACGATGAGCGTTTACGATGAGCGTTTCAGATCGCTCATTCTGCCTTCAAAATTTAAGCATGAACGCAGCCATAGAGCCTCAATAAAGCTATACAACTTATTAGTTCAATCAAAGCTCTCCAACTGGTCTTTTATAAGAACATAATAGTTGCACTTACTACAACTAGGTCGAGTGTGGCAAATGTAGATTAATGTCTTCCAAAGAACATTAGTGCTTTGTATGGAAGGGATTTGAACCCCATACCTCATGGCTCATTGTCCGTAGAGTTATCCACTGGACCACAAACTCCTCTACATGATCCATGGTTGATGCCCATTAATTTAGAATGTACATTATTTATATGATTGATTTTAATATAGAGCTACATTTATGTTTGAGAATTAAATAAACAAAGAAGGAACGATAGCTTTGTCCATTATTTAAACACATTTTTTCATATTGCCTAAATGCTATACCGTGTGAGTAAAAAAAAAGTTTACACCTAGAAAATTGCTAATTATTTTAAAAATCATCTATGAACAGTAAATTATTATACATCTTATGAAAGAGTGTTTAATCCCAAATCATTTGGTATCATTTTTGTGTTGTTTGTGTTCATGCTTGGATGAACATGTTGCATTGTTTGTGAGAGTGCAAAAATCGCTTTGCGCCAAACAGCATATATGGGATTAGCGCAGTGAGAGAATGAATTGAATGTATCAAATGAAATGCATTGCATATGCTTTTGCAGAAGCAAAAGTCACACACACTCGCGCTCAAATGTTCATTGATATTTGATATTTGATATGTGTTGCATGATTCATTTTGGTAGGGATGTTATTTGGATCTGCAAAGACCGAATTAATAACCAAATCCTAATTGTTTTTATTCAAACATCACACAAGCAACTTTGGCGC
This sequence comes from Strongylocentrotus purpuratus, assembly GCF_000002235.5. Taxonomy (NCBI): domain Eukaryota; kingdom Metazoa; phylum Echinodermata; class Echinoidea; order Camarodonta; family Strongylocentrotidae; genus Strongylocentrotus; species Strongylocentrotus purpuratus. The sequence continues at coordinate 8,304,289 of NW_022145602.1, read as the reverse complement.
AAATCGCTTTTTGCACTCTCGCAAACAATGCCTCCTGTTCATTCAAGCGTGAACACATATACCACACAAAAATGATACCAAATGATTTGGGATAAAACACTCTTTCATAAGATGTATAATTATTTACTTCCATAGATGATTTTTTTAATAATTAGCAATTTTCTAGGTGTAAACTTTTTTTTATCTCACTCTGTAGTATACATGTATGATGTGTAAAAAGGAAATTGCAAATACAATAAATTATCATCAGTTCTCATTAAATCTTGGTCCAGAGAACGCCCTGAAACAGCAGGACTAGAAAAATGAAAATTTAAAGTTGACAAAGAATAAATACTTCAGAAAATTTGTTCTTGTATTCATGTGTATGTTATAAATATCCTCAAATAAAAAATTGATATTCAGGAAAAAATGCCACTCTTATGTTATTAATTTATAGGTGCACCTATTACAATGCCAGGATCGCACAGCCTGGGATCACACACCCAACCACTTTCTCCTGACCTGATCAAGAGATGTGCAGATGATTTCAAATTTAAGTACCGGACAACTCTCTGTAAGATCAGAGCTGATCCTCTCATCCCAACTTCCATTGTACAATTGAACGACATGTACACAAACCTCGTCCTGGAAAAAGAGTATCGACATCGCACGCGACCACTTGAGTACACGGATCTCTTTGATCTAGAAGTCAATGGCGAGTTCCCCAAGCGGATCATGGTTCAAGGAGAGGCTGGGACTGGAAAGACAACATTCTGTGCTAAGATTGCCTGGGACTGGATAAATGACAGTCCAGTTGTCCCAAAGTTTGTGTGGGTGCTTGTAGTCCCTTTTCGTGAAGCCAAGCAATTCACGATCGGTGAGATTGCCAAGTCGTATCTCTCCAAGGATAACCCAGCAACAGCCTGCCAGATCACTGAGTACATCCGTTCAAATCCAAAAGATGTATTCATGGCATTTGATGGATTAGATGAGTTTGATGGCAAGGTTGTGAAGCAAAAGAACGCTGGTTCTAAGTCAGAATGTCACCAGCCAAAGTCTGCTGATCAAACCAAGGCAAGATCCAAATCAAAGATGAACAAGAATGTGCGGCAGAAGTTAATGCAGCCAAAGTCATCAAGCCCAACAAGTGCCACTTTGCAGCCAAGAGTCAACAGTGCAGAGGCAAGTGGAAGTTCTTCAAAGAGAGGTGAAATTGCACTCAGAGACATTCTTTGTTCAGATGAACTTGCCTCTTGCCCGGTGTTGGTGACAAGTCGCCCATGGAAGGTCATGGAGATTAGATGGGATGATTGTCTGAGCAAACAGTACACTTTCATGCATGTGAAAGGATTTAGCAAGAAGAATTTGGAGGTTTACATTCACAAGTACTTTCAAGATGATGGGGTCACAGCAGATCAGCTTATCCAATTAACCAAAGACAATAACATCATATCTGAGAATATGGCCCCGTATCCTATCTACATAGCTATGCTCTGTTTTATGTGGAGAGAACTTGGTGACGAAAAACAAGAAAAGTTTAAGTCATTACAAACTTTTTCTCAAATATTTGATGAAATGTTTGAGTTCTTGAAGGTGCATTATGCTCAGAAAAATATCACAGATTTAAACAGCCCATCTTTCCAAGCCTATCGCTCTGGAATCGAGAAGCTCATGAAACCAGTTGCCAAAGTTGCCTTCCTTGGGCTACAAGAAAACACCCTTATTTTCAAAGAAGGTGATTTCGAACAGTGCTCAGACTCTATTGAAACAGCTTGCAGAGTAGGGGTGTTGTCTCAGGAGAAAAAATTGTCATCAATAAATGATAAGAGCAGTCCGTTCGTGCAGTCTACTATCTTCTTTCCACACAAACTCTTTCAGGAGTACATGGCTGGGGTCCATCTTGCTTCCCTGTATGAACTAGATCACAGTGAATTCAACAGGCTGATTGAGCAAGTAGTGCTGCCTAGGAAAGAAGAGTTTAGACATCTCCTTTACTTCACTGTATCACGGGACAAAATCATTGCAAACCATATCATGAAATGCATGGTACAGGGTAACACCCCAGACCGAACGGAGATGGATTTCTTAGTTGATGTATTCTTCGAGAGTCAGGACCGAGATACCGCAGCCTTGTTGAGGGGTGGAAAGTCATCTCTAACATTAAACCTTTCTATGACAGCACACACCATAGCAGGTTACATGTATGTATACACCAGACTTGTATGTGCAGATATGGTAAGTTTGATATCTTACATACATTAATAAGTATTATCATTTAAAGGGGCCGTCCACCCTGAAAAGGAGCAGAAGATTAAACAGGTCATTGATAGTTTGATTAAATGAAAATTTTGAAAAATGATTTAAATGATTTAAAATTCATAACTTTCCCATTTAAAATTGGATATTGCTCAAACTTACAGTATTTAGTTTCTCCCTTTTTTCTGATTTTATTTAAAACCAACTTTATATCAGGGTGGACTTCCCCTTTAATTGCAAATCCATCAGGCATCTGTAGACATGCATTTTTTAAGAATGGGTCTTGATATGCCTAATTCCACCCTCTATCATCCATGATCTAATATAACTGATAATCCGTGATATAATCAAATCATTCACTTTTTTGGTCTTGCCTGCATAGCAAAAGCGAGGGGTAGGCACTGCGATTCCAGTGACAGCGGCAGGGACGTCAACATTAAAACTTAACCTTGGTTAAGATTGTGAATTTGTAATATAATTTTGAAACAATAAGTTCTTATTCAATGAAATTTGGCCTAAAGGATTATCAAGTATTCCCAATCATTCAAGTAGAATTTCAGGTCACAAAGTAAAGGTCAAAGGTCATTTCAGGTCACCAAACTTTAATAGACTATGTTGTGGCATCATCATCAAAACTTAACGAAAGGTTAAGATTTTGAATTTTTATCATAATTTTGAAACTATACATTCCTATTCCATGAAACTTGAACATAAGGGTTATCAAGTATCACCAACCATGTGAGTAGTCTTTAGGTGACAAAATCTAGGTCAAATGTCATTTCAGTTCTGCAAACTTAGATTTTGTTGTGGCATCAACATCAAGATTTTGAAATTTTAGCATAATTTCAAAAGTGTTTGTTTAAATTCCATGAAATTTGTACTCAAGGGTTATCAAGTGTACAGTATAAACTGAATGCACGTTGGCTTTAATGGTCAGTCCTCCTTTTGTTTAATAGATACATGCTCCATACATACACACCAGACTTGTATGTGCAGATATGGTAAGTTTGATATCTTACATACATTAATAAGTATTATCATTTAAAGGGGCCGTCCACCCTGAAAAGGAGCAGAAGATTAAACAGGTCATTGATAGTTTGATTAAATGAAAATTTTGAAAAATGATTTAAATGATTTAAAATTCATAACTTTCCCATTTAAAATTGGATATTGCTCAAACTTACAGTATTTAGTTTCTCCCTTTTTTCTGATTTTATTTAAAACCAACTTTATATCAGGGTGGACTTCCCCTTTAATTGCAAATCCATCAGGCATCTGTAGACATGCATTTTTTAAGAATGGGTCTTGATATGCCTAATTCCACCCTCTATCATCCATGATCTAATATAACTGATAATCCGTGATATAATCAAATCATTCACTTTTTTGGTCTTGCCTGCATAGCAAAAGCGAGGGGTAGGCACCGCGATTCCAGTGACAGCGGCAGGGACGTCAACATTAAAACTTAACCTTGGTTAAGATTTTGAATTTGTAATATAATTTTGAAACAATAAGTTCTTATTCAATGAAATTTGGCCTAAAGGATTATCAAATATTCCCAATCATTCAAGTAGAATTTCAGGTCACAAAGTAAAGGTCAAAGGTCATTTCAGGTCACCAAACTTTAATAGACTATGTTGTGGCATCATCATCAAAACTTAACGAAAGGTTAAGATTTTGAATTTTTATCATAATTTTGAAACTATACATTCCTATTCCATGAAACTTGAACATAAGGGTTATCAAGTATCACCAACCATGTGAGTAGTCTTTAGGTGACAAAATCTAGGTCAAATGTCATTTCAGTTCTGCAAACTTAGATTTTGTTGTGGCATCAACATCAAGATTTTGAAATTTTAGCATAATTTCAAAAGTGTTTGTTTAAATTCCATGAAATTTGTACTCAAGGGTTATCAAGTGTACAGTATAAACTGAATGCACGTTGGCTTTAATGGTCAGTCCTCCTTTTGTTTAATAGATACATGCTCCATTCACAATTTTTCTGTGTGACTACCTGCACTAACCAAATTCTGAACTTAAACCCTGCACCAAAAAGTATGCCTACTACTAAACCTTAGCTCAAACCAATTTGCGGCCTTCATGCATAGCCATACATAAACATGTATACCTGAGCACCAAGTTATCTTTGCAGTCATTCAATAAAAACATGTACTCTGGTAATGTACTGCATGTAATGAATCACTGTTTGTATACATGTAGGTCCGAACTCTCGAGCTTAAAGGTTCACGGGATGCGACATCAGCCTCCTCACATCACCTCGTAGATGCTTTGTGTTCCATGCCAAACCTGACTGGCCTGACACTAGGTGGACATCTTTTCCAGGCGGAGTTCTTTTCTTACCTGAATGCAAAGGCATTGACTTTACAGGTATGTATCTGTGTTTGTACTCTATATCCTTGCCATGATGAATTCATGTTCAGTGAATAACTATAGGTCTCTGGACAGTGAGCCATGAGGTATGGGGTTCAAATCCCTTCCATACATAGCACTAATGTTCTTTGGAAGACATTAATCTACATGTAGCAGATGCTTTGTGTTCCATGCCAAACCTGACTGAACTGACACTACATGGAGCGGGTTTCCAGGAGGAGTTCTATTCTACAATGAATGCAAAGACGTCAATCTTAATACAGGTATGCGTTTGTACTCTATATCCTACCATGATGAATTTATGTAGCAGTGGACATGAGTTTAAGGAGTGATGATATTTTAGCAACAGTTACAATAATTTCAAGGTGTGTAATGTTGTGTATTGTATAAAAAAATATGACAGTCTTAGCAGAAAAATGAAAGTATTATAAAGAGGGTCTATCATGTGCATGCACTGTATGATACAGTATTCATATAGCTTGAGTTAAAAATAAAATAAAACTTTAAAAAGTTTGCCTCATGAAAATTAGTTTGGTCTTTGAAGGAGAATAACTGGAACACTGGATGTGTTTGAGTAAGCATTTTGAGGGGAAAGAGAGTGGTGTGTTGCTACTATAATGCAGTAATAAAATTTCAGTATAAACAGATCACTGAAGTACTCTAAAGACTAGTAGATAAAAATATTTCTGTTTCTAATTTGTATATTTTTACATTCATAGCGATTCATAATGTTGGAATGATGTCATCATGGGTCTGAAATCAGTATCAAAGTATACTTGAGTTTCAATACTCACTTAAAGGGAAAGTCCACCCTGAAATTAAGTTAGTTTTAATAGGAGTAGAAAAATGAGAGAAACAAGTCAGTGAAAGTTTGAGCAAATTCCGATTAAAAATAAGGAAGTTAGGATTTTTGAAGTTGTGATCAATCAAACACAAATTGGCAACTCTATGACGTATCATGCGAGCTCAACTTCCATTTGCTCAGTACTAAAAAAATCTTAAATTTTCATTTTCCCTCAAGAAAAATTTCAACCATACATGCACCCTAAATATAATAATTGCAAATATGTTTCTATACTCCCCCTGCAAGGAACAAATATATATTCCGTCATCAATAACGAAGAAAACATGATTTTATGGAATATTATGCACAAAGCAAATGAAGGAGAGCTCGTATAATAAGTCACAGAGTTGCCAATTTGTATTTGATTGATCACAACTTCAATAACTCATAACTTTCTTATTTTCATTCAGAATTTGCTCAAACTTTCACTCACCTGATTTTCTTATTATTCTGCCTCTATCGAAACAAACTTATTTTGGGGGTGGACTTTCCCTTTAAAACAAGGATAGAGATCTAGATCACAGTGTACTTATTTTGAGCACAACTACATGTACCCACTCTACATATACATTCTTGTACAATGCATACTTTTAGTCATGAAGGTATTATATATAGCATTTAGGCAATATCAAAAATGTGTTTAAATAATGGACAAAGCTATAGTTCCTTCTTTGTTTATTTAATTCTCAAACCTAAATACAGCTCTATTTATTAACTCAATCATATAAATAATGTACATTCTAAATTAATGGGCATCAACCATGGATCATGTACATGTAGATGTGTTTGTGGTCCAGTGAATAAGTCTACGGACAGTGAACATTGAGGTATGGGGTCAAATCCCTTCCATACATAGCACTAATGTTCTTTGGAAGACATAAATCTACATTTGCCACACTCGACCTAGGTGTAGTAAGTGCAACCTGGTAGGATATATTTTTTGAATTCATCACTATGTAGTATGTAGAGATTTGCACTATGGCTTTAATTGTCAGTCCTCCTTTTGTTAGATACATGCTTCATCAACAATTTTGTCTGTTGTTGCTATCCTGCACAAATCAAATTCTTAACTTAAACCCTGCACCAAAAAGTATACCTATCACTAAACCTTAGCTCAAACCTATTTGCAGCTGTTATCTTAATCCTATATACATGTAGTTGACTAACTAAAGCCCAGAGCATGTCACCTAAGCATAGCCATACACATACATGTATACCTGAGCACCAAGTTATGTTTGCATAAATTCCATAAAAACATGTACTCTGGTAATGTACTTGTATGAATGACTGTTTGTATACATGTAGGTCCAAACTCTCGACCTTGAAGATTTAAAGTGTCCGACATCAGCCTCTTCACATCATCTAGCAGATGCTTTGTGTTCCATGCCAAACCTGACTGAACTGAGTTTGGGTAGCAAGGGTTTCCAGGAGGAGTTCTATTCTACACTGAATGCAAAGGCGTCAACCTTACAGGTATGTATGTAAGTTTGTAATCTATATCCTTGCCATGATGAATTCATGTAGCAGTGGAGATGAGTTTAAGGAGTGATGATATTTTAGTAACAGTTACACAAAATCCAATGTGTGTAATGTTTTGTATTGTATGAAAAATATGATAGTCTTAGCAGAAAAAGGAAAGTATTATGAAGAGGGTCTATTATGTGCATGCAGTGTATGATACAGAATTCATGAAGCTTGAGTTAAAAAATATGATGTTCTGCAAGAAACTTCACTTTAAAAAGTTTGCCTCATGAAAAATAGTTTGGTCTATGAAGGAGAATAACTGGAATACTGGATGTGTTTGAGTAAGCATTTTGAGGGGAAAGGGAATGTTGTGTTGCTACTTATGTAGTAATACAATTTCAGTATAAACACGTCACTGAAGTACTCCAAAGACAGAAGATACAAATATTTTTTATTCTAATTTGTATTTTTTTACGTTCACAGCGATTCATAAGGTTTGAATGATGTCATCATGGGTCTGAAATCAGTATCAAAGTATATTTCAGGTTCAATAATCACTTTAAAACAAGGATAGAGATCTAGATCACAGTGTACGTATTTTGAGCACAACTACACATACTCTACATATTCATTCTTGTACAATGCACACTTCTAGTCATGAAGGTATTATATAGCATTTAGGCAATATCAAAAATGTGTTTAAATAATAGACAAAGCTATAGTTCCTTCTTTGTTTATTTAATTCTAAAACATAAATACAGCGCTATTTGTCAAAATCAATCATATTAATAATGTACACTCTAAAATACTGGGCATCAAGCCATCAACCATATTTCATGTAGAGGTGTTTGTGGTTCAGTTGATAACTATAGGTCTCTGGAAAGCGAACCATGAGGTATGGGGTTCGATTGCCTGCCATACATAGCACTATTGTTGCTTGGCATGACATTAGTCTATAGTTGCCACGTTCAACCTAGGTGTAGTAAGTGGGTACCTGGTAGGATATATTCCTTGAATTCATCACTACCGTTGCCGGAGCTAAAGTCAGGTTAATAATATTCAGAGATGTTACATGTATATCATAATGTGAGATGTGCTCATCAAGAATGGTATGTTGTTGTTATAAACCTATCAAATTTGTTATTATTAAATTTACTTTTATGATTCACTGTATGTGCAGGTCCAAGCTGTCTCTCTTGATCTACTCATGTTTCCCACACCCACCTCATCCCAGAACCTAGCAGAGTCATTGTGTTCCATGCCAAACCTGACTGACCTGACGATTGGGAATAAGCTTTATTTTAGTAATTTCTGCTCTACATTGAAAGCAAAGGCTTCATCCACTCAGGTATAATAGATCAATTGAAATATAGTGTCTTTGCCCAACATTTTGTGAAGAACTGATATTTTAATTTCACTGTTGTTACTTTTAATGTAATATATCACCAAATGAAACTTAACCTTCATATACTGGCTTCTTTTATCAAGATTCGTTGTGTTTTACTCAGCATTCTGTTTTGTTTTTGTTTTAAATGTTTTGGATAGGTGTATGGTTACTCTCATGAATATGCAATAATGAAATGCACTATGGCTGTAATTGTCAAAGTCAGTCCTCCTAATGTTCGACACATGCTCTCTCAGCACTTTGTCTTTGCTTACTATCGTGCATTATTATACCAAATTCTCAACTTTAACCCCATTGTACTCAGCATTCTTTTTTTTAAACATTTTTAATATATGTTTTGGATCGGTGCATGACATGGGTTACTCTTATGAATATGCAGTTATTAAATTCACTATGGCTGTAATTTTAAAAGTCAGTTTGCTTGTTTTGTTATACGTGCTTGTGTGTCTGGGGGGGGGGGGGGTGTCGGCATAAAGTTTTATTTAAAAGTTTACCAGTTTTAAATGTGTGTTTTCGGTGGGGGACACAAGGACACTCAGTCTATATACCAGAGAGAGAGAGTACTGACCTGGTATGTAAATGTTTGATATATATCGAACAGTATGTCAGCCAGACTAGAATGGAGGAAAATGACATGAAATGCTCATTTATCTATATTCTTTTCAGGGTTCTTTTCCTCAAGCCAGAGAAGGAAATTTCAGCTTCAATGGAAAGCCTCAAGTGAATTTTGATTCATTCCTGCAGTTGCTCATTGACTATCGATTGTAAGTGAACTAAACATACTGCATTACAAATTCATTTTATTATACAACTCACCCCTAGATCCTGATCAAATGATTGGTCAAATGCGGTCACATGTGATTTACTTACTGAGACTATCACACGTTTTTCCATGAAGCATGCAATACTTTCCAGTACTTTAACGATCTTTAAGAACACAATATGCGGCAGTGCATGTAGAGTTTAATGTGTTTTATATACTGTGTGTAGATTAATACATGTGTAGCACTAGCTTGTAGAGGTAAGTGTGCATATCTCTGTGTGTGCTCTAAATTAAGCCTATTAAGGCCCCCAAAAAAATCATTTGGTTGTCCTCGATTGCTTTTCTGGAGTAGGGGCGGGCGGGCGGATTTTTCCCCGTTTAAAAAAAATAAAAAAAATCATTGGGATGTCAAGCATTTGAACAAACAAAGTCTATACAACACTTTAAAGGTACTATGTCCCATTTGCAGGCCAAAAAAAATGAAAAAGTTAAATTCCAACTGCATTTGAAAGATAATACTAATTTAGAACTTCCCTAAAAAAGGTAGGGCTTGAAAATGTCTTCAAGTGGGAAAATAATGACTATTAGTTGTCAAATCGACTTTAGGGCTATAGAGCCCAAAAGTAATAGTCTTGATTTTCAGACAATTGTACCGAATGGTCATATGTTTTATGCTGCGCAAAGATTCAATCAGTTTAATCTTGGCCATCACAAGAAGTGGGTTATTGATGTAGACAAATGCTCATGTATGTTATTACCAAAGAAGAAAAAGGCCAGTCAGTCACTCAATAGTGTCTGACAGTGAAGTTTAGCAAGTAAACGGGTTTCCTTGCATAATTTGAATATGAGGACACTGCTAACGTTTAAATTTCACAGATAGAACATACATGACATATTCATAATTCCTGCAAAGTTCTACATAATTTGAGGTTGGCTGCAAAAGGGACATAGTACCTTTAATATGGTAAAAGACTAGTTTAAAGGTCAATTTCCGAATACCACCCCAACCCCTCCCCCCGGCACCTGAGCCATGTAACATTGAAAGTTAAGATTAATATTATCTCCCAAACCTTGATTGTACCTGTATCTCCTGTGATATATCTTAACATTATAATAAATAGCAACTTACCATTAATTATATGTTACAGATACATGTAGATCAATGCTTAATAAGATACAATGAATTGTGGCAAAACTGAAAATATGACAGACTTTTACAACTGATTGGATTGTTAGTCACTTCATTTGTTACAGATTCTATCCCCCAAACCTATATTTTATATTCTTTCCTCAACATCATTTCAGGTTATACAAGTAGGGTCCATGTGACTTCTCAGACGAGCCTGAAGGATGACCTATGATGGACATCACAGCCATCAGAATACCTTTGAAAGCCACACAATGGCAGTTTGCAACCATCCAGATCGCACAGCTGGATTATGTGATGCTTGATGTGTGGAACTATCTTCAAGACGGTTGTACAACCCCTGCTACTGCGACAATTGCTCGGCGTCGGTTTCCTACACTAACCAAAATTCTAACTTCAACCTCAGACCTTACATATTACTGTAAAGATAAACTTATAATATTTAACACTAATAATAAAACAGCAAATTCACTGTATTTCAGAAATATGCTGATCATACATTTATTAAGTGTATCTTCGGAGGCGGGTATACATCGGCGTATCACAACATAGCAACGTTTTATACACATTAAATATATCATATTACGTGTACCTTACCGTTACCTAAACCATTATTACCTGAACTCAAATAAAGTGCAACCCTAACGCTATATGTTTCATGAAGTATATCCCGGATCATAGGATCAAATGTTGATACTCCATAGCAACTTTTCTGACAAGCATTTTTTTCCCCATCCACAGGGTTCCTTTATTAAACAATAGCAAACATTCATGTAAAAATACACAACATATACATTACAATCAAGCAAAATTTCATATTGACATCACTTTGTCAAACTAAAATCCAAGAAAAGCTTATACCTGAGCAAAAATCAATCATATACCATGTTCTATTCAAATGTATTCATTTATCTGTTAGGGTTGTTCTAGCAATACACTTTTCCATTTCATAATACAATTTTATAGCTGACATAATATTTTCAAACAACGGTAAAAAGTTTTTGTTTCTACTTGGCCGAAGAAAAAAAAATCCTATCACTGTGACAAGTATCTGGTTAACCAGTTGTGTTAATTCATATTCCAAGGTGTAACGCCCGATCGCTAGTAATTCAGAAAAAAATGATGTGAAGGATGACCTACTGAAGTCTTATATTTTTGTGTGCACTAATTATAGTAAGTTGCAAGAATTTGGGCCCCGTTTCATGAAACTTGTTATCAATATTCAGTTGCAATAACTATTATAAGCTAGTGAAATGGTTGCATTTGATTAGCTGAAAACAAATTTGTCATAAAAATATGACACTTGTTATTGATAGCAAGTTTTATGAAATGGGACCCAGAGTTACTTTGAGCCAGTTTGTCTGGAAGTGGGATTCCATTACGAGAACCCTCTTGCTTTGAAAAGTTGCAATATTAAACACAACTCAAAAATGGTCTGAAATGTAATTTTAATTTCAACTTTTTCTGGAAGAGGCCTTTGAATGTAATATTGACTATGAGGTTGTTTTGTATTGTGATTGTAATTTGATTAAGTATGTACTGTACAATGTTGTACTTAAGTGTATGCATTCTGTTCAGGTTCACTCAAGTTGAGGATATACAGTTGGCCCCTGAAAGTTTACATGCACCTGGAAGAAACTTGTTTCATCCAGATTTTCTCAACTGCACTCATTCCCATCAGGAGTCACTCTTCTCAGAAGGATTATTGATGTATATACTATATATATTAAACAGAGACTATATTTGTATATCTTTCAGGCCCAACTGTACATGTACGTACATCTAGAGATCAGGGATTATTCCAGTACTTAATAATGTTTTGTTTTTCTTCGCCTATTATAATTATCAGCATATGTGTACCAAGTTTTGTTTGCCTTATGCTTTGTAAATACTATAAATAGAGACCATGTTTGTCTATCTTCTTGAAGTGAAAAGTTGGCAGGAATGAGCCTGAAGTTGGGATGATGTATATCAGGCCCAACTGTACATGTACGTACATGTAGAATTCAGGGATTATTCCAGTACTTGATAATGTTTTGCCTTTTCTTCGTCTTCTTCTATTTTAACTATTAGTAGATTTGTACCAAGTTTTGTGTGCCTTATGCTTTGTATATACTATAACCAGAGACCATATTTTTCTTTCCTCCTGAAATGAAAAGTTGACAGGAATGAGTGAAGTTGTGATAATGTATATTAGGCCCAACTGTACATGTATGTACATCTACAGTAACGGATTATTCTAGTACTTGATAATGTTTCTGTTTTTTCTTCGTCTTCTTCCATTTTAACTATCAGTAGATGCGTACCAAGTTATGTGTGCCTTATGCTTTGTATATACTATAAACAGAGACCATTATGTGTCTATCTTCCTGAAATGAAAAGTTGGCAGGAATGAGTGAAGTTGTGATAATGTATATCGACCCCAACTGGACATGTATGTACATCTAGAATTCAGGGATTTTTCCAGTACTTGATAATGTTTTGTTTTTTCGTTGTATTCTTCTATTTGAACTATCATTAGATGTGTATCAGGTTTTGTATGCCTTATGCTTTGTATATACTATAAACAGAGACCATATTTGTCTATCTTCCTGAAGTGAAAAGTTGGCAGGAATGAGTGAAATTGTGATAATGTATATCAGGCCCAACTGAACATGTATGTACATTATATCTACAATTAATGGATTATTCCAGTGCTTAATAGTGTTGTTGTTTTTTCTTCTTCCATTGTAACTATCAGGCCTCTGAGTAGATGTGTACCAAGTTTTGAGTGCCTTATATTGAAGGCCTGCATGTATGAAACAAGTGGTCATGTGATTTGATATCAGCCTTTATGCCAAGAGCTACTTGTATAGCAGGGATATATACATTGAAATCCTGGAATCTGTGACATAGTGAAAATTTCAAAATCACAATTTTTCAATACAAACTGGCATACCAGTATGTGATTACTGTAAGACATACTTATATCAGTGTATAAATCAATATTTCTTTTGAAGGTACACGATTGTTATGATATAAATGTAGCAATAAAAGAATGTTTCCAATTCAAGAAGAAAATGATATCACTATAGTCCAAATCAGATGATCTTATAGTTATAGTTTGTAAGTTTACAGCCTTGTATGCAAAGAATGCCAAACTAACTGAAATGGAAATTGTATTACATCTGAAATAATTATTATTATAATAAGAAATGTAACTTATATAGCACCAAATCCACTCTGTGGAGTGCTCAAGGCGCATGTAGAAATAATTAAGAATTAAACAGAAGCGTTTTACATGATTTTTAAAGGGATCATAACCTGTAATACACTTTTTGATTTCTTCAGGAAGGTTATTCCAATAAGGTAGGACACGCGTGAGCAAGAGGATCTGTTCAGAGCAATCATGTTTGTGCTTATCATGTTTATGTGTACTGGGTATGTGTCAAAGATTAAAGGATTTATTGTATTTCTTATTCCGAGTCTGAATTTATGATTTGTTTGTAAGGTTTGAATCCAGAGAGATGGGGAAGGAGGCGAGGGAGGGAGTAAGAGGGTGCATACAGATGGGGGACTAGTTGAGGGAGGAGAGAGACTAAGCGAGGAAAGGAAGGGAGGGACAGAGATGAGGATGGGGGGGGGGGGGTAACAGATACAGTGAGCAAGAGAATAGAAGGGAGAAATATAGAGCATATGAGAGGTGGGGATATAGAAATGAATAGCCAATATGTAATAATAATAGTGCATTGTATTTTAGAGCGCTTAATACAACATGTTTCCAAGCGATTTACAAAAATTGGCGATTCTCAGATAATCGTCCATTAAATATCATATTTACAAACTATAATTAATATATACTAATCTACCTACATTTTTTTCAAAATGCATAAGCACAGATACATCCAGTCAATACATTAAAATACAATAGAATAAAATTAACTTTAGGCCAAAACATTACAGATTCAAATTAAGGCAATTACATTACATGTACCGTGAATAATACTTATGACATTAAAAGCTACGGACTAACGGAGAGAGTTAAAATGGAATGTTCTTAGTGAGGATTAAATGAATCCAACGAAGGAGCAACCCACAATAAGAGGGAGGAAGGAGAGAAAGGATAATAATAATAACAATAACAATATTCATAAAGCGCAACATATCCATCTCTAGAGATGCTCAAGGCGCATACAAATAATTTAAATTAATATTCAACAGGATATCGAAATCTTGGAGCATATGAGGGGGGGGGGGGGGGGTTGTAGAGACGTACGTGGAGGTGGATAGCTAATTAAAAAGGGGACATGTTCAAAAGAAAGATTTAGAGCATGTGGGAGGTGGGCATGTAGAGATGGATAGCCAATATGTTCCAGTAAGAGGGAGGAAGGAGAGAAAGGAAATCGAAACCTTGGAGTATATGAGGGGGGAGGGGTTGTAGAGATGTCGAGGTGGATAGCTAAATAGACAGGGGACAAGTTCAAAAGAAAGATTTAGAGCATATGAGAGGTGGGGATGTTAAGATGGATAGCCAAACAAGGAAAGAAACATGAGAAATAGAACAAGAACAGGAGGAGGAGGAGGAAGAAGAAAACAAAGAAGGGGAAGATGATGAACTGAGAAGAAGAAGAAGATTAATTGATATCACACACTTTCTTGCCGTCTATTTTATATTTAAGGCCAGGGCGTCAACCTTCTTCACTGCATCTCTCATAATTCCTATATTTATAAGCAGATAATCTTCACACTACTCGCGCCCCGCTCTGCTCTGCTTGATATAAGTTCAGGGGCCCGTTTCATAAACATTTTTATCTATAAAAAATGCTTAATTTCTAAGGTAAATTTGGTCTCGGCCAATCAGATGCCTTGATTTCAGTAGCTTATAACAGTAGCTTGTAACTTGTTATTGATATCAAGTTCTATGAACAGGGTCCAGATCTTTCTCTTTACACTCTAAAAAAAAAGATACCCTATATTGGGTAAAATTTTACACTTAACGAGGGTAAAAAGGGAACATGCATGTTTGTTGGGTAAAATTTGACACAGGGGTGGTTGGGTAAAAATTTACCCAGCAAATGTTTAATGTTTTACCCAACTGATGTGCAATATATTTGACCCAATGTAAAAGGTAAAATGTTACCCAACGACAACCATGTTCCCTTTTTGACACAACATTGGGTAATTCTTACCCAACTCATCCTGGGTACTCGTTTACTTTGTTCTTGTGTAATTTTTTTTTTTTAATTTAACATTTTAACCCAACCTTATTGTATGATTTTTTATTTTTACACAGACTTGGGTAAAAAGGAAAATTTTTCCGAGGAGTTGGCTGGAAAGGTACGTGTTATATGTAGTGTACTGTATAAGTAGCAGACCTCCCTCTCTCTCTCTCTTGGCTAGACAGTCTTTCGCTTGGCGTGCTCGCAGTAGGTGACTGCATCACGGATGACATTCTCCATACGAATAATGTATTGTCCAGAATTATGAGAAATTTCATGTCCATATTGAGAAGAGTTACACGCATTCATGCAAATAAATGCTGCGGGAAGACACAAATGCATGATCGTAGTCTATTTCGAACAAAGTCGTCCATCTTCTGTCGATCTTGAACACGATTAATTCGACGAATAGCTGATTCGGAACGACCGACCACGCTAGCGCTTCAATCATAGTTTTTAACATCAGTTGTGTCATAATACCAACGTTTAGGTGTCAAAACTTGTGTTTACCCAATGCGTGGTTCAAATATTAATCTGCATCGTTACTTTCTTACCCCAGAAATGCGCACAGTCGAATGTTGATATGACACTATGGCAAGTGTAATGACATTTCGAAGGGACTTGGTGTTTGGCACAAGGTTGGGTAATACTTTACCCAACTTTTTTAAACAGCGATTTTGCACAGCAAAATTGTGCACTCTATTTTTAGAGTGTACAACTCATGCAAGACTTTTACTTTTCGCGGTAATACTACTGACAACTGGGCCCCCGTCTTAGAAAGAGCTGCGATTGATACAATCGCAGATCCTCCACACAATCGCAAGTTTGCAGTCTTTAGCTCTTATATATGTACACAATTGCGATTGATATCAATGCCAAATAAGTTGCGATTAAAAGCAACTGTTATAAGACGGGACCCAGAGGAAGAAACCCAAGAAGAAGAAGAAGTGTGATGAGGAAGCAGAGGAATATTTGAATACTATTTATACCATCGACCAGAAAGGGCGGGGGTGGGGCGACCCTCATCAAATTTCAACTTTCAAATTTAGTTTATTTCGCAATTCACATTCATGGATTTAAAGTTCACTTCTTTCAATAAGAACACAAAAATAAATTATCAGGCTCATACCTATTTTGAACTCTCCCTTTCAACTTTTCAATATTATTTGCCCCATCAGGGAAGTATTTCCAAACAATAACCATAATAGTAAAAACGATCAACACTATCATATCAATTTCTGTAGTCAAATATTGAAGTATTATCGAAAACGACAAACAAACACACACAAAAATTACATCAAATATTACAGGAATATTTTATTCATACTTTAACAACATTTAACAAGTTTTATAATCATCAATATTATTAGATAATTACATTTGTAACGCCAAATTCATACTTCAGCTAGGCGGGTGTTTCAACAAGCCTTTAAGTCGATCTTAAAATAACGCCGATTATTTTATTATCAGATGATCTAAAACAACCTCAAGAATCTTCAAATATTCTCGAATTAAACTCCAACTTGAGTCTAAGGTTCGGTATCAAAATAAAAAAGGTAGAAAAAGTACCAAAAGTGACAATTCTGCGTCATCAATTTCGATAGACGTTGTTTAATTTAGTTTCACACGTTTCATTATTCTAGATCAATATTTAAAAAGAACCAACAAATTAAAAATAAGCATAATAACCCGACCCGATCTGCGCTAGATGTCAATGTCTCTATTTCAACCCCTTTCGATTTTTGTTCGACCTTAATTTATATAGGCGTTTGGGGCAATTCCATGTCATTTTCTATTTGTGCGTATTGTGTGGTATAAGTTATGTCACTGTGGGTTAATTAATGAGATATCCCATCCCCTCGTACCTATATGATGCCACTTTATACATCTTGAACTTTCACTATCATCATCTCGGAGCTGATCATGAAGTAAGATATGCTTCACCGAGTTTTACCGGGTTTTACCGGGTTTTTTTTATCGGGTTTTACCGAGTTTTACCGAGCTTATATATTTACTTCCCCCCCCCCCCCCTTCACCCCAGCCCCTCGTTCCTAGAGCTGCCACAACGTATGTCATAATCACCATCATCCTTTTACGCTAATTCATTCAAACAAACTTTCTAAGCCAGTCACCCCTTCTTCGCGGTATCTCTTGGCGACCCAGCTCCGCACGTTTTCGCTTGTCGGGTACCGCAGTTTCGGTTTCTCCGCTTGTACGCACTCCACGATGACGTCGATGACGGGTCCAGTCTCCTGGGCGGTGAACTGGTCAGGCTTGCTGAGTAGGACTTCGAACGCCGTCATGTCCTGCATGGGACAATGGTAATACTATAGTAGTAGAAGTAGTAGTATTATAGTAGTATTATTAGTAATTGTTGTAGTAGTAGTAGTAGTAGTAGCAGTTGTTGTCGTAGTATAGTAGTAGTAGTGGTTTAGTAGTAGTAGTAGTAGTAGTAGTATAGTAGTAGTAGTAGTAGTAGTAGTAGTAGTAGTAGAAGTATAGTAGTAGTCGTAGTAGTAGTATATAAGTAATAGTAGTAGAAGTAGTAATAGTAATATGAAATTAGTAGTAGCAGTAATAGAAGTAATATAATAATAGTAGTAGTAGTAGTAGTAGTACTATGAAATTAGTAGTAGCAGTAATAGAAGTAATATAGTAGTAGTAGTAGTAGAAGTATAGTAGTAGTAGTAGTAGTATTTTAGTAGTAGTAGTAGTAGTAGTATAGAAGTAGTAGTAGTACTAGTAGTAGTACTAGTAGTATTAGTAGTACTAGTAGTAGTACTAGTAGTAGTAGAAGTATAGTAGTAGTATATACGTAATAGTAGTAGTAGTAGTACTATGAAATTGGTAGTAGCTGTAATAGAAGTAATATAGTATTAATAGCAGTAGTAGTAGTAGTAGTAGAAGTATAGTAGTAGTAGTAGTATTTTAGTAGTAGTAGTAGTATAAAAGTAGTAGTAGTAGTAGTAGTAGTAGTAGTACTAGTAGTAGTAGAAGTATAGTAGTAGTAGTAGTAATATTTTAGTAGTAGTAGTAGTAGTAGTAGTAGTACTATGAAATTGGTAGTAGCAGTAATAGAAGTAATATAGCATTAGTAGTAGTAGTAGTAGTAGTAGAAGTATAGTAGTAGTAGTAGTATTTTAGTAGTAGTAGTAGTAGTATAAAAGTAGTAGTAGTAGTAGTATTTTAGTAGTAGTAGTAGTATAAAAGTAGTAGTAGTAGTAGTACTAGTAGTAGTAGAAGTATAGTAGTAGTAGTAGTAGTATTTTAGTAGTAGTAGTAGTAGTAGTAGTAGTATAGTAGTAGTAGTAGTAGTAGTAGTAGTAGTAGAAGTATAGTAGTAGTCGTAGTAGTAGTATATAAGTAATAGTAGTAGTAGTAGTAATAGTAATATGAAATTAGTAGTAGCAGTAATAGAAGTAATATAATAATAGTAGTAGTAGTAGTAGTAGTACTATGAAATTAGTAGTAGCAGTAATAGAAGTAATATAGTAGTAGTAGTAGTAGAAGTATAGTAGTAGTAGTAGTAGTATTTTAGTAGTAGTAGTAGTAGTAGTAGTAGTATAGAAGTAGTAGTAGTACTAGTAGTAGTACTAGTAGTATTAGTAGTACTAGTAGTAGTACTAGTAGTAGTAGAAGTATAGTAGTAGTATATACGTAATAGTAGTAGTAGTAGTACTATGAAATTGGTAGTAGCTGTAATAGAAGTAATATAGTATTAATAGCAGTAGTAGTAGTAGTAGTAGAAGTATAGTAGTAGTAGTAGTATTTTAGTAGTAGTAGTAGTATAAAAGTAGTAGTAGTAGTAGTAGTAGTAGTAGTACTAGTAGTAGTAGAAGTATAGTAGTAGTAGTAGTAATATTTTAGTAGTAGTAGTAGTAGTAGTAGTAGTAGTACTATGAAATTGGTAGTAGCAGTAATAGAAGTAATATAGCATTAGTAGTAGTAGTAGTAGTAGTAGTAGAAGTATAGTAGTAGTAGTAGTATTTTAGTAGTAGTAGTAGTATAAAAGTAGTAGTAGTAGTAGTATTTTAGTAGTAGTAGTAGTATAAAAGTAGTAGTAGTAGTAGTACTAGTAGTAGTAGAAGTATAGTAGTAGTAGTAGTAGTATTGTAGTAGTAGTAGTAGTAGTAGTAGTAGTAGTAGTAGTAGTGATATTAATAGTAATAGTAATAATAATAATGATAATATAATATGAATAATAGTAATAGTAATAGCAATTGTAATATTAACTTGTATAATAAAGATAAGAAGTAAAAGAAAAAAAGAAGAAAAAAAGGAGGAAGAAGAAGAAAAGAAGAAGAAGAAAAAGAAGCAGAAGAAGAAGAAGAAGAAGAAGAAGAAGAAGAAGAAGAATAACTACATTATTTTATTGCGTACAGGTATATCCATCGATCCATACTATAACATGCTTAAGGCGCCTTTTATTACCATAGGCTTAGCACAGCTGCTCTAAGGCATTCAAGAAATAAATTCCTCCAACCAAGAGCTAGTCCAAGGTACTAATGCACTATAAACTACACCCTATTCAAGTGTGGCAAATATAGATTAATATCTTGTCAAAGGGTATTGGTGCCGCGACGGGACCCGAACCGCAAACCACGTGTTCCACTACTTGTTTTAAAGAAATGAAATATGATTATTATGGATATGACGGAAGCGATATCTCACCTTCACTGTGTCTTCAGAAACGATTATGTTGTCATCTTCTGCCTTGGAGTTTGTGGACATAGTTTCAGCAAATTTGGTCGCCACTGGTCCTGGCTGGACTGTACTGATGCTATAAAATCAAAAGTATATAAATGAAGAAGAAAAAAGATATAATGCAATGACATTAAGAAAAGGGCAGAAAAGGGCGTCGCGCGAAGGGTCGCGGGGTGTAGTAACACCGCCCCCCCCCCTTCTCCAGGATACACTGTGGTATAATTATTAGTGAAGACTCTTGACTTTCAGTACACATGTTCTAGAGGCCCCGGTTTCCGTCTTGGCGCTTGAATCTGTATTGTATCCTCGCAAATGTGTTTTTGCCTCTCTCGACCCAGGTGCATTAAATGGTTAGTTAGAAAATAAAAGTAACGGGAGTTTTCTTGATAATAGCAGTTTTAATTGTGGGGAAACTTCCTTGTGGAACTAAGACAATAATCATCATCACAGTTTGCTCCTTCCTTCAAAGTTTCTTGGCAAAAAAGAATGTGTTTGGGGGAGGAGGGGCGGAATTGTTGGAAAATTGGAGAGCTTTCAAAAACAAAACAAAAAATGTCTGAAAACTCTTGTCTAGCGTTGTCTCTGTCGGTTGTCTCGATCAGAAGATAGAGTAAGGATGTGAAAAACCGTTATGTCCCGGATCCGGAGCCCCGATCTGCGCTCCTTTTAACGTTTGTTTTTTAGCACGGTTAGGCATATACACTATGGTCAAATCTTATAATGATTGAATATAATCGTGTCGCTTTTACCCAAGGTAGCCACATCAGTATAATTACTGCTCTTTCTCATTACCCTATCATTACCACGTATTATAAGATGCTGACGTGGATTCTAATCAAATGATTGGTTGAGTGCGTACACGTGACCAGGCATTTGTTTTGCCTAAAGCCCCCATCACACCAAACTAGTTCCTACTACGTTCTGGAACCGTCCTAGAAAATCGTAAAACGGGTTGTGGTCGGGGCAGAAAGTGTTAACAAAATGTCTATAATACGATCCTAGTTCGTTCATAAACAGTCATCAATACGTCCATCTCGTCTGTACCCCGTCCACAGTCAGCTCACATCAAGTTCAGATCGGGTAAATTTGCCATTTACAGGCAGTCCAAGCCAGTCCGTAGTCAGTTTAGACCCATTATTAACTAGTTCTACCTCGTTCCCAATACGTCCAAACCCATTCTTACTAGTTTGTCACTTGTTCTAACTAGTTTTTAACCCGATCACCCCGTTTAGAGACACTTTAACTCGTCCTCATCTCGTTCTTAGTGCATTCGAACGCGCTCCTAGAGCGTGTGCAATCCCGTCCTGGCTCGGGAGCTATAAAAACCCAGCGCGTTCTCGCCATTCCTCATTCCCGTTCAACGCTTCTAGCTTTGCAAATCAAGAAATTCAAGTCAAGCCCCCATTACACCAAACTAGTTCTCACTACGTTCTGGAAAATGTTGACAAACGGGCTCAAACTGTGTGCGAACGGAGTGAACGCATTAGCAACTATTTACGATCTTTTTATAAGAACTTCATGGACGAGCTCGGACTGGCTTGTACGGGAAGTGCTCTAGAACTTTGAGCCTGTTCAAAATGTTCCCCGTCCTGCAATTAGACGAAGTGACAACGTACTTAAACCAAGATGGACGTACTACGAACAGAATTACCGTAGTATGAACGGAATTGCCGTACTTCAATCCTACTAGAAACGTGTTACAACGTGATGTGGTTGAGCATAAATTAGAAACAACGCGCAGGGTTTTTATAACCAGTACGGGATTGCACAGTAGAGCGCGTTCGAACGCACTGAGAACGAGTTGAATGTCTCTGAATGGGGATGTTGGGTTTATATAAACTAGTTGCGAACTAGTAAAAATGGTTTGGACTGCTTGGAAATGTCAAATTTACCCGATCTGAACTTGATATGAACTGACTGTGGACGGGTACACACGAGTTGGACTAATTGTGGACTGTAAATGAACGATCTACATAGGATCGTATTAGAGACATTAGTCCAATCAAAGCCCGTCCATGAAGTCCTTAAACAGATCGTAAACAGTTGCTATTACGTTCAACTCCGTTCGCACATAGTTTGAGCCCGTTTGGCAACATTTTCGAGAACGTAGTGAGAACTAGTTTGGTGTGATGGGGGTTTAACACGTAATTTTGATAATGACCGGTCATTATGGTCAAATCTTATTATGATTGAATATTTTGATAATATATAATATCTTATATAACAAACAATACACATCATTTTGTTCGGGCACTAGTAAAATTACACGCACTCGGTACCTTCAAAACAGTCCAGTGTGTTCGACTGTTCCAAAGGTATCTTGTGTACATGGTTCATTCTTACTAGTGCCCTCACTGCTGTGTTTTATTTGTATAGTATTTACAACTGTGCAGAGAGGGACACATATAGGCTAAACACCTTATCCAAGGATATTAGCACCGAACGAGGATTGAACCCAGAACCTCTCGTCAAGAACGTACTTCATCTTTCTTTATGTGTGTTTATTTTTGTTGTTTTGTGTTTTGGGGTATTTGTAATGTTTCTTTAACAAAATATATTTAAATATCTCAAAGTGTTCATGTATAGTTGACAATGTTATAGCATATCCAATTCAATCAGAAAGTGCAAGCAGTTGGTATTATTTATTCGACTTGTTTTCAAATTTGATCGTGTAAAGGTTTTTGTATACACATATCTTTTAAAACGTGTAAACAAATGGCAACTGTGCAAAAAATGTATTTTTGGTTGTTGCATGTATTCACTCAGCTGTGTTATAGAAATGTGATGCGTATTATACTTTACAAAACCAGTACTCATCATAAACAAAAACCGCTGTAGTTTGCCGTGTCATATCTGGGCCCCGTCTTACAAAGAGTTACGATTGATCCATATCAATCGTAAGTCCTCCAATCAATCACAAGTTTGCACTCTCCTATCTCTTATGTACAGAGTTACGATTGATATCAATCGCAAATAAGTTACGATTAATATCAACTCTTTGTAGGACGGGGCCCAGGTCGAACAAACATTTACACTCAAGTCATCATAAAAAATAAAACAAATTCGGTTTACCTCGTCTCCTCTGAACTAGGCTTCATCTTTAACCCTTTGCTTACCGGAACCTGGTGGTCCCTGTGTTAAGCCTATGGGAACCTGGTGGTCCCTGTGTTAAGCCTATGGGAACCTGGTGGTCCCTGTGTAATAAGCCTATGGGAACCTGGTGGTCCCTGTGTAATAAGCCTATGGGAACCTGGTGGTCCCTGTGTTAAGCCTATGGGAACCTGGTGGTCCCTGTGTTAAGCCTATGGGAACCTGGTGGTCCCTGCGTTAAGCCTATGGGAACCTGGTGGTCCCTGTGTTAAGCCTATGGGACCTAGACAATTCAGTAGTCGACGGGTTAATAAGTTCGATGGGGGTATCACGTACCTTATTCCAAAGTGTTTAAGCTGTGGCAGTAACGACTCAGTAAGACCCTCCATCGCAAACTTCGTTGCATTGTACACATCCATGTAAGGCATAGCTTCAGAAAGAGAGAGAGAGAGAGAGATAGAGATAGAGAGAGAGAGAGAGAGAAAGAGAGAGAGAGAGAGAGGGAGAGAGAGAGAGAGAGAGAGAGAAAGAGATTATTTTGTAGCACGATGGCAAAGAATTTCGAGAAATCAACTCAAGAGCGATTCCAATTCCATTTTGATCGCCTTTAAAAGTCATGTTCGGATTACGTAATAGCCCCTTCTCATGCACACCTTTACATGATGGATGAACTTTGGAAGATACAAAGACATGTTGACCGATAAAAACATACCCATGTCACTAAGAAGAAGAATGTTCAACCAATGCATTCTAACAACTATGGCATATGGATCAGAAACATGGTCATTGACAAGGGATCTAGAACAGAAGCTTGTGATTATTCAAAGAGCTATGGAGAGAAAGATGTCGCATTTATCTCTGCGAGACAAAATCAATCACAAAGTCATACGCCAGAAAACGGTTAAAGACATCATGGAGAAAGTCAGAGAATCAAAGTGGAGATGGGTTGGGCATGTAGCAAGACTTCAGGACAATAGATGGACAAATCGTTTAACAGAATGGCAACCAAGGATGGGAAAGAGAAGAAGAGGAAGGCAGAAGAGAAGATGGAGAGATGACCTAACATCATACATGGAAACGGTCGCTTGGACTAGGATAACTAGAGACAGAAAAGACTGGAAATGTTATGAGGAGGGCTTTGTCCACCGTCTGGATGAACTATAGCCTGATAGATAGATAGATAGATGTTCCCCCACATTGAAGGGAAGGTAATTTACTGACAATTCTCCAGAATTACGTATAGGCATACTGCCATCTGATGCTCAAAATGTCCCGACGTGTCGACCGCCATGTCCCACAATGCACGCACCACCAATGAAAATACTGTACAGAGTGGTAGCGATGTCGGTAAAATACCCCATCTTTAATGGCTGACGCATAAGGCTCTTGAAATTGGAAAATGTTGATAATTGATAGAGTCTGCATTTGTGTTTTAAGAATACTGGCAAGGATGATAACATTACAGACTAATAACTCTTACATAATGAATGAATTAATGAATGAATAAATAAACAAATATACGAATAAGTAAATAACTTAATAAATAAATGAATGAATAAATTAATTGTAATTCAGGTGTATGAAGAGTAAGATATGCATTACAGGTAGTGTAGCCCTTCTGCAGCCGACATCAAATTCTGTAAAACTTTGCAGGAATTATGAATATATCACTTTTGTCCTATCTGTGAAATCTAAACGTTGTTAGCAGTGTCCTAGTATTCAAATTATGCAAGGAAACCCGTTTACTTTCTAGAATTCACTGTCAAACACTATTGAGTGACTGGCTGACTTTTTTTCTTTGGTAATATCATACATAAAATGAGCTGTAAAGGGTACATGGGCGTTTGTCCACATCAATAACCCACTTCTTGTAATGGCCAACATAAAGCTGATTAAATCTTTGCGCAGCACAGAACGTACGCCCACGTGTACGGTGCAAGGGTCTGAAAATATTTCTACGCATAATTTTCGAAACGTGTTGCGAAAATTCTTAACGGTAGATATAATTCCACATAAAAGCAATTACCAGTTCTATTTTAATCAGGGAAGTTTTTAGTTAGTGTTATCTCTTGTTTATATATTTAGACTTCAGAAGGGACACACCACCTTTTACATATCTTTCAGGGGCCCGTTTCATAAAACTTTTTATCTATAACAAATGCTTAATTTCTATGATAAATTTGCTCTCAGCCAATCAGATGCCATGGTTTCAGTAGCTTATAACAGTAGCTTGTAACTTGTTATTGATATCAAGTTTTATGAAACAAGGCCCTTTCTTGAGCACCAAATCGACCTTTGATATTCGGCACCCATTAAACCCAACTCGAACCCTTTGTTGATTGTACGAGTTATGCGATCACAAAACTAATACACCGTGTGGCATCGCTACGAGTGTCTAGTAAAGCCCTCCAAAAAAGGGATCGGAGGTGTTTCATCAAATTCTAAAATTGATTATCAGTTTTAAAAATCAATATGACTGGATAGCTCTAATAAGAACATTTTAACATAATGGGTCTGCTTTTTCCTAGAGGTACAGAAAGAGAGAAGGACAAAAATTTAAAAAAAGTAAACAAACAGTAATATAACACAAAATATGATATAATATAAATATGATTATTCCATGGTATAAATACTTATGAGAAATCGAAATCGATTTTAGTTGATGAAACACCTCTATAAATCCCGCGCGAACGACATTATCAGTCTCCTGGACTGTCGTTCTCATGGGTTAGCAGTAGTCTTTATCTAAAGAGGACGAGATGAAGCTAAAATTATAAACTACTCGCACTCACCAAGATGTCCAAGAATACTACTGATATTCACGATGCGACCAGATTTCTGTTTCTTCATGATTGGCAGCGCTGCTTGTATCAACCGCACCGTGCCAAAATAGTTGGTGTCAAACATACTCTTAGCTTTCTCCATACTCATCGCCTCCAGCGGCCCGAAGAAACCAAAACCAGCGTTATTTACTGTGACAAGAAAAACGAATGAAAGAAAAAGGGAGAAATAAATAAAAGAATAAGAAAGAATGAAAGAAAATTGATGAAAATAAAGAAGGAAAACAGACAGAATGGAAGAAAAGGAGAAATAATGAATGAAAGAAAGGAAGGAAGAAGGAAAGAAAGAAACAGTTTTCGAACGGTTTTCGAATGTTTCGTTTCAATACGTTGTAAGCCCACGTAAATTCAAAAGATCCAATATGGACATAATACCAGAAAAATAATAATCTGGGTTTGCTAAACGGTTTTCCCGCCATATCCAGAGCCTGAAGAGAAAGTAAGCCGAAGTTACTCGATGCATTCAAGTTTGTTGAGGTGCTGACACTGAAAATGCAATATATTTGTCTACACTTAGTTAACTTACATGCACAAACCCTTGTCATTCACTGTATGTAACTATGTCTGCAATGTGAGACTATGAGACGGCATCTGCATGGGCTATGTACTTCAGCAGCTTCAGACACAGCCAGAGCCTCACAGACTTAGGCGCTGCTCAAGGCTTTATGAACTGTGGTCGAAAGTCAAATAAGAGTCTGTTCCTGCAGACTAGGCTACACTCACCCAGGACGTCGACACGCCCGTGTTTCCCCATGATGAACTCGAAGATGCTCTTGACCTGATCATCGACGGTGACGTCGAGCTGGCGAACGAATAGCGTCTTGTCGAGGGCATCGCCCGTCGCCTTCTCGAGGCCTTCCTTCTTAGCCAGGTTCCTCATGGTGGCATAGACCAGGTACTTCTTGTCTGGGTCCTGGGCCAGCCTTGCAGCTAGGGCCAGACCGATACCGGTCGAACAGCCGGAGATGAGAACAACAAGAGGGGCCATGGTGTTCCTGAGAGGGTGGAGAAATGTCAGCAAAATTGAAAGGTTATCATCCTCGGCGGAAAATGCCCTATTTTAACCGGATTTACCCCACACCCGAATACACGGTCAGCATACCCTCACAAAAAAATTTGAATGGTATACCAATGGAAGTACCATTGAAAATTGGCAAGCGAGCCCTTTATAACTAAGACAACCCATTATTTTTAATTGTATTTTTTCATTGTTTATCAGTCCTCTTTTTGGCGGCCAAACTTTAATGACCTTTGCCCTCACAATTGTATTGATTTATGATTATACACAATATACAGTGCGTCCCAGAAAAAACAAAGCCTTCGTCTTCTTTGTGCATGGCTGATCGTCAACGAAACGGAGTTAAGTCTTTTGTCAACTCTGTTCGTTGCAACGGCAGGCAGCCAGTAAAAACGAACCCGTTTGATCAAATTATGGAAATTTGAGCATTACTTTAAACACACATAACCTTGTTATTCCTGGCTCATTTTTCCTGATTAAGGTGTCATGTGAAAGGGCAGAAATTTAACTTTCTAGATATGTGATTTACTCCTTGAAATTCAGATACCGCCCGCCAAATGACTTTCTCATGCGTGAGATATGTATCATATGAGTTGCATTAAATGAAAGAGGAGGATCTAAGCTTTCTAAATATGTGTCATTTAATAATTATAATTGTGATTAAGTTATGATAAAACATCGATAGTTCTAGGTTTCGTTTTTTTCTGGGACGCACTGTATATTACAAAAAAAACATCGCGATACGGATTTAGCCTTTTTCTAAAGACAAATTTTGACTATTGATTTAGTTACCCTTTATTGATCATTGTCGATTGGGTGATCAACATGTATCCGTTTGTTTTCTCAGGAAATTTCTATAACGACGTTTATTTCACTAAAACCTATGACGCTGGCAATTTTTGTATCCAAAAATCAAATTAGGTCACCTCTCCCGCCAAAAGGGATTACAATGCAGTAGCTAGGAATTTATTATAGCACTTATACATATTTTTCGGGAGAGGAGGGGGGGGGGGGGGGGCGCCTAATTATTGCGGGGGATATACCGTATTGTTTTTTGCAGCTTTGAATTACATGTTTTTACCTTACGATAGTTCCATACTAACAATAATGAAGTTAATTCTGTTTATAGGCGATAAATAATTTGTGTAATGCTACTACGACGGAAAAATTATATCGAATAAATAAACGTGTTTTGTTTTCCACTATTTACAAATCTCACAAGCTTTTTAAAAGTACCTTTAACCAATGTGTGTTTTCATGATTTTGTATATATCCACCAAAATGATTTGTGGAGTTTTAGAGACTATAATAACAATTTCAGGGGGCGGATGGCACAAGACAGTAGTCACCAAGTGTTTGGTGCTCCGTTTTGGGTACTAAATACTAAGACAAGCAAGAACAAATCGAGGTCATAAGCCCATGCTTCTTATTTTCTATCTTTACCGAAGGGGGAGGGGACACGTAGCGACCTTTAAACGAGCTCCATGACAGCCCTTTAAATGATTGCCAAGGACTCTTGTACCTGTTATCATATTCACAATCTTAAAATTAAACGGTGTATTTGTTTCTAAAAATGATTTGGATGATGAGGTCATCTTCAAATATATTAATTACTGATACTAATAATCTATATAGATACAGAAAAAAGTTCATTATATTCAGATGATATTTGTTTTAATCACCTGTTTGCGTATGAATATCATATCATAGTTATTCTTTAACCATATTCGGGAGAGGAGGGGGGCGCCTAATTATTGCGGGGCATACCGAATTGTTTGTGCAGCTTTGAATTACATGTTTTTACCTTGCGATTATTATGTTAATTATGTTTAGAGGGCGGTAAATAATGTGTGTAATGCTACAACGACGGGAAGATGTGTTTTATTTTTCACAATGTACAAATCTCACAAGCTATGCAAAAGTTAAAATAACCGATGCGTGTTTTCAGGATTTTCTATCCACCAAGATGATTTGTATAGTCTAATAGAGACTATACTAATAGTTTCAGGGAGGGGGCACAAGTCATCAGGTTCTTGGTGCTCCGTTTTGGGTACTAAATACTAAGACAGTAAAGAACACATCAAGGTTATTAGCACATGCTTCTTATTTTCTCTCTTTACCGAAGAGGGGGGGGGGGGGGGGGGGGGGGAGGGGGGGGGGGGGAGGGGGCACGTAGCGACCTTTAAACGAGCTCCATGATAGTCCTTTAAATGATTGCCGAGGACTCTTGTACCTTTTATCATATTCACAATCTTAAAATTAAACGGTGTATTTGTTTCTAAAAATGATTTGGATGATGATATCATCTTCAAATATATTAATTACTGATACCAATGATCTATATAGATACAGAGAAAAGTCCATTATATTCAGATGATATCTATTTCAATCACCTGTTTGCGTATGAATATCATATCATAGTTATTCATCAACCATATTAACTTTAATAACCTTACATACAGAAACATAACTGCATGTCGACTTTATTTGTTCTGCGTGCAAGATATTTGATAATATGCTTGTTTGTTTTAGATAAAACATT
This sequence comes from Strongylocentrotus purpuratus, assembly GCF_000002235.5. NCBI lineage: Eukaryota > Metazoa > Echinodermata > Echinoidea > Camarodonta > Strongylocentrotidae > Strongylocentrotus > Strongylocentrotus purpuratus. The sequence continues at coordinate 8,274,648 of NW_022145602.1, read as the reverse complement.
AACCACATCATCAAGTTATGTTTTGTACTATACGACTTTCTGTCTTTTCTTTTTAAACCATTTCGACCTACATTGTGAAGGTAAGTACAGTCTTGTTATATCGTATTGTTAATAAAAAGCATATCAAATATAACTTTGTAACACATTATTATTCACCGATAAACAATATTGGTCCAATAAAAAAGAGCCTCAAACCACTTGGAATTTTAAAGGATATTACTGAATTGGAAGTGGTGCGGACCATAACAGCGCTTTGACTGGTGACGTTCCGTTGAATGCGGATTTGTAGCCGCGAAATATGTCGAATGTCTGAGTGGGCCACGGCTTCGATGTCGGTTTTCTATTCGTTTTTGTTGTTGCTATTTGGTTTTTGTTTTATCTTATTGTAAGAAGCAATGCTTTGCCTCGGACTAGTGATCATTGTTGAATGTCACTTTACTCTCGTTTGATTGATGATGATGTCGTTATTTTCTTTGACCCTGTTTCGTAAAACTTCTTTTGGTAAATCTTCGTCAAAAGTTTTTACTCATGTCAAGTGAGCTCGATATTGTAAACCTTAAGAAACGATGTTTATGTATGAAATTAAGGCTTTGCTTCACATAAAAGAAATTCTAAGTAATTCAAAATTCAAATGAGATAGGTCGCCACTCGGCTATAAAAGAGCAGGGATCTGAGAAGGTATTCATCTTTTCGGAGAATGTCAGGTGAAAGGAGATTGTGTACTATGTACAAATTGAGTGTATTCTCCAAAAAGATGAATACTCTCTCAGATCCCCGCTCTTTTATAGCCGAGTGGCGACTTATCTCATTTGAATTTTAAATTACTTAGAATTTCTTTTGTGTGAAGCAAAGCCTTAGCATCTGGAACGCTGGTACGCCTGCGCATGGAGCGCCAGCACTATCGGTGTTCCTGCAAGTGCTAAAACAGGCAGGGTCACACTTCGGGTGCAATTTCTCGAATAGCACGTGTTCCAGCACTCATTTTTTTGCTCGTCATCGCTTCCCAAATGCTTCATGCACGCCAAGGGTTACATTTGGGACGTGTGGTGCAAATTTGTACCCAGCATCCGAGATTTAGCACTTCATTTTTTAGAGTGTAAATAGTTCCTCAACTGAAAGTCAGTGGCGGATCCAGGGGGGGGGGGGGGGGGCACAGGGGGCACGTGCCCCCCCCCCCCCTGGCCAAAAGAAATATGTTAAAATCAGCCCTAAATTCACCCAAAATGTACTGAAAAACAGGGACGTGCACCCCCGGACACCCCCCCCCCCCCAAAAAAAAAAAAAAAAAAAAAAAAAAAAAAAAAACTAATAATAATAATTATTATTATTTTAAAAAAATAAAAAAATATGCCAATGGCTGACCTAAAAAGGTGACCTTACTCCCCCCCCCCAACGGAGCAAAATGTCAAATTTAAAAATTTCGTTACCAAAAAAAAGTGTCCTCACAAGTTGTGATCATTATGGCCCCAATTCACAAAGGAGGTTTAGATTGAACCCATTGCTCGAATATTCGTTTACATAACCCATGTTTTAAAACTTAGCGCAAAATAAGCGTACCTTGCCTTGCGCTCGTCTAAAAATGGACCTCTGACTGTGTCACGCTTATTTTGGGCTAATTTTAACGAAACGAAGTTTCACAAAATGTCACAAAAATAATGAGGTATCAAAATAAGCTCATCTGACCGTGATTGAATGACGAAAACCCCTGAGCTTCCGAGGGTTCAGCCCCATGGATTCCGCCAAAGGCCCTAAAGCGGGTCCCTGGATGCTCGTGTGACGGTAATTTAATGCCTAGAACTTCCTGAGCTTCTAGGGCTACGCCCCCTGGACCCCACGCCAATAAATGTCCTGCCAATGTCACAAATAATGAGGTATCAAAATGCTCACCTGACCGTGATTAAATGCCGAAATCCCCTGACCTTCCGAGGGCTTTGCCCCCTAGATAATCCACCTAGGGCCCAAAGGCGGGCCCATGGATGCTTGTGTGACGGTAATTTAATCCCTAGAACCCCTGAGCTTCTGGGGCTATGCCCCTTGGACCTAACCAAAGGCATTAGGGTGTGCCCCTGGATGCTCGTGTGACGGTAATTTAATGCCTTAAACCCTCAGCTTCTGGGGGCTCCGTCCCCTGGACCCCACGCTAATTAGGGACCTGCAAGTGTCACTAATAAGGAATCAAAATATGCTCATCTGATCGTAATTAAATGCCCATACCCCCTAAGCTTCCGGGGGCTCCGCCCCTTGACCCCTCCCCCACCGGGCCTTTGCACCTAGACCCCACGCCAATTTACACTACGCTCTACCTGATCATAAATACTTTAGCCTTCCCCGACCACTTTGCGTTCAGCCGGGCCTGCATGTAAGAATGGGGTGATGCGGATTGTTTTTTCTGCCCCCCCCCCCCAAAAAAAAAAAAAAAACGTTTTTGCTCATTACGCCGATGCTGGTCACCATTACGTACCAGTATTTGACTCGCATAATTTCAAATTTGGCCCCCCCCCCCTAAGAAAACCTGGATCCGCGCCTGGACATTGGTACATTGGCATTTATGTGTTTGTCGGTAACATGTGGCCTCTACACCCTCCCCCACTGAAAAAGGTCTAGCAATGCCCCTGCCCCCCTTCCCGGATATAAGCTAGATCTTCAAAATACATTTCAGACCCTTTATCTTTGAATGAAGTTCAGTATTAACTCGCAAGTTAAGTCAAGAGGCAAATATTTGGATGAGGGAGTAAAAAGTAATAAGTGTTGGGGGGATGTAAAAAGAGAACCATTTTGTGTACATTTTACATGCATGTCACTAATAATATGAGTAATTCGCATACAGTAGTAAACGGCAGAATCTCCTTTTATTCTATTACAGGATGTCTTACTGGAGTTACCATTCATGTATCTTTCCAGCAGACTGAGTTTGTGTCGAATGAGAAGGACATCTTGCACCATGGGTGGATTCTGTCATCTCTATCTTCTCATGATTCTCCTGATGAGATCTGGTGATGTTGAAACCAACCCTGGACCAGACAGGTCAGTATATATATATATATATATTTGAAGCTTATTTCCTGTTCTTTATTGCGGCAGTAATAACCAGTAGGGGCTTTTAACGATCACTCAAGTAATCACGTTATCATGTTTTGAGTACTTTTGTAGATATAAGCTCTCCAATCTATTAAGTTTAGGGTTGATACTTTTTGTTTTTTTACAGGCCAATAATTCACCAATACTTCACAAATACTCACGCTTTTGCGAAGATGCGACATGATTCGTTTTGTACTAAACCCTACATTTCATAGCTTGAACAAAAATACAAGTACTTGTTATTGAGACTAGGCATGACATATATCATATTTTTTAAAGTTTACATTTACTCTTGGTTTACTTCAGTACCTTTGATAGGTGGGGTATCCTGAAGTTTGAGGTTTTTATTTATTCCACATTTTACATAGAAAAACAGTTTATATTCTTTTCTTTTTTATACAGGCGTATATTATTATAAGAATAGATTTCACACAAATAAAATACACAAATTAGAGTAAAGTACGGAAAATAAGTACAAAATTTTAAAATATGTATATTTAACTGGCTGGGTAGAACAATGTAAAATGTGGGGAGCCAAAATAAAAAGCATAGCTTGTATGTGAATAGGCTCCCGTACTGAGTAACACAATAAAGTAGGTCTGAATTTAAAAGGTATTATAGGAGGCGAAAACGGAGTAGTATAGTATGACTTTCAGATAGAGTCAGCCTGAAGTAGTTTATTCTTCCATGTAGTTAGATGTACAGTCCGTATTGCCCAAAGCCAATGGCTCGACATCAAGAACTGAACTAAAATTACAAAGTATGAAGATAGGTGCTTAAATGAGTGTACAGTAGGGGCTACAACACATTAAGAGATACATGTACTTAAGAGATATTTATGAGATGATTGGTAATTTTATAATACAGGATTGTCAGTGAGAAGGAATTCTTAAAGCTGTCCAAGCAAATTGAACCTAGCTAGTACAGAGAGGTTGGCATTAACCTGGACATCTCCATCGCAGAGCTAGGTCAAATCGAGAAAGATAGCCATAATACCAGTGATGCATTCATGACAGTGTTCACGAGATGGAGAGACAAACAGCCTCCAGGCACAGACATCAGGGCTCTTCTTGCAGAGGAATTAGAACGTAGTGACTTAGAGTCCCTCTCTGGCAAACTACTCGCTGGCAGTCTAGTCCCACAGCGGACAGGTAAGAATAAGAAGGAAGTCAGGTCGGCTGCCCGCAAGAAGTCCCTTTATGGCCATACGACACTTTCTCATTTAGTACAAATATTGTTACTTATAGCAGGACATCCCAGTAGACAAACAGCAATGAAACTGATACTGCCGGTCTGGTGAACCTTCAAAATAGCTGTCAGAACACCCATGATACTAACATGTCAGTATTGTGGGCTGTCAGACCATGGGTCATTGGTTTCATGGGCCTTCTGACAACTGTTCAGATGGTTCGCTTGACATATATTGTCGGTCTTGTGGGCTGTTGAGGGCATGTACAAGGATTGTCATTCAAATTTCTTGGCATTTCATGATCATCTTTTGACACCAAGTTTATGAAAATTGTACCATTACAGTCGTTTTATCTTTTGTGACCTAGCTTATGTCTGCCCTAAGACGGAGAATTTCTGACTTTCGAGTACAAAACAATTCTCTCAGTTCTTTCGCATGGAATTGTTCTTTGAGCTGTAATTCATGAGGTTTATAAGGATCATCATTATGGTCTATACTGTTAGCCATGGAAATTAATGATAATTACATGTTTGAATAGATACATAAATAGACATGTATAGGTTCATACAAAAAGACAAATTCTATTGAAATATTTTTAAGTTAGAAAAGAAAACAAATATAGACATGTGTCACGCATCAACAATAGTATACATGTATGATGTGTAAAAAGTAAATTGCAAAGACAATAAATTATCATCTGTTCTCATTGAATCTTAGTCTAGAGAACACCCTGAAACAGCAGGACTAAAAAAATGAAAATGTATAGTTGACAAACAAACAAACAAACATCAGAAATTTGTTCTTATATTCATGTGTATGTTACAAATATCCTCAAATAAATATTGTTGATATTTAGGAAAAAATTGTCACACTTTTGTTATTAAATTGATTGGTACCCCTATTGCAATGCCAGGATCACAGACTCAACCACTTTCTCCTGACCTGATCAAGAAATGTGCAGATGATTTCAAATTCAAGTACCGGACAACTCTCTGTAAGATAAGAGCTGATCCTCTCATCCCAACTTCCACTGTGCAATGGGACGACATGTACACAAACCTTGTCTTGGAAAAGGACGATCGACAACGCAAACGACCACTTGAGTACAAGGATCTCTTTAATATAAAAGTCAATGGAGAGTTCCCCAAGCGGATCATGGTTCAAGGAGAGGCTGGGGCTGGAAAGACAACATTCTGTGCTAAGATTGCCTGGGACTGGATAAATGACAGTCCTGTTCTCCCAAAGTTTGTGTGGGTACTTGTTGTTCCTTTTCGTGAAGCCAAGCAATACACGATCGGTGAGATTGCCAAGTCGTATCTCTCCAAGGACAACCCAGCAGCAGCCTGCCAGATCACTGACTACATTCGTTCAAATCCAAAAGATGTATTCATGGCGTTTGATGGATTAGATGAGTTTGATGGCAAGATAGTACAGCAAACAAAAGCTGGTTCAAAGTCAGAATGTCACCAGCCCAAGTCATCAAGCCCAACAAGTGCCACTTCGCAGCCAAGAGTCAACAGTGCAGAGGCAAGTGGAAGTTCTTCAAAGAAAGGTGAAATTGCACTTAAAGACGTTATTCGTTCAGATGAACTTGCCACTTGCCCGCTGTTGCTGACAAGCCGCCCATGGAAGGTCATGGAGATTAGATGGGATGATAGTCTGAGCAAACAGTACACTTTCATGCATGTGGAAGGATTTAGCAAGGAGAATGTGGAGGTTTACATTCACAAGTACTTTCAAGATGATGGGGCCACAGCAGATCAGCTTATCCAATTAAGCAAAGACAATGACATCATATCTGCGTATATGGCCCCATATCCTATCTACATAGCTATGCTCTGTTTTATGTGGAGAGAACTTGGTGACGAAAAACAAGAAAAGTTTAAGACATTACAAACTTTTTCTCAAATATTTCATGAAATGTTTGAGTTCTTGAAGGTGCATTACACTCAGAAAAAGATCACAGATTTAGACAGCCCATCTTTCCAAGCCTATCGCTCTCAAATTGAGAAGCTCATGGAACCAGTTGCCAAAATGGCTTTCCTTGGGCTACAAAGCCGCACCCTTATTTTTCAAAGAAGGTGATTTTGAACAGTGCTCAGACTCCATTGAAACAGCTTGCAGAGTAGGGGTGTTGTCTCAGGAGAAAAAATTGTCATATATAAATGATAAGAGCATTCCGTTCCTGCAGTCTACTATCTTCTTTCCACACAAACTATTCCAGGAGTACATGGCTGGGGTCCATCTTGCTTCCCTGTATGAATTAGATCACAATCAATTCAACAGGCTGATTGAGCAAGTATAGTGCTGCCTAGGAAGGAAGAGTTTAGACATCTCCTTTACTTCACTGTATCACGGGACAAAACCATTGCAAACCATGTCATGAAATGCATGGTACAGGGTAACACCCCAGACCAAATGGAGATGGATTTCTTAGTTGATGTATCCTTTGAGAGTCAGGACCTAGACATCGCAGCCTTGGTGAGGGGTGGAGAGACATCTATAATAATAGGCCCACAAATGGCAGCACACACCATAGCAGGATACGTGTTTGTATTCACTGGACTAAATACAGATTTGGTAAGTTTGATATCTTACATCCATTAATAATTATTATTTGAAGGGGATGTTCACCCTGATATTTAGTTGGTTTGAATAGAAGCAGAAATGAGTAAAAAAAACGGGTCAGTGACAGTTTGAGCAAAAAATGATTAAAATGATAAAAAATTCATAACTTTCCTATCTCAAATCGGACAATGCTTAAATGTTTAATAATCACTTTCTCTAATTTGTCTGCTTTTATTGTAGACTTCCCCTTTAATTGCAATCCATCAGGCATATAATAGACATGCACTATTTAAGAATGGGTCTTGATAATTATGCCTATTTCCACTCTCTAACATCCATTTATACCTTATACCTGATAATCTGTGATATAATCAAATCATTTCATTTTATTTCCACTTTGAATAAAATCAATGACAAATTATTTTGTGTAAATAAAAGTGGCAGGGTCATAAATAGTACTATAAAAAATCAAATTGAAAAAGTATAAAATAATTCATATACAAAATAACATTTCGGAGAGAAAGAAAGAGAAGAGAAGGAAACATTTTGAATACAAAATTTGTATATAATATGTTTTTAAGGAGATGTCTTTTGTACAATATTTGACACTAGTGATATGTTAAAGCGGATAAATACTAATGATGATTATTGACTGACTATTTAAACGAAACAAATTTAGGTGGGAGGCAGGGTTGGTGATATGATATATATCGCCCTCTTCTCCAGTTCACATTGTGATCATACTTGTGCAGTGTCATTTTATATACCCATATACCCATCACTTTTATAGGCATATGAAAAATATCAACAGTACTATTTGAATAAGTTTTAATGGACTACCAACCCTTTTCTGGTCAGAAAATAAGCCATCTTCTTGTAGGGCATTCCCATCCGCAGTTTTTGCTGCAACCAGTCCTCTTAATAATTTGATGCTCATAGTTCAGAGTAACCCTTTAGATGGAGGGAATAATTTGGGGCCCTTTGAAAACGGCCTTTCCTTACCATGCTGCATTATAGACAAAATGTTATTCCAGACCTTCCTTTGCAAAAATGAATTGGGATCATAGGCTTCATAGCACTTTTATGATGTTATAGACTACTGTAAAAAAAATACACATTATGTAATCATTCAAGCGACAATCTTAACGTAGGCCGAGTGACAGAAGCACCAACAAATTTGAGGTGATCTTAAACTTTAGCAATGGACTCTGATTTTCTCAAATTATAATTTGTTATTTGTTTTGTTTTTGATTTTGCTTTTGATTTAAGATCCGTCTCTGGGTTAATGGTAACAAATTTGGACCAATTGTATCACATGATTTGGCGGAGATAATATGCTCTGTGCCCTCTCTAAAGGATGTTTCACTAGAACAAGCAGCCTTGCACAGTGAGTTCTATGCAGTTCTTGCTAAAGAAGGAAACAAGTCCAAGGTGAGCGAAAATACATATATTGTAATGTCGTAGTCTAGCCATTCGGGGAGGGGGGGGGGTGATGCTTTGTCAAGACGCAGAACATCAATCGCTTGAAAATAGTGAGAAATCACCGCGATTACAGTTGAAAAAAAAGTCAGGTTGGGTCAGGAAGTTATGGTGTCTGTAGTTGGCAAATTAATATAAAGAGGAAATAAGGAGTATGAGGGGTCCAGTGGATTAATCTACGGACAGTGAGTCATGAGGTATGGGGTTCCATACATAGCACTAATGTTCTTTGGAAGACATTAATCTACATTTGCCACACTCTACCTAGGTGTAGTGAGTACCTGGTAGGATATATTCCTTGAATTCATCACTATGTAGTATGTAGATATTCAATGCACTATGGCTTTAATTGCCAGTCCTCTTCCTGTAAGATACATGCTCCGTCAACAATTTTTCTGTGGTTGCTATCCTGCACTAACCAAATGCTTAACTTAAACCCTGCACTAAAAAGTATACCTATCACTAAACCTTAGCTCAAACCTATTCGAGCCCAGAGCATTCGTTACCTAAAGGCCCGGTCCCACTGCACTTACGGATGCAAAGAGGATGTAAAGCGTAACAAAATCTTGCCATCCGTTGGAAAATGCTATGCTTCCGTTTTGTACTCATTGCATACGTGTTTCATACGCTCTATCCATCGAGCATCCGTCCACTGTGATTTCATCCGCGCAAAAAGTTTTGAGCTGCACAAAACTTTTAGAACGGATGAACTTCCGCCGTGTACGATGTAAATCCGCGACAAATACGAGCAACAAACGTTCTATGTCCGTTATCATCCGTTAAACGCCCGCTGTACCCTCTCTGCATCCTCTGGGCATCCTCGCAACTCACATCCGCTGCAGCTGAAAACGGAAAGAGGGAGGAAAGGTACACGGAACGTCTATACATCGTTAGTAGCACGGAAATAGAAAGGATGTAAGCGTATGCATCTCGTATATAAAGTATTCAAAGCTGTCATCCACTTCCATCCGCTTTCATCCGCTAGGCTTCCGATGAACATCCGTTTAACATCCCCGCTACATACTACCTACGTCCGTTATTTTCAGTTCTGTTTTCGCAAATTTTGTCCATTTCTGGAGCGGATGAAAACGGATGGAGCCACCCGCGAAATTTTGCTCGTCCGCTGTGTCCTTTATGCATACGAGTTGTGTCCATCGGCCAGTGGGACCGGGCCATAAGCGTAGCCATAAACATACATGTATACCTGAGCACCAACATATATTTGCAGTCATTAAAAAAAAAATGTACTCTGGTAATGTAATTGTATGAATCACTGTTTGTATACATGTAGGTCCCAACTCTCAAGCTTAAATCTTTATGGTGCCCGACATCAGCCGCTTCACATCACCTAGCAGATGCTTTGTGTTCCATGCCATACCTAACAGAATTGACACTACGTGTAAAGGATTTCCAGGATACGTTCTATTCTACACTGAATGCAAAGGCGTCAACCTTACAGGTATGTATGTGTGTTTGTACTCTATATCCTTGCTATGATGAAGTTATGTACATGCTTGTAGCAGTGGAGATGAGTTTAAGGAGTGATGATATTTCAGCAACAGTTACAATAATTTCAATGTGTGTAATGTTGTGTATTGTATGACAAATATGACAGTCTTAGCCGAAAAAGGAAAGAATAATAAAGAGGGTCTATCATGTGCATGCATTGTATGAAACAGTATTCATATAGCTCGAGTTAAAAATAAAACTTCAACTTTAAAAGTTTGCCTCATGACAAATAGTTTGGTCTTTGAAGGAGAATAACTGGAACACTGGTTGTGTTTGAGTAAGCATTTTGAGGGGAGAGAGAGTGCTGTGTTGCTACTAATATGCAGTAATACAATTTCAGTATAAACAGATCACTGAAGTACTCTAAAGACTAGTAGATAAAAAAAAATTGATTCTAATATGTATATTTTTAAGTTCTTAGCGATTCATATGGTTGGAATGATGTCATCATGGGTCTGAAATCAGTAACAAAGTATACTTCAGTTGCAATACTCACTTTAAAACAAGGATAGAGATCTAGATCACAGTGTACATATTTTGAGCACAACTACATGAACCCACTCTTCATACACATTCTTGTACAATTCACGGTATATAGCATTTAGGCAATATAAAAAATGGGTTTTAATAATGGACAAAGCTATAGTTCCTTCTTTGTTTATTTAATTCTCGAACATAAATACAGCTCTATTTATTAAAATCAATCATATGAATAAAGTACATTCTAAAATAATGGGCATCAAGCCATCAAACCATGGTTCATGTAGAGGTGTTTGTGGTCCAGTAGATAACTCTACGGACATTGAGCCATGAGGTATGGGGTTCGAATCCCTTCCATACGTAGCACTAATGTTGTTTGGAAGACATTAATCTACATTTGCCACACTTGACCTAGGTGTAGTAAGTGGGTACCTGGTAGGATTATATTCCTTGAATTAATAACTATGTAGTATGTAGAGATTAAATGCACTATGGCTTTAGTTGTCAGTCCTCTTGTTAGATACATGCTCCGTCAACAAATGTTCTGTGGTTACTTTCCTGCACTAACCAAATTCTTAACTTAAATCCTGCACCAAAAATTATACCTATCACTAAACCTTAGCTGAAGTTATATCTGCAGTTATTCAATAATAACATGTACTCTGGTAATGTACTTGTATGAATCACTGTTTGTATACATGTAGGTCCAAACTCTCAAGCTTGAATCTTTATGGTGTCCGACATCAGCCGCTTCACATCACCTAGCAGATGCTTTGTGTTCCATGCCAAACCTGACAGAACTGACACTACTTGGAAAGGATTTCCAGGATACGTTCTATTCTACACTGAATGCAAAGGCGTTGACCTTACAGGTATGTACATAGGCGCCGGAAGTGTGTGTGTGGGGGGGGGGGGGGGGGGCAGGGGGCAGTTGCCCCCCCCCCCAGTCAAAAAAGTGGGGGGGCAATACGCATTTTTGCCCCCCCCCCCCCCAAAAAAAAAAAAAAAAAAAAAAAAAAAAAAAACAGTAAAGGAGTAAACATGGTTTGTATTTTTAATCCAAAAGAACGTAACAATAATAAATACCTGAATTAAATCACATATACGATTTCATTCAAAGAAAAAGGAAAGTTCACAGGAATTAAACTTCATAAACATTGCGCATGCCACCTATACAGTATTTTAAATGGAGGTCTCTATAATAGCGATACGCGCATATTGGGACATATTGTGCGAGAATGGGAAAGCGTGTCCGTTTTTTTTGTTATAGCGGGCCCCTGGATGCTCATCTGACCGTTATTAAATACCTATAACCCCTAAACTTCCGGGGGCTCAGCCTCTTGACCCCCTGCCGAGGCTCATGCCCTGGACCCCACGCCAATTTACGCTCTACCTGATCGATAATACTCCACTTTGAAAAACGTTCCGCGGGACCTGCATGTAACGTGTAAGACTGGTGGTGATGCAGATTTTTCGTCTGCCCCCCCTTCCGAATTGTTTTTCTCATTACGTACTGCCCCTGGAAAGTGAGAAACCTGGAATGTTTGCCCCCCCCCAATCCCAAACTGCTTCCGGCGCGCCTGGGTATGTATGTGTGTTTGTACTCTATATCCTTGCCATGATGAATTCATATAGCAGTGGAGATGAGTTTAAGGAGTGATGATTTTAGCAACAGTCCATATTGTTTACAAAAATTCAATAGTCTTAGCAGAAAAGGAAAATTAATATAAAGAGGGTCCGTCATGTGCAGTGTTCGATACACAATTCATATAGCTCCAGTTGAGAATATGATGTTTTGCAACAAATAAAAACTTGTAAAGGTTTGCCTGAGAAAAGATAATTTTTTTGTTGATGGAGACTATCTAGATATGTTTAAGTTTAAAAAATGGAGGGAAGGGGAGTGTTGTGTTTCTACTTTTAAATATGCAGTAATACAATTTAGTATGAATACTGAATTACTCTATAGACTAGTAGAAAGAAATAGTCTGTTGATAATTTGTATATTTTTAAGTTTAGAGCGATTCATAAGGTTGGAATGATGTCATGGGTGTGCAGGCAGTATCAAAGTATACTGTTCAGATTCAGTACTCACTAAACAAGGATGGAGATCTAGATCACAGTGTACTTATTTTGAGCACACCTACATGTACACACGCTACATATACATTTTGTGTAATGCATACTTTTAGTCATGAATGTATTCTATAGCATTTTATAGACAAGGTGAAAAATGTGTCTAAATAATGGACAAAGCTATAGCTTCTTCTTTGTTTATTTAATTCTTCAAACACAAATACAGCTCTATTTATTAAAATCAAGATAATGGGCATCAACCATGGCTCATATAGGGGTGTTTGTGGTCCAGTGGATAACTATAGGTCTCTGGACAGTGAACCATGAGGTATGGGACTCGAATACTTTCCGTACGTAGCACTATTGTTGTTTGGCATGACATTATTTGCCACACTCGACCTAGGTGTAGGAAGTGGGTACCTGGTAGGATATATTCCTTGAATTTTATCACTACCGTTGCTGGAGCTAAAGCCAGGGTAATAATATTCAATGTCCTTTGAAAGCACAGAGAGATGTTACATGTATATCATAATGTGACATGTGCTTATCAAGAATGGTATGTTATTGTTATTAAACCTATCATTTTTTGTAATTATTACACTTACTTTTATGATTCACTGTATGTACAGGTCCAAGCTATCTCTCTTGATGCAGTCTCGTTTCCCACACCAACCTCATCCAGAACCTAGCAGAATCATTGTGTTCCATGCCAAACCTGACTATCCTGACAGTTGATTGTATAACATCTTTTATGGGTTTCTGCTCTCCATTGAAAGCAAAGGCATCATCCATTCAGGTATAATAGATCAATTGAAATACAGTGTTTTTTCCCAACATTTTGTGAAGAACTGATATTTTAATTTCACTGTTGTTACTTTTAATGTAATATATCACAAAATGAAACTTAACCTTCATATACTGGCTTATAGTTATATTATCAAGACCCATTGGCCCGAATTCACAAAGCAAGGTTTGAGCTCAGACCAAGGTTTGAGCTCAAACCTCCTTTTGTTTCGCCAAACCTCCTCTTGTTATTTTCAAACCTGGTTTGTAAATAACAAAAGGAGATTTGGCGAAACAAAAGGAGGTTTGAGCTCAAACCTTGCTTTGTGAATTCGGGCCATTGTGTTTTACTCAGCATTCTGTTTTTGATTTTGTTCTTGATGTTTTGTGTAGGTGCATGGCCAGGGTTTACTCTGACGAATATGCAATAACTAAATGCACCATGGCTATAATTGGAAAAGTCAGTCCTCCCATTGTTCGACGCATGCTCTGTCATCACGTTTTCTTTGCTTACTATGCTGCACTAACCAAATTCTTAAACCCTATTTTGCTCAGCATTCTGTTTTTTGTTTTTTTCCAGATGTTTTGGATAGGTGCGTGACATGGGCTATGAATATGCAGTTATTAAATGCACTATAGCTGTAATAGTATTTTAAAAGTCAGTCCCCTTATTTTTGTTATACATGCATGTTTTTATGCGATGGGGAGGGGGGAGGGGGTGTCACTATAAAGATTTGTTTCAATGTTGACCAGTTTTAATGTGTGTGTCTAGTGGGGGAAGGAAGGAGGAGGCTGAGGGGTACCAGCGTTACATTTTTTATTGAATATTGACCAGTTCAATAAAGCTGTTTTGTATGTGTGTGTGTGTGTGTGTTTGGTGGGGGACACAGGGACACTAAGTCTATATACCAGAGAGAGAGAGAGTACTGACTGACTGACCTGGTATGTACAGTATGTCAGCCAGACTGGAATGGAGGAAAATGACATTAAACGAATCACTATCATCAATCTTGCTCTTATATCTATATTGTTTTCAGGGTTCTTTTCCTCGAGTCAGAGAAGGAAATTTCAGGTTAAATGGAAAGCCTGAAATGGATTTTGATTCATTCCTGCAGTCGCTCACTGATTTGTAAGTGAACTTAACATACAGAATTATAAATTCATTTTATTATATAACTCACTCCTAGATTCTAATCAAATTATTGGTCAAATGCGGTGACGTGTGTTTCACTTACTGAGACTATTCCAGTACTATTTAATGATCTGTAAGTGCACAATATGTGCTTTATATACTGTGTGTACATGTAGATTAAAACATGTGTAGCACTAGCTTGTAGAGGTAAGTGCGCCTATCTCTGTGTGCGCTCTAAATTAAGACTATTAAAGTTGGGGTTTATCAATTACTAAAAACCATCTTGAAAGGCTTTTTCTTCTATAAAACAAATGAAATATGTTTTCCTTTGTTCATTACAGGGTCTATCCAATCTTGTAAAGAATTTTTATGCACCTATCATACCCAGCCTGATGGTTGTCTACGACAGAGGCATACAGCCTCAACTCAAGAGCAGATAGATCATAATTATAATAAATTGATGTACATACATCATTTGTATATTATCGTGCACAGATATAACTTTTCATGTCTTGTTTTTTCTATTAATAATAATAATAATAATAGTTAGCTCTTATATAGCGCATTTAATTACCGAAGGTAATACCAATGCGCTTTACAAATGTAGAAGACAATAGAAATAAAGACATATATAGAAATAATTACATATAATTATAATCAAAACTTACAAGTAGGCATACGTTATACATTAGAAAAATCGAAAATAGCTTCTATTAAAGGTGCTACATATAATATTTGAAAATGATTATAATTATACAACAATATAAATATGAATAGATAAATAAACATCAGCATTCAGTCAGTCACAAAGATGGTACGTGCTGCACCAACCCTTTGGAACCAGTACAAAATTAAAAGGAAATGTTAAACAAATATGTCTTGAGCTCTTTCTGGAACATGTCTTTGTCTGATTGAGCACGTAGAGTGCTAGGAAGAGAGTTCCAAAGGGTTGGTGCAGCACATTCAAATGACCTGTCACCGAAGGTTTTGGTTCGGCTTCTATTTATTACTAGCAGATTTTGCGAGGCAGATCTGAGTGATCTGGTTGGTAGATATTGGGCTATCAACTCGGATAGGTAAGTAGGAGCAAGGCCATGGATTGCTTTAAATGTGAGCAGGATAACTTTGTAGTGGATGCGTGCGGGAATAGGTAACCAATGGAGCTCCTTTAAGATGGGAGTGATGTGATTGTATTTACTTGACATAGATACAAGACGGGCGGCAGAGTTCTGAATTCGTTGGAGTTTGGGAATGTCTTTGTCCGGAACGCCGAAGAGAAGACTGTTACAGTTGTCCAGCAGTGATGTGACAAACGCATGGATCAGTATTTCTGTTGTCTTCTGGTTAAGGGGATGGCGAATACCACCAATTCTTCTTAAGGCGAACGAAGCTCTGCGACACACCAAATTTATGTGGCGACGAAGAGATAGATGTTTGTCGATGACTACCCCTAGGTCCCGGACAGCTTCAGCGGGCTTGATTTCTCCAAAGCAGAAAGGTGGCAGTTCCTGGTTGCTCTTCATGTGAGATGATACATGTAATACTTCCGTCTTGTTGTCATTTAAGAAGAGATGGTTACCTCCCATCCACGTTCGAACCTCCTTAAGACACACATCAAGCTTTCTGATTGCTCGATTTCTGTCATCGGAGTTCATAGAGATGTACAGCTGTGTGTCATCTGCATACATCATGCAGGACAGGCCATGTGCATGAATTATCTGTTGAACTGGAGTTGTATAGCATACAAATAGCAACGGGCCAATTACTGATCCTTGGGGGACGCCCCATCGAAGACTAATTGGATCAGATGTTGCTTGATCAACCAACACTCGCTGTTGCCGATTTGAAAGATATGACGCTAACCAGTCAGCAGCAATGCCTGTGATACCAAATCTTTCTTTCAGCCCAGTTAGAAGAATATGATGGTCGACCGTATCAAATGCATATTAGGCACATTTCCTCCTCTTTTCATTTCTATCAAGTCTCTGCGAAATACAAGGCCACCCAAAGTTATTATGATGCAGCTAGTTGTTGCAAAATCCTGTTAACAATATATGTATATTGACTTATTGTCCACAATAACCCAAATATATAATTAGTATTCTGGGGCCATATTCTGAAAACTATACTGTTTGTTGTCTTTTATGTTTAAATAGAGAAAAGTGTGTTCATTATCATGACTTCAGAGTGCATCGAAAAGACACTTAATGTAGGTACTGGTGCAGATTTATCTCTTAAATGTACATGTCCATAGCCAGCTGTGTGTAGAATCTTAGTTATCTTATAACAGGAAACATTCTTTTACTAGCATAAGAGATAACATAAATTTCAGAATACCACCCCAGCCCCTCTGCCAGCACCTGAGCCATGTAACATTGAAAGTTCAGATTAATATTATCTCCCAAACCTTAATTGTACCTGTATCTCCTTTAATAAATCTTAACATTATAATAAATAGCAACTTACCATTAATTTTATGTTACAGATACATATAGATCAATGCTTACTAAGATACAATGAATTGTGGCAAAACTGAAGATTAACAGATTTTTACAATTGATTGGATCATCCGTCACTTCATATATGTTACAGGGCCCAGATCCTATCCCTTAAACCTATATTTTATATTCTTTCCTCAACATCAATTCAGGAAGTGTCGTTGGGACTTGGGAGACGATGAGTTCAACATACCACCCCAGGCGCTCTCATACAAGGAGGATAACCTATGATTGACATCACACCCATCAGAACACCTTCGAGAGCCACACAATGGCAGTGTACAACCATCTAGATCACACAGCTGAATTACATGCTGCTCGATTGTCTAGAACTATCTTCAAGACGGTTATACCACACTTGCTACTGGGACACTTGCTAGGCGTCGGTTTCCTACACTAACCAAAATTCTAACTTCAACCTCAGACCTTACATATTACTGTAAAGATAAACTTATAATGTTTAACACTAATAATGAAACAGCAAATTCAATGTATTACAGAAATATGCTGATCATACATTTATTAAGTGTATCTTCGGAGGCGGCGGGTATGCATCGGCCTATGCGTGGGCGTATCACAACATAGCAATGTTTTTATACACATTGAATATATCATATTACGTGTACCTAACCGTAACCCTAAACATAATTACCTTAACTCAAAATAAAGTGCAACCCTAACCCTATATGTTTCATGAAGTATAGCCCGGATCATAGGATCAAATGTTGATCCTCCATGGCAACTTTTGAGACAAGCATCCCCTCCCCCCCCCCCCCCACACACACACACAGGGTTCCTTTATTAAACAATACCAAACATTCATGTAAAACTACACAACATATACATTACAATCAAGCAAAATTTCATATTGACATCACTTGGTCAATCTAAAATCCTAGAAAAGCTCAAATACCTAAGCAAAATTCAATCATATACACTGTTGGTCATAAAGGTGGAATAATTATTTTTAGGCTAGAGTACGTCGTCACCCCCACGAATACAATACAACAAAGAAAAGGCAATAAATTATCAATAATTCATTGCGTTTTTCCTCGGTCCTCAACAGGAAAAATCCCTCTGTAGGGCCATGCATTATGGTTCAAAGCATGCAACATAGAGGATTTTTTTATGTTGGGGGTCGGGGCAAAATGCAATGAATAATTTATAATTCATTTCATTTTTGGGGGGTATTTGTGGGGGTGGCGACGTACCCTACCCCCCGCTGCGTACAGTCGTCTTTTATTGGCTAAGTAATGGCCTCGTTACTGTGAGCCCCCCAGGATCAAAACCGTGTCGATGTGCTATATTAGTGCCCTTTTATGAGGCATTGATCTTCATTACAATCAGTTATGACTTAAGGACGTAGGTCCTCTAGTTGATTAGCATAGTAGCACACACATGCTTTAGCAGTCACGCAAAACAAACAATCACAAATTATTATTCAATTAAATCTGAGAATGTACAC